>NC_141685.1:1151742592-1152145092 GCF_964263255.1 Lissotriton vulgaris | reverse complement strand
AAAAAGGATTGCGCCTCCTAAGAGGATGCCGCCACCAGCATGGAACCGTAATCTTGTCCTGACAGAGCTCATGAAGGCGCCTTTTGAACAGATTCATAAGGCTTCCCTGCAAATGCTAACAATGAAAACAGCCTTCTTGGTGGCTATCACCTCCCTGCAAAGGGTGAGCGAACTACAGGCGCTAACGCTACAAGAACCCTACACAAAATTCTCAATGATAGGGTGGTGATGAGAACGGACCCACACTTCATGCCAAGGGTGGTGTCGAGGTTTCACATCAACCAAACAGTTCAAATACCACAAGCGCAGAGAGGGCACTCCACACTCTGGACGCTAGAAGGGCAGTAATGCACTACATAGAAAGAACAAAGGAACACAGGAAGACAAAACAGTTCTTTGTGTCCTTCGCAAGCAGTTGCCTGGGTAAACCAGTAACAAAGGGGGCCATCGCACGATGGATCGCACAAACTATTCAATTCTCCCACAAACAAGCAGACCAAGAGCTAGAGGAGTGGGCGCGTGCCCACTCAAAAAGGGAGCTACGATAGCTTTCCTGGCTAACACACCCATTCAAGACATTTGCCTGGCGGCAACATGGGCTTCAGTGCACACGTTCACTAAGCACTACTGTGCCGATATACAGAAGAACAAGGAAGCAGAAGTAGGACAAAAAGTGCTTCAACATATGTTCAACAGCCAACGCTCATCTTCCACCCAGCCTCCACACAAGTAACAAACCGCTACAAAGGCTATGCACAGCATAGTGAATCCAGAAAGATTCACGCTGCAAAACGAATAGTTTCTTACTGGACGGTGTAGTTTTGCAGCTTGAAGATCTTTCTGCCAGAAAGATGAGGCTGGAGAATCAGGTGGTAAAATACAAGGTCAGTACTGAAACAGATACCCTTAACGACAAAGCGGATTAAATAAATTACTTGAACATTGACAAGGAAGCGCAAAAATACAAAACGAGAAAAAAAGAATCCGAACATGGCGCCCAAGAGTGGGAGTTTCCGCAGGAAGCGTGCCGACGTCACGGAAGGACACCAAAAGGTGGGACGCCGACGCCCACCTGGGCTGCAAAAAACAAAGAAAAGACTACGGTTCCGGACCCAACCACTAGACCGTGAAATAATGCACAGCATAGTGAATCCAGAAAGATCTTCAAGCTGCAAAACTACACCGACAGGTAAGAAACTATTTGTTACCTGTAATCTGTGGTTCACTAGTATTAGTGTCTTTAATAGATTCACTTGCTACCCGCCTGTGAGAAGTTGGCCTGATATATGATGCTCACTAGTTCTAGTGATCACCTTGTATCAGTCCAAACAACCCTTATGGTGATTGGTTGTAAGTCAACCTTATAGACCAGCTATCCTAATGGTAGCATGGACAAAGCAGTCTTAGGCTAAACTCTATGTGAAGCCAGCTTTTTTACCACATATAACCCCTTGAATACCAAATGAAAGGACACCACACAGGTTGTTATGAAAATAAACAAGATATTTATTACTAACAAAACACCTCTGAATTCGTTGAGATCAGAGGGCTAAGCACATGACCAGACTCTTAAGAAAAATATGATAAGTTGCACAAATTACAATGGTGCCCTAGGGGCACGACAAACCATATACTAAGTAAATGGTATAAGGAAATCGATAGAAGGAATGGAGCTGTCCAGAGGCTGTAGGATCGCTGGGACTACACTACCCTAACCTTAGGTAAGGAGCAGGAGGCCCACGTGACGTGTGTGCAGAGTGTGAACTTACACGCGAGATGCAGTACAAAGTCAATGGACACTACAAGTTACGAAAAGGTAAGTAAAAGACAGTTAAGACTGGTTGAGACTAAAACTACAGGATACCTGGACACTAGGAGAGTCAATCTACCCTTGAGCACCGAAATGCTCTCGTTACCTCACCCACGGCTGCGGGTGCATAGGTGTGAAAGTGTGTCGGGTTTCCGCGTCGAAGTCTATGGAGCCTTGAAGAAAGATGCTGCAGGCGACCAGGAGGAAGATGTCCGGAGCGATCCAAGGGTGGATCGAGGAAGATAGAGACCTGAAAGCCGAGGGGACAATGTTCAAAGTCACTAGCCAGTGACCGGAGTGGAACCAGGAAGGAACCAGATGCTGTTGTCGCGATCAGGTGAAGTGGACGCTTGACTCTGCAGCCACATGGACCAGGAGATGTCTTAGACGACCAGGATGGAGGCACGAGCTGTCCCACGCAGGCTCTCACGGTCTGCGGTGTCTGATTCGGATTCGGAGTCAACAGGCCTTGGCAACCCACGCGGTGAGTGGAGATGGCGTCTGGTGCGGACCAGGAGGGTCCGGGGTGCTTCTCTTTTGGAAGGAAGCAAGGCCAGTCTGGAGCAACCAGACAAGCGGTGTAGATTTCTTGGGTCGTCGTCTATGAGGCCACTAGCCAGCCGGCAAGTGACCAGACAACGCGTCGAGCAGCAAACCAGCAAAAGGGCCCCATGTAGATCTCGTGGATGCTGGAGGGCTGGTCTTCTGTGCAGGAGCTGCTCGTGGCTGGGGCTTCTCAATCCCCAAAGCACTTTCTCGAGGATGCCTGTGAAGTCGTGCTGGAAGCGAAGTGCAGTTTCTCCAAGATGGCCGGTCCCACGCGTCTCGTCACACCCACGGATCTCAGCTGTGCTGCAGATGTAGGTAGAGGTCGGAGAGGTCTGGAAGTCCGGGTCTCGTCGGGCTCTGAAGTCTGGTTCCACCGGGAAGGACGACAAAGTGAACCGCTAGGACGCTTGATGGTGCCTGCTTGTGCAGGGTGGTCACTCCTTGGCCACAAGGGAGATTTCTTCAGTCTTCTGTGGAGCAGAACTTCGAAGTCCAGAGTTTCTTCTTTGTAGTTTCAAATCAGGATTAATCTAAATTGCATTAGCACAGCTCCTAACTTTATTCCAAATCAAGGGGCTGGATCACCTGCTAGGTCCCTCCTATGGGTGGGACCCAGGAAGGGGGTGGTTACACCCCTTTCCCTTTGTCCAGTTTCGCGCCAGAGCTGGGGCTGGAGTGCCCCAGCACCGGTTTGAACTGGACTATGCATGGGGTGCCTTGTGCGCCCCAGGCAGTGTCTAGTTTCATTAAACCCTCCCTGCTACAATCCACTATCTCCTGTCTGGGGTGGTGTAACACCTCCCTGTGACAGGATACCATTTGTCCAGGCCTCCCCTGCCAGAGTTTCGGTCAGCAGCAGGAGGCCAGACTTGTGTCTGTGGCAGCAGCATCCATTTTGTGATGCTGGGGCTCTGGTTAGATTTAACCGCGTTTAAGCAAAGTAACATGTCTTCTCCCTCTAGAAGGGTGGAATGCTACCCCCGTCGCCAGAACTGGCGAGGGGGTAGTATTCCAAAGCGTATGACACCTTACACGACATGTTTTGATAAAGCCAAACCAAAGTTAGCAAGTAACCGTGAGGATTATAATGCACTTAAGAGTATATGGTATGTCAATATCTCAGAACAGCTAAGGGAATTGGTCCCGAAAGCTGCAGACAGGCTCAGCTCATGCTAGAACACCATCTCACATAAAACCAAGCACTCTGCCTCCAGGATTGATGAAGCCTGCCATAGGAGTGACATATAGGTGCATATGTGTCCAGATATAGGTGTAGATATAGGTATACTATATCTAAGCAAGGGGTGATTACACCACCTTGCCCCAGCTGAGTGATCAGCCAGTTGTGTCAGTTTGGATAGCCAGCCAGGGGTGGCAAAAGATATGCTGCAGCCCCTGGTAGGCCTTGGATACACCTATGCCCTGGGTACCTATAGTACACTGTACAGGGGCGGATAAGGTGACCCAATGTCCAATTGGAGATGTACCTAGGGTACATGGAGTCCATTTTACAGAGAGAGCAGATAGCCTGGGACCCTGATTAGCAGGATCCCAGACCAACTAAGTCGAAAACCTGCTACACACTAGGCAAAAAATCTGGGGTAACCATAGTCGGGTATCCACCTTCCTACACCACCCACCTCCCCTCAGAGGCTGGTTTTACGCTATAAGGTTTTGGTTCCCTCCTGTGCGAGAAAATCTGAGAACCTGAGCCCCTGGGTGAACAATCTGGTGGATGCTGTCGCCTGAGTGGTTGCAGTTTGGGCTATACACAATGACTGATAGTCATGAGTGTGGAAGTTTGTTCTCTTGTAGCTTAGGACTATTTTACTTCCTGGTTGTTTATTGCCAAGGTTTTTGGTTATTATGTGAATATTACTGCTTTTTAGGTTTCGCCTATTATCATTCGCTTGCGAATGTAATAGGCGAAAATTCAAGTGCTCGATTCGACTCATCAAACCACTGCGGTTTTTCCACAGTGCATGTGAGCCACGTGACCACAAAAGCGGGTCACGTGACCACGCACGCACATCCCGCCCCCCCACCAGAAACATGATAACATTTTAGGTTAGTTTACTTATGTAAAGTGCATACACTCCTTTTTAAGTATCGAGGAGCTGACTGACCTCAAGAACTGAGTCAAAATGATATTTCAAAACGAGGAAATGCTTGCTGATGACACAAGATCGATATTTTGTTCATGGTAAGCACTTTTCGTGTCATACGGCAGGCTAGTGACCTCATGTGGCTGCTAATGGTATTGCAGTAATTACGACAGCCTTCTGCTCGATCCGGACTCCTGTGACGAGAACGTTGCCTTGAGCTTCCCCTTAATGCACAACTGCCACATTTTTCACATTCGGGAGTGCAACTTTTTTTTTCTAGTGGAGTCTTGCGTGTCATTTGTTTGCCTTACATATGTGACCCTTTTAGTGGCGCTATGGCAAACAGAAGCAAGAAGTTAAAACGCAGACACTCACTCATACGCCCAACCACCCCCATACCTATTATTAGGGGGACCGGTCATTGACCCGCAATGAAGTGTGCGATCACTATTCTAACTCCACGCGCGCTTTGATAGTAGGGTAGGTTAAAAAGTGGACCGAGGCAAACCTAACTGCCCTTTTAGGTTTTTTGATAACTCGCTCAAAAGTACCTAAACCCACTTTGTGGACCGATCCTGACAAAGATAGTGCTTGTCTGGGTCTGATCAGTTATACATGTATTACTGCTACTGGGTGTTGCTCATCCAAGACTGCCACCTGGCAGCTAGGTGTTTATAATAGGGGCATTGCATATAAAGAAAGATACATTTAGTTTGAGTGACGTTCCCGTCCACAAGAAAATGAATTTTAACATGCATATTTATGAATTGGCTTAAATTCATTTTTTTAATGGACCTACAAACAAAAACTTATTCAATTTCTTCTTTGAAATTAGCTTTAGATTGAGATCGGAGAACCAGTCAAGATCCACTTCTGCCACCTCAAGGATTTGAAACTGTTGCATTTCGTAGCTTGCAGTTTAATTTTTTTTTAGATGGTCTCTTGACCTACATAATGTGTTGCTGAAATTTAAGGGCTAGAAGTACTTGCGTTGGCGTCAGAAGGGACCGCAGCAGCTGCAAAATACCTTTCAGCAACAATCCTATGTGACAGCTGCATATCGCCCATGCTGCAATTATATACAGCTTTAATACTATTTTTGAAACCCTAGCGTATGTGCGTTACACGGTTGGTGTTTGCTGGTCTTGTACAGAGGAAAGTAACGACCAGCATGTTCATTATTGCTGCTAACTGCTCCTTAGGCTCGTGCTAGGCGTGCTGCTCACAGTAAGCCGTTTGTCAGAGATGACGTGCACAGGTTACCACAGAGCAGGTACTGTAGTTCGCCCCAGGCCATGAAGCTGCCCTGCCCAGAACATCGCATAGTGTCTTAAGCCTTACCGGTCCTCACAGTGCTTTATACAACTCTTAGGCCTTGTCCAATAGGAGCTCAGCTTCTGTTTGGTGCCGATCGACGCCATTCCCTGTGTCTAGAGCAAACCAGAATACCGGCATGATCAGCACAGCATGAAGGCTCACCTTCCATTGACAATAGCGAATGAGCAGGCAATATGTTACTGTTACGTGAAGGAAGGTACTGCGGGAGATTACATGCTCCGCTGCTTTGAGTGACAATCGCCATTCTTACGGTGTTTAGGGGACCTGACCTATAAAGCCTGATTCCAACAAAAGATGCGTGGCATTTGCCAGAGCTGTTTACGTCCTTCCCACCCTAACCCAACCCATAGGGTGGCCAGACTTCGCGGATTTCCCCAGACAGTCGCAGTTTTCAGTGGACTGCCCCAGTGTCCCCATACTTTTCTTATTTTTAAATACATGTCTCGGATTTTGGAACAAAGTCAGGTTATTCTGAAAAGCAGATTTGAAAGGTATGCTCTCCTTTCACAGGCACCTCTGAAGTCTAAAAACATGTCCATAATTTGTCTCCATCAGACAGAACAGGAACAGGTCTGGTGCATGCTTCCAGCAAGCTGCATCGGGTTCGGGAGGAGGGCAGGGGGAGCTCAGCATGGAGGTCCTAACATAACAAGCACTGGCGTTGCCAATAGGTCTCGCAGTAGGAAAGTTGGAGCTATTGGTTTTGTAAATGACATTTTATATTTATATATCGTTATTGGCATTGTCAATAACAATATACAAATATAAAATGTCATTTACAAAACCAATAGCTCCAACTTTCCAAATGCGAAACCTATTGGCAACGCCAGTGCTTGTTTATGTACCATGGTACTCCCACTCCGACGACGGGGAATGATTCAGGCATGTGAATCTATGAAAGGCCCCAATACTGGAGAACCACAGATTACAGGTAAGTAACTATTGCTCTTACAGGTAAATAACTTATTCAGTATTGGAGTACCTTTCATAGATTCACATGTCTGAATCATTCCCTGTGGCCGAGGCGGGAGTCCCACGGTATATAAAAAAGCAGTGCCAAAGCAAACTATAGTAGTAGGCCTAAGAGAAAGGCCTGAGGCCTAAACTGCTGTATCCTATCTACCACCTTTTGCCAAAAGGACAAAGAACTTTGTCCCAGCCAATCAGCTTACAGCACCCTCTCTGCAGGGCCAGTTCTCCTCAGATTTTCACCGCACTTCGTGTGGAAGGGAGTCTCCCTGAGTCTCTACTCAATTTTTTCTCTACTTCAGGATGTCTGACAAGAAGGCCTTGTTTAGACCTTGCAGAACATGCGACAAGAAAAGAGTCCATGTTGATGATCAATATAAGGACTGTATTTATTGCCTCTATCCAAAGCATGAGGCAAAAAATTGTAAGATCTGCAGCACCTTTCCTTTTAAGACCTAAAGGGATATGGAGGTCAGAGTACTATTGTGGCTCAAATTTTCTTGTGCTGATGATGATGACAAAGCAGGAGGAGCTACATCTTCAGTGGGAGCAAGCGGCAGATCCCTTCGACATCATCAAAGTAACCCCACGCATGGTAGATGCTCTTCAATGGTGAGCGCAACTGCGCAATCTGAAACAAGGACTCTCATTCCTACAAGCTCCTCCGGACTTCGTTCTGATGACAGATGCGTCCATGGAGGGCTGGGGAGGTCATTGCCAAGACTTACAAGTGCAGGGCAACTGGTCTTAGAAATACAGACAATGCCACATCAACAGTCTGGAATTGAGTTATCTTTCTATCCCTACAAGAGTTCCTTCACAGAATCGTAGGGTCTTCAGTACTGGTCCGAACGGACAGTTCGAGGCATGTGGGCTGCTGAATTCATATCTGTGCATAGTCCGCCACCTAGTGTTGGGTCCGGATGATTGCACATTGTTGTCCTGGAAGAGTCTTCGAAGTATCACGAGATAGGTGGCTCCTCCCCTGGACTACAGTGCGCATGGGCATCGCCTCCATCCCCAGATTGTTTTTTTCCGCCATCGGGTTCGGATGTGTTTTCGGTTCCCTCTATCGGAACCGATAGTTGTTCGACTTTTACTCGAGACCAAAAGGTCTTTAGGCTGGGCGTCGGTATAGTTGCGTTCGGGTTTCTTACTGACTCTCAGCTCCGATCTCCTACTACCCTTCCACGTGCCTTCGACGTGGACGGGCCTACACTACAACCTTTGCTATGGAGCGGACTCCATTCAAGAAGTGTCCGCTGTGTCACTCTAAATACTCGCACCTCGACGTGCACCCCGTGTGCAATACATGCTTGTCACCGGATCACCGTGAAGACACCTGCATGGCGTGTTCCAAATTTAGGAGTAAGAAAACTCTGAAGATTCGCCGGGCTAATCGGCTCCAGGCTCAATTGTCGGCTTCGGCGCCCCCGCCTGATGACATCTTTCAGGAATCTGTCGAGGAAGCAGACGACGTACGAGGATCGGACTCTGGCCCCGCGTCTGAGGAAGAGGCCTATGACGCGGATGAGGAGGCCTACGACGAAGTCTCCGGTGAGGTAGGGGACGACGAACTGATTTGTGCCACGATGGGTGATAGCTCAGAGGAAGAGCATCCCCAACCAGACTCCGGGGTTACTCCCCGTCATACGGCCCAGGTCGAGGGATCGCCTTCGGGCCTTACCCAAGATCTAACTTTGAGTCCTACGTCCCCGCCCCCGGGCCCGGTCACGGACATTTCTACCAAGAAACCGAAAGTGAAGCCAACTGGTCTCGCACCTTCGGATGCGAAACCGAAACCGAAAGTGGCGCTGGTGAAGAAGGTTCTGGAGGCGTCAACTTCCACGAAACCCAAAATGGCCGACTTGAAGAGCCACGCCAAAATGGCCGACCACAAGAGCCGCGCCAAAATGGCCGACCCGAAGCCTTCGGGGTCGGCGCCGAAAATGAAGGCACCCGACGCGGCTGCGTCGGCACCGAAAGGGGTCGCGGACCCGAAGACGGCTTCGAAGAAGCGTCACGCCGGCGGGGCGCCAGAACATGGGGCGTCGGCTCCGAAGAAACGGCCTATCGGCGACCGGGCTCTCGGAGACGAAGAGTCGCTCGAGACGGTTCAGCCCTCGGCATCCCTTGCAAAGAAGGTGGGAGAATCCTTAAAGCGGATCCAACAGTCCACTGTGGTTCCCAGCCAGGACACTGTAGTGCCTAGGCCCACGCCGAAGTCTACCAAGGAGCAAACGCCCATTCGTTTTACCCTTCCTCCGAAGTCGGCGCCGAAGGCTTTCGCGCCTAAGCAGAGCGGACACTCTCAAGAAGTGTTGACGCCGAAGGCTGCATTGGTGGTATCGAAGCTTCGGCTCCAACCGCTGGCGGTGGAGGAACGTCGTGAGGTGATCATCGACGCCAACACCGGAAAATTATCGCTCCTCAAGCGAAAGATTACATCGGAGCCGGCCTTGGAACCTTTTAGGATTCCACTCAAGAACAAGAGAGACTCTTCGGCTCTGATGGAACCTCTGTCTCCACAGGCCCCGGAACACTCGCCGGCACACTCCCCCGTGCCTGAGGTGGACGAGGAAGAGGACGAGTACAACTATCCTGCGTACTCGGATCCGGAAGAGGAGCATGTGCCCTGGACAGCAGGAGGCGACACAGACGACCCGCAGTCGGGCCAGGACACTCAACTTTTCGCCGCGAAGACGTCCCCGACGGAGGACTCGGCGGCATTCAATGCATTGATAGAGAGAGCTGCAGCGAACCATGACGTCGAACTGCACTCCGACCCCGTGGATGCCGATTTCTTGGTCGACCCCTTCTCGGTAGCCGAAAAACAAGTCAAGACACTACCGATGCTTAGAGGGGTGCTGAAGCATGCACAGGAGGTGTTCAAGGAACCCACCCGGGCGCGGGTGGTCAACCCTCGCATCGACAGGAAGTATAAGGCGGCGCCCACGGATCCCACGTACATTAAGGGACATTTGCCATTGGACTCTCTGGTGGTGTCCAACGCTCGAAAAAGGGCGAATTCGCAGACTACTGGTGATGCTCCTCCCCCAGATAAGGAATCCAAAATATTTGAAGCATCAGGCAAACGCATTGCTGCGCAGGCAGCAAACATATGGAGGATCTCTAACACTCAAGCCCTGCTTGCACGTTATGATAGGGCCCATTATGACACATTAGAGGCCATCCTGCAACACTTGCCTGACCAATACAAGGAGGCGGGGGAGATGCTCATTCAGGAGGGTAAACTTATAACAAATGCATCCATCAAATGTGCCCTTGACGTGGCAGACACTGCCTCCAGGGCTATCAATACTAGCGTTTTACTTAGACGCCATGCCTGGCTTCGAATTTCTGGGTTCAAACCCGACATACAAACCACTATATTGGGTCAAACAGTGAATCCCGACCATCTGTTCGGCCCTGAGGTGGATGCCTCCCTAGAAAAGATGAAGAAAGATACCGAAACTGCCAAGTCTATGGGGGCTTTGCAAAGTCAGCAGTTTCGGGGGAGTTCTTTTCGCCGCTCAAATTCAAAAGGCACCTCAAGGGGCCAGGCATCCCAGTCAACGCAATACTACAAGGGTAACACCCAGCCCTCGTATAACAACAACAAGGGCAGGGGTGGCTACAGAGGCAATAATATCAAAGGCAGGGGACGTGGAAACAATGCCTCCAGGTCCACCACCTCCAACAAGCAGTGACGTCTTGTCACTTCCCCCCGATCACACGACACCTGTCGGGGGGAGACTCCAGCAGTTCCTGCCGGCGTGGAGGTCCATCACCACGGACAGGTGGGTGAGGTCTATTATCCAGTGCGGGTACTGTCTAGAACTTACGTCCATTCCACCGGACATACCGCCAAGAGGCCGTGCTATGTCCGACGAGCATTTGACCTTGTTGCAGCAAGAAGTACTGGTCATGCTGCAAAAAGGGGCAATAGAGCTCGTTCCATTGCTAGAACGGGGAACAGGAGTTTACTCCCTGTACTTTCTAATCCCCAAAAAGGACGGATCACTCAGGCCGATCCTGGACCTCAGGCCCCTGAACTGGTACATCAACTCGGAGCACTTCCATATGCTCACATTGCAGCAGGTACTTCCCCTGCTTCAGCAGGGGGACTTCCTAGCAACGCTGGATCTGAAGGATGCCTATTTCCATATTCCCCTGCATCCTTCCCACAGAAAGTATCTCAGATTCAAGATCTTAGACCAGCATTACCAGTTCAGAGTCCTGCCGTTCGGGGTCACCACGGCACCGAGAGTATTTACAAAGTGCCTAGCGACTGTGGCGGCGCATCTCCGTCGCCAGCACATCCATGTCTTTCCATACCTGGACGACTGGCTTATTCAGGCAAAGACGGAGCAGCAGTGCGTAGACCACGTGTCACGCACCATTCATCTCCTGCACGATCTGGGATTCTCTCTGAACTACCCAAAGTCCCATCTCCAGCCCGCCCACGTGCGACAGTATCTGGGCGCGACGATCGACACTCTGGCAGCCACTGCGCAGCCGAATTCAGTGAGAATCGCCAGTATCCAGGCGCTGATCCAACGGTTCAGACCCCAGCACTTGCTTCCAGCGAAGGTGTTCATGCAGTTGATAGGCATGATGGCCTCCTGCATCTCCATTGTCCCGCACGCGAGACTACATATGCGTCCGCTTCACGAGTGCCTAGCACGTCAGTGGACTCAGGCTCATGGGCAACTGACAGACCTAGTGTTGGTGAGCGGTCGGGCATACAACTCTCTGCATTGGTGGAATCCACAAAACCTTTGCAAGGGCCGACCATTCCAAGAGCCTGTCCCACAGATCATCCTGACAACGGACGCCTCTCTCCAGGGATGGGGAGCGCATGTACTCCACTACACTGTGCAGGGACTATGGACACTTCAGCAAAGGAAGATGCACATCAATGTGTTGGAACTGATGGCAATCTTCATGGCCTTAAAGGCGTTCAAAGTACATCTGTGCAACAAGGTCGTGTTGATCCGGACGGACAACATGACGGCCATGTACTACATCCAGAAGCAGGGAGGCACACACTCTTCACAGCTGTCTCATCTGGCTCAGAGCATGTGGAAGTGGGCCATTCAGAGGAACATCTTTCTCATGGCAGAACATCTCCCAGGCAAGGACAATCAAATGGCGGATCTGCTCAGCAGACACAGCCATCAGATGCACGAGTGGGAGTTACATCCATCAGTACTCCAACCGTACTTCCAAAGGTGGGGTCATCCAGAGATAGACCTGTTCGCCACAAAGGAGAACGCAAAATGCCAAAGCTTCGCCGCCAGATTCCCACACCCCCAATCACAGGGCAATGCGATGTGGATGAACTGGTCAGGCAGATTTGCGTACGCTTTTCCCCCAGCACCTCTGATACCGCTGGTGGCACGCAAGCTCAGGCAACACTCGATGACGCTCATCCTGGTTGCTCCAACGTGGGCTCGCCAACCGTGGTACACCACGTTTCTGGAACTCTCCGTGGTACCGCATCAAAGGCTTCATCTCACTCCCAGCCTTCTGACGCAGAGCCATGGCGACATTCAGCACCCAGATCCGCAACAGCTCAAAAGAGTCATTCCACCAAGGACTCCACCAGCTCCGGAATGGAACCTCAATGTGGTTCTTACAAGGCTGATGGGTCCTCCCTTTGAGCCACTACACTCTTGTGAGCTGCAGTTTTTAACCTGGAAGGTTGCGTTCCTAGTAGCAATCACATCGCTACGGAGGGCTAGCGAACTGCAGGCGCTCACCATCCAAGAACCTTTCTTCCAGGTACATGCTAACAGGGTGGTGCTCCGCACTAACCCTAAGTTCTTACCAAAAGTGGTCTCAAACTTTCACATAAACCAAACCATTGAATTGCCGGTGTTTTTCCAAAACCCAGAGACGCTGGCGGAGCGGATGCTCCACACCCTTGATGTAAAAAGGGCTTTGATGTATTATGTGGACAGGACAAAAGATTTCCGCAAAACCCAACAACTTTTTGTTGCTTTTGCCACACAACACAAGGGAAATGCAATCTCCAAAGCAGGAATAGCTAGATGGATAGTAAAGTGCATTCAGATCTGCTACGCTAAAGCTAAGCGCACTCTCACTATCCCACCGAGGGCCCACTCCACTAGGAAGTTGGGGGCCTCTATGGCTTTCTTAGGTAACATTCCCTTAGAAGACATCTGTAGAGCAGCCACATGGTCTACCACTCATACTTTCACTAAGCACTACTGTGTAGACGTGCATTCAAAACAACAGGCAGCTGTTGGTCAGGCTGTTCTAAAAACACTTTTTCAGACTGCTGCAGCTGGCACGGGCGGCCGCCGCTAATGGAGGGACTGCTATGTATTCTATGCACAGATATGAATTCAGCATCCCACATGCCTCGAACTGCAAATGCTACTTACCAGTATGCATCTGTTCTTGGCATGTAGGGCTGCTGACATTCATATCGCCCACCCTCCTCCCCGGCGCCTGTAGCAGCTGCAGTATGTATTCATATACACATATATGCTCATATCATGGTCATCACTCACTTCTCACTCCATCTCTGCCAATGGCTAAAAACAATCTGGGGATGGAGGCGATGCCCATGCGCACTGTAGTCCAGGGGAGGAGCCACCTATCTCGTGATACTTCGAAGACTCTTCCAGGACAACAATGTGCAATCATCCGGACCCAACACTAGGTGGCGGACTATGCACAGATATGAATGTCAGCAGCCCTACATGCCAAGAACAGATGCATACTGGTAAGTAGCATTTGCAATACCACCAGCATGTTTTATGTAAACCAGCAGGAAGGAACAAGATCATCTACACTATCAAAGGAAGCTCAGGAGTTATGGGAATGGCTAACACTTCACAACATAACTCTCAAAGCAGAACATGTCAGAGGTCTCCACAATACCCTAGCGGACAAGCTCAGCAGATCTTCGCCAGATTGCCACTAGTGGGAACTGGACAACACTCAATTGGTCAGTGTTCCTGGCATGGGGCAAGCCAACGTTGGACTTATTCGCAACACTGCAAAACAAGAAATTCTGGCATTACGCCAGAAGATACCCTCAACAGGGATCAAGAGGGAATGCCCTCTCCATGCGATGGTAAGGGATTTATGCTTACGCCTTTCCTCCGATCCCATTGATTCCAAGAGTGTTGCGCAAATTGAAGCTGGTGAGCTGCCGTCTCATCCTAATTGCTCCCAGGTGGCCCCGCCAGTATTGGTTTCAGGAGCTCATGTTGCTATCACAGGAGCCTCCAATCAAACTGCTCCCAGCTCCAACACTGCTATCACGCAACGAGGGTCAGATACTTCACCCAGACCCTCAATCTCTGAAATGACACGCATGGCTCCTGACTTCTTAGAGTTTCAGCACCTCCAAATTCCTCAGGATTGCCGCAGTATCTTGAAAAGGGCACGAGCCCAAAGCACATTGAAGACTTATCATGTTAAATGGAAGCAATTCTGTTCCTGGTGTGTCTAAAACACTTTACACCCGATTGAACTCCTGCAGAAAAATTTCTTCCTTACCTTTTACATTTGGCTCGCTCTGGTCTTTTTTTACTTCTATAAAGGTCCATCTAGCGGCTCTATCCAGGTTCAGGAAGGTAGCTAACATTCCCTCACTATGTTCTTCATCATTAATAAAACAGTTCATGAGAGGTCTTTTCCAGGCTTATCCTCCGGTTAAGCCTTCCCCACCAGAATGGGAGCTCAACACGGTCCTCTCACAGCTGATGAAACACCCATTCGAACCTATTCACAAAGCTGACCTCAAGTATCTTAACATGGAAGGTCGCCTTCCTTCTAGCTCTGACATCTGCCAGAAGGGTAGGAGAAATTCAGGCTTTCACTATAAAAGAACCCTTCTTGCATTTCTCTCAGGATTATGTCACTCTTCGAACGAATTCAACTTTTATACCCAAAGTGCCTTCTCAGTTCCATTTAAATGAGCCAGTGAAATTAAGAGTTTTCTTCCCAATTCCTACTACTCCAGCGGAAAGAACACTGCATTCTTTCGACATCAAGCGATGTTTGAAGTTTTATGTTCAAAGAACAAGAAACTTCAGAAAATCAGATCAGTTATTTATGGCTTATGGCCAAGCTACGCTGGGGAAAGCGGTCACTAAAGCCACAATTTCCAGGTGGATAGCCTCCGCTATCCATATTTGTCATGTCAAATCCAACAGGCCGTTACAAAGAACTGTCAGGTCTCGCTCTACAAGAACTGTAGTGGCGTCTACAGCATTGTTTGCAGTAGTGACGTTAGAAAATATTTGCCGTGCTGCGACATGAAAGAACGTTCACACATTTACAAGACATTACTGCCTGCAATCGGCAAGTCAAGAAGATGCGGCAGTTGGTCAAGCGGTCTTACGTCATCTGTTTCCATAAGAACAGCTTCAGGTAACCAGTGTTTCCTTCATTTTATGGTAAAACTATGTTTTTCAATATATCTGTGTATGTAAAGATGTAAACGTATTTCAGATTGCCTACTTATTATATGTGATGTTACTCTTCCTGATTAATATTATATGACTACTCTTTGGGATTTAGTCATGTTTTATCATTAGCAATGTACTTACTTCATAATTGTTGGTTGGTAAATATAATGTTTATGGGAGTATATCATTAAGTCTCCCACCATCCGCAACCGACTTTTACCTGGCATACTGCTTGCTACTCTGATTCAGGCATGTGAATCTTTGAAAGATACCCCAATACTGGATAAGAAAACAAGTTACTTACCTGTAACTCAGTTATCCAGTATTGGTATCTTTCATAGATTCACATGCACCCACCCTCCTCCCCGGAGAGTCAGTTCTCTAATTTTGGGATACTCATTTCCCACTTGTGCTAACGAAAATCTGAGGAGAACTGGCTCTGCAGAGAGGGTTCTAGAGGGTGCTGTAAGCTGATTGGGACAAACTCCTTGGTCCTTTTGGCAAAAGGAGGTAGATAGGCTACTGCAGTTTAGGCCTCAGGCCTTTCTCTTAGGCCTACTACTATAGTTTGCTTTGGCACTGCTTTTTTATATACCATGGGACTCACGCCTCAGCGACGGGGAATGATTCAGGCATGTGAATCTATGAAAGAAACCAATACTGAATAACTGAAGTTACAGGTAAGTAATTTGTTTTCGTATCCTTCGATAGTCTACCAGAAAAGGTGTTAACGAAGGGAAGTATCTTCGCCTGGGGAGGTCCTGAGTTTGATTTAAAATAGTCATTTGTTCAGCACTCCTGACGTGAGCTTGAAAAGGGCGTTGCTCCTTATGCTCACATATGTCTTCGGATCGGTCTTGTTGCAGGGTTGGCATGCTGTACTTCCGACTTGTATGTGGGGTGGTGATTGGGAAGAGGTAGTGGTCACAGGAATATTACACGCTATTTTGATATGCATTCCTGCCTTTAAATTGGGGGCTTTTTACAACTAGCTGTTCATTACATTACATATAGTCTATAGATAGTCTGTGCAAAAAGCAGTCATTTTTGCTAATTCATGCCAGCATCGAAGACCTCTTAGGTTGGAGGATATGAAGCAAAGGGGGACTCAAGTCTTTAAATCTGCTAGTGTCAGGTTGAATGGTCAGGAGGATGTGCTTAGAGGTCCAAAATCCAACTGCAGAGATTTCAGGTTAAGTTTAGGCTAGGCTTACCATTAGCAATAGTTACTCAAAAGTGGCAGACTGAAGAGTCTAGGGCCCATTTCTTGCTATTTTTCCCCACCTATTTCTAAAGAAAACAATGTATTCCCGATATTTGAAATTTGGGATCTGAAATCATATTACTATATTTCACATATGTAAATCAGATACCACTGCTCCTCTAGTCTGTGTTATTCTGTATTTGTTTGGTTTAGTTTTTACTTGGTCTGGGAATGTACACTTTGAAAAAGTGAGGTTGTGAATTCCTATGCTAGTGTGTGTGTTGCTATGGGAAGTGCCTTGTTGACACCTAATGATATGTTACATTTGGCTTTATAGATGTTCAGCAGAGCTACTATGGGCCTCGCCCCCAGTTTTTTGCTAAAGCCCATGATTGCAGAGGAGGTTCTAGCAAAGGCAGCATTTCTATTTTTAATCTGCGGTCCCCAATTCCCCTTCTCCTCGAAAATAATCCCCAAGTACGGGAATATAGGGATTCGGCTAAGTTCCTCCTCACAACAGAGAAACGTTTTCGAGTTTTTCTTTCTTGAACCCCTTCCCATAATCATGATTTGAGATTTCTTTACATTTATTTTTAGGTCCCGGGAGGTCATGAAAAGGCCAAAAGCGTCCAACAAACGTTGAAGCCCGACCCCGGTCCGTGATAGAAGGACCGCGTCATCCGCATACAGGAGAACCGGTATGCCAAGTTCCCCTATATGCGGTATGTCAAGCGTGGCCTCCCTAAGTGCAGGTTCGAGGGCGTTTATATAAACTGAAAACAGAAGGGGGGCCATAATGCACCCCTGCCTGACCCCCCTTTCTGATTTAAAGTGACTAGTACAGCGCCCCTCTACGTTCACCCTGACAGAAACCAAGAGACCAGAATGTAGGTCTGCTAAAAAATGTACCAGGGCGTGGTCAAGACCTAAATCGATTAAAATCTGCCAAGGTTTTGTGCGATTTAAAAGGTCAAAGGCCGAGGACAGGTCCATAAACCCCAAATATAATGATCCATCCTTGGCCTTTGTATATTTACCCACCAGCAGTTGTAGATTAAGGCACTGATCCAAAGTGCTTCTTTTGGATCTAAATCCATATTGCACATTGGACAGTATCCCTTTGTCATCAAGCCACTCCTGTAATTTGTACAAAATGACCCGCCCCAAAATTTTAACCGATGAATCTATTAAGGAAATTGGTCGATAACATGCTGGGTCTACCCAGTCACCCTTTTTAAAAACTGGAATGATAATAGATTCTTTCCAGGATGCTGGGATGTTGTTATGATTTAATGAATTAAAGACCTTACACAGAATCTTTGACCACAGTTTTGGGGCATATTTAAAAATGTCGGCAGGGACCCTGTAGGAGAGTAGGGTCTGCTATCCTATGGTCACCCCAATTTTTGCTTTTTGCTTCACTGGTTTTCGACTTACTGAGGCTGTGGGCCTGCTAATCAGACCCCCCAGCCTGCTGTTCTCTCTCTAAATTCACATACATATACTATAGGTACATAACCCAATTGGAAAATGGACTCCTTGTCAGCCCCTGTACCATGCACTATAGGTGCTCAGGGCATAGGTGCCACCAAGGCCTACCAGGGGCTGAAGCATAGCTTTTGCCACCCCTGGCTGGTTCTTAAATTGACACAACTGGCTTATCACTCAGCTGGGGCAAGTGGGTGTAATCACCCCTTGCTTAGATATAGTATTCCTATATCTAAACCTATATCTGGACACATATAAACCTGTGAGCCACTCCTGTGGAAGGCCTTATCAATCCTGAAGGCCGAGTGCGTGGTTTAATGTGAGATGGTGCTCTGGCATGAGCTGAGCCTGTCTGCAGCTGTCGGGAACAACTCCCTAAGCTGTTCCGGGATAATGCCATACCATATACTATTAAGTGCATTATAATCCTCACGGTTATATAGCAACTTTGGTTTGGCTTTATCAAAACATGTCGTTTAAGGTGTCATACGATTTGGAATACTATCCCCTCAACAGTTCTGTCGACGGGGATAGCATTCCACCCCTCAAGAGGGAGAAGACATGTTACTTTACTGAAACGAGGTTGATTTTTAAAAGAGCCTCAGATCCACAAAATGGATTCTTCTGCCACAGACACAAGTCTGACCTCCTGCTGCTGACCGAAACTCAGCAGAGGAGGCCTGAACAAAGGCTTTCCTGTCGCAGGGAGGTGTTACACCACCCCAGACAGGAGATAGTGGATTGTAGCAGGGAGGTTTGAAAGAAACCAGACACTGCCTGGGGCGCACAAGGCTGCCCCTTGCATAATCCGGCCAAACCGGTTCTGGGGCACACCAGCCCCAGTCCCAGCGTGGCCTGGATCAAAGGAAAGGGGTGTATATTTATCCCCCTTCCTGGGTCCCACCCATAGGAGGGGACCTAGCAGGTAATCCAGCCCCCTAGATTGGTATAAGAACGGGAGCAGTGCCAATGCACTCAGATTATCCTGATGAAACATTTGAAACTAAACTCTGGACCCTCCGACATCCTACTCGACGTAGAAGACTGAAGAATCTCCCTTGTGGTCAAGGAATGACCACCCTGTGCAAACAGGCACCATCCAGCACCTCAACGTCTGCTTTGTTGCAGTTCCCGCCGGAACTCGAGCGACAGAGATCGACGAGATCAAGCTTGCCTGCCTTCTTACAGCCCGATCCACAGTCCCTGCAGAGCTGAGACCCGTGGAGGCGACCGGAAGCGTGGGGCGCGCCATCTTGAAAAGACCACAAGACGCTGACCATGCAGCCCACGAGTGACACTCGAAGCTGTACACCGGGGTTTGAGAAGCCCCAGCCCTGAGCCACTTTTGCACTGAAGCTCACCCCTCTACACTCGACGAGTGCTGCGTGGGGCCCTTCTGCTTTCTTTGGCTCAACGCGTTGGCCCGGTCACTTGCCAGCTGGCTTGTGGCCCCTGTGCCGACGAAAACCTAGATACGACTTGTGATTCTGGTTGCTCCAGACTTGCGCCCGCTCCTCTGAAAAGGAGCACCCGCTCTGACCCTCCTGGTCTGAGTGAGAAGCAATCTTCCAATCCCGCGTGGATTGCTGTTGCCAAGTGTTGTTTGCTCCGATCTTGAAGCCGACAGTGCCGACGGTGAGAGCCTGCGTGGGACAGCTCGTGACCCGCTCCTGGACGTCGCAGATGCCCCAGAGCCCACGTGGCAGCGTAGAGAAGCTCCTCGCCAACCACCTGATTGTGCCCGACATTCCCTGGTTCCGTCCTGGTTCCACCCTGGTCACTGCTGAGTGACCCAGACTCTGTCCCCTCTGCTTTCAGGTACTTTACCACTCTGATCCACCCTTGGATCACACCAGACACTTCTCCTTCAGCATCTTCAGCTTCAAGCACCATCAACCTACGTGACGAAACCCGACGCCACTTCGACCCTATGCACCCGCTTCCTGTGGGTGAGGTAACTCAGCAACGCCGGTGTTCCCACACTGGTACACACCTCTAGGGCCTGTGTCTAAAGTTTTGTCCTTCTAGGTTCAGCGGAAGTATCCTTAAACTCTATTTGTGTAACTTTTACGCACCATTGACTTTGCATTGGTGCATGCGCGTGCTTTAAGCGCTGCACCCGAATCCCGCGGGCTTTTCCCGACTTAGGCATTGCTTGTCCCGACTGCTCCCAGCGATTCCCTAGGCCTAACCACTGTTCGATTGGTATCTCTTATACCACTTTCTTAATATATGGTTTGAGTGGCCAACCGCCTTCATCCATAATTGTGAAACTTTCATATGTTATACTGTGCTTTTGATTTAACGCTTGTGCCCCTTTGCTCATAAAGAGTACTGGGGATTATCTTGAGTAATAAATACATGTTCGAGGCATGTGGGCTGCTGAATTCATATCTGTGCATAGATCGCCGCCTAGTGTTGGGTCCGGATGATTGCACATTGTTGTCCTGGAAGAGTCTTCGAAGTATCACGAGATAGGTGGCTCCTCCCCTGGACTACAGTGCGCATGGGCATCGCCTCCATCCCCAGATTGTTTTTTTCCGCCATTGGGTTCGGATGTGTTTCGGTTCCCTCTGTCGGAACCGATAGTTGTTCAACTTTTCTACTCGAGACCAAAAGGTCTTTAGGCTGAGCGTCGGTATAGTTTCGTTCGGGTTTCTTGTCTGACTCTCAGCTCCGAACTCTTGCTACCCTTCCGCGTGCTCTCGGCGCGGACGGGCCTACACTACACTTCTGCTATGGAGCGGACTCCGTTCAAGAAGTGTCCGGTGTGTAACTCCAAATATCCACACCTCGACGTGCACCCCGTGTGCAATAAATGCTTGTCACCGGACCATGACGAGGACAGCTGCATGGCGTGTTCGAAATTCCGGTGCAAGAAAACTCTCAAGATTCGTCGGGCCGCTAGACTCCAGGCCAAGTTATCGGCTACCCCGGCGCCCCCACCAGACAACATATTCGAAGAATCTGTTGGAGACGACGACGACGTACAAGTTTCGGACTCTAGTCCCGCGTCCGAAGGAGATGCCTACGACGCGGGTGATGAGGACTTTGACGAAGTCGCCGACGAGGTAGGGGACGACGATCGGGCTATTGCCACCGTGGGGGATAGCTCGGAGGAGGAGCATCCCCAACCAGACTCAGGGGTCAATCCCCTTCATGCGGCCCAGGTCGAGGGATCGCCTTCGGGCCTTACCCAAGACCTTGTTATAAGTCCAGCAGCCCCGCCTCCGGGCCCGGTCACGGACATTTCTAAGGCGACACTCCTGTCCAAGAAAACGAAAGTGAAGCCATCGGGTCACGCTTCCTTGGTTCCAAAACCGAAAGTGAAAGTTGCGGTGGTGCAGAAGGTTCTGGAGGCGTCAACTTCCAAACAATTCAAAATGGCCGACTTGAAGAGCCGCGCCAAAATGGCCGACCCGAAAACATTGGGGTCGAAGGCGAAGTTGTCTGACGCGGCTGCGTCGGCGCCGAAGACGGTCGGGGTCGAAGACCCGAAGACGGCTCCGAAGAAGAGTCAGGGCGACGCCGCAACCCAGGCTCAGCCGGCGCCGGCCCTTGGAGACAAGGCGCGTGAGGTGTCGGCCCCGAAGAAGGTGCCTTTCATCGAACCGACTCCCGACTCGGAGAGATCGCTCGAGCCGGTCAGGCCCTCTCCGGCCTTAACGAAGAAGGTAGCGGAATCCCAGCAGCGGATACGGAAGGACGATGTGGTTCCCGATTCGGACGACGTGGCGCCTAAGCACACGCCGAAGCCTGCAAAGGCGCAAACGCCTATCCGCTTTACCCTGCCGCCAAAGTCGACGCCGAAGGCTTTCGCGCCGAAACAGGGCCGGCCCTCGAAGGAGGTCTTGACACCAAAAGCAGCCTTGGTGGTGTCGAAGCTTCGGCTCCAGCCACTGGCTGAAGAGGAGCGTCGGGAGGTCATCATCGACGCCAATACTGGAAAACTGTCTCTCCTCAAGAGGAAAATCACCACGGAGCCGGTGTTGGAACATTTTCGGATCCCTCTTAAGAATAAGAGGGACTCTGCGGGGTCTTCGGACCCGATAGAGCCTATGTCTCCACAAGCCCTACAACACTCGCCAACGCGTTCCACCGCAGGCGATGCTGATGATGAGGACGTCGAGTACAGCTACCCGGCATACTCGGATCCGGAGGAGGAACACGAACCTTGGTGGGCCGGAGGCGACCCAGAGGACCCGCAGTCGGGCCAGGACACGCAGCTTTTTGCGGCCAAAACATCACCGACGGAGGACTCGGCGGCCTTAAACGCTCTAATCGAGAGAGCTGCGGCTAACCACGATGTCGAGCTGCACTCAGACCCTGTGGATGTGGACTTTTTATTTGACACTTTCTCAGTGGCCGAAAAGTCAGTCAAAACACTGCCAATGCTTAAGGGGGTGCTAAAACACGCAACGGAGGTCTTCAAGGAGCCCACCCGGGCGCGTGTCATCAACCCTCGCATTGACAAAAAATATAAGGCAGCGCCCTCGGATCCAACATACATCAAGGGACACTTGCCACTGGACTCGTTGGTTGTATCCAACGCTCGGAAGAGGGCAAACTCGCAGACCACTGGTGACGCTCCTCCCCCAGACAAAGAGTCCAAAATCTTCGAGGCCTCAGGGAAACGAATTGCTGCACAGGCAGCTAATATTTGGAGAATCTCAAACACACAGGTCCTACTTGCACGCTATGATAGGGCTCATTATGACACCTTAGAATCACTACTGCAACACTTGCCTGACCAGTACAAGGAGGCAGGAGAAATGCTGATTCAGGAAGGAAAGCTCATCACAAACGCATCCATAAAATGTGCGCTGGATGTGGCCGATACAGCCTCCGGGCAATCAACACCAGTGTGTCGCTTAGACGGCATGCTTGGCTTAGAATTTCAGGGTTCAAGCCCGATATTCAAACGACAATACTGAACCAAACAGTTAATCCAGACCACCTGTTTGACCCTGAGGTGGATGCGACGCTGGAAAAAATGAAAAAAGATACAGACTCTGCCAAGTCTATGGGGGCCCTCCAGTCTCAACAGTTTCGGGGTGGTTCCTTTCCCCGCTCCAATTCCAGAGGCACCTCAAGGGGTCAGGCATCGCAGTCCACACAGTATTACAAAAGTAACACCCAAACCTCATACTACAACAAGGGTAGAGGTGGCTACAGAGGCAATAACGTCAAGGGCAGGGGACGTGGAAACAACAGCTCCAGGTCCACCACCGCCAACAAGCAGTGACGTCTTGTCACTGCCCCCGACCATACAACACCGGTCGGGGGGAGACTCCAGCAGTTCCTGCCCGCGTGGAAATCCATCACCACGGACAGGTGGGTCAAGTCTCTTATCCAGTACGGTTACTGTCTGGAACTTACTTCCATTGCAGGAAAGGGGAACAGGGGTTTACTCACTGTATTTTCTAATCCCCAAAAAGGACGGATCCCTCAGGCCCATCCTGGACCTCAGGCCCCTCAACTGGTACATTCTCTTGGAGCACTTCCATATGCTCACGTTACAGCAAGTACTCCCTCTGCTTCAGCAGGGGGACTTCCTGGCTACGCTGGATCTGAAAGATGCATACTTTCATATCCCCCTGCATCCTTCCCACAGGAAGTATCTCAGATTCACGATTCAAGATCAGCATTACCAGTTCAGGGTTCTGCCGTTCGGGGTCACCACGGCGCCAAGGGTATTTACAAAGTGCCTAGCCACTGTGGCGGCGCATCTCCGTCGCCAGAACGTCCACGTCTACCCCTACCTGGACGACTGGCTCATTCAAGCAAAGACAGAACAGTGCGTCGACCATGTGTCACGCACCATTCATCTCCTGCACGATCTGGGATTCTCTCTGAACTACCCAAAGTCCCATCTCCAGCCCGCCCACGTGCGACAGTATCTGGGCGCGACAATCAACACTCTGGCAGCCACTGCGCAGCCAAATTCTGTGAGAATCGCCAGTATCCAGGCGCTGATCCAACGATTCAGACCCCAACACTCGCTTCCAGCAAAGGTGTTCATGCAGTTGATAGGCATGATGGCCTCCTGCATCTCCATTGTCCCGCACGCGAGACTACATATGGGTCCGCTTCAGGAGTGCCTAGCACGTCAGTGGACTCAGGCTCATGGGCAACTGACAGACCTAGTGTTGGTGAGCGGTCGGGCATACAACTCTCTGCATTGGTGGAATCCACAAAACCTTTGCAAGGGCCGACCATTCCAAGAGCCTGTGCCACAGATTATCCTGACGACGGACGCCTCTCTCCAGGGATGGGGAGCGCATGTACTCCAGTACACAGTGCAGGGACTATGGACACTACAGCAAAGGAAGATGCACATCAATGTGTTGGAACTGATGGCAGTCTTCATGGCCTTAAAGGCGTTCAAAGTACATCTGTGCAACAAAGTCGTGTTGATCCGGACGGACAACATGACGGCCATGTACTACATTCAGAAGCAGGGAGGCACACACTCTCCACAGCTGTCTCATCTGGCTCAGAGCATGTGGAAGTGGGCCATTCAGAGGAACATCTTCCTCATGGCAGAGCATCTCCCGGGCAAGGACAATCAGATGGCGGATCTGCACAGCAGGCACAGCCATCAAATGCACGAGTGGGAGATACATCCATCAGTACTCCAACCGTACTTCCAAAAGTGGGGTCATCCAGAGATAGACCTGTTCGCCACAAAGGAGAACGCAAAATGCCAAAGCTTCGCCGCCAGGTTCCCACACCCGCAGTCACAGGGCAATGCCATGTGGATGAACTGGTCAGGCAGATTTGCGTACGCTTTTCCCCCAGCACCGCTGATACCGCTGGTGGCACGCAAGCTCAGGCAGCACTCGATGGCTCTCATCCTGGTTGCTCCAACGTGGGCTCGCCAACCATGGTACACCACGTTTCTGGAACTCTCCGTGGTACCGCATCAAAGGCTTCATCTCACTCCCAGCCTTCTGACTCAGAGCCATGGCGACATTCAGCACCCAGACCCGCAACAGCTCAACCTGGCGATCTGGCTCCTGAAGTCCTAGAGTTTGGCTACCTCAATCTTCCTCCCGATTGCATGGACATCATTCGAGAGGCAAGGAAGCCCACTACTAGAGCTTGTTATGCGGCTAAATGGCAGAGGTTTGTCATCTACTGTGTTAACCACAATATTGACCCGCTAGATGCTTCCATTCAAAACATCATTTGTTACCTGTTCCACCTGTATCAATGCAAATTGGCGTACTCTTCCATCCGCATTCACCTGTCTGCTATGGCAGCATACCTCCAGAATAGGCAACACCTGTCGCTCTTTAAGGTCCCTGCTATCAAGGCTTTTTTGGAAGGACTCAAGAGAGTCATTCCACCAAGGACACCACCAGCCCCAGAATGGAATCTCAATGTGGTTCTTACAAGACTGATGGGTCCTCCCTTCGAGCCACTGCACTCTTGTGAGCTTCAGTTTCTAACCTGGAAGGTTGCGTTCTTAGTAGCAATCACATCGCTACGGAGGGTTAGCGAGCTGCAGGCGCTCACCATCCAAGAACCTTTCTTCCAGGTACATGCTAACAGGGTTGTGCTCCGCACTAACCCTAAATTCTTACCCAAGGTTGTATCTCAATTCCATATAAACCAGACAATTGAGTTGCCGGTGTTTTTCCAGAACCCAGAGACGCTGGCGGAGCGGATGCTCCACACCCTTGACGTTAAGAGAGCCTTGATGTACTATGTAGACAGGACAAAAGATTTTCGCAAAACCAAGCAGCTTTTCGTTGCTTTTGCCACACACCACAAGGGAAACGCTATCTCCAAAGCGGGGATCGCTAGGTGGATCGTGAAATGCATTCAAATCTGCTACGCTAAAGCTAAGCGCACTCTCACTATCCCACCAAGGGCCCACTCCACCAGGAAGTTGGGGGCCTCTATGGCTTTCCTAGGTAACATTCCCTTAGAAGATATCTGTAGAGCAGCCACATGGTCTACCACACATACTTTCACTAAACACTACTGTGTAGACGTGCACTCCAAACAGCAGGCAGCTGTTGGTCAGGCTGTTCTCAAGACACTTTTTCAGACTGCTGCAGCTGGCACGGGCGTCCGCCGCTAATGGAGGGACTGCTATGTATTCTATGCACAGATATGAATTCAGCAGCCCACATGCCTCGAACTGCAAATGCTACTTACCAGTATGCATCTGTTCTTGGCATGTAGGGCTGCTGACATTCATATTGCCCACCCTCCTCCCCGGCGCCTGTAGCAGCTGCAGTGTTCATTCATATGTGTATATATATATATATATATATATATGCTCATAGCATGGTCATCACTCACATACTTCACTCCATCTCTGCCAATGGCTAAAAACAATCTGGGGATGGAGGCGATGCCCATGCGCACTGTAGTCCAGGGGAGGAGCCACCTATCTCGTGATACTTCGAAGATTCTTCCAGGACAACAATGTGCAATCATCCGGGCCCAACACTAGGCGGCGATCTATGCACAGATATGAATGTCAGCAGCCCTACATGCCAAGAACAGATGCATACTGGTAAGTAGCATTTGCAATATTTTTATAATATATACTTGTGTGGTGTCCTTTCATTTGATATTACAGGATTGTGATTGGTAAAACAGCTCGCTTATCACGACCTCTTGAGTTTAGCCTTTAAGGCTACTTAGTCCATGCTACCACTAGGATAGCTTGTCTAATAAGGTTGACTTACAACCAGACACCATAAGGGATTGTTTGGACTGATACCAGGTGGTTCCAGAATTGGAAACATCATATATCAGGCCAACTTCTCACAGACCCCATCGGGGCCAGGTGCCTTGTTTTTCAAGGTCTGGTCTATCACCCTTTCCACTTCTGAGATCTCAAAAGTAACACAGGGACCTTCCAAACTGTGGGTGGTGACATTTAATGGGTCCTGCAGGGCGATATTAGAATATATGTTCCCAAAATGTTAAATCCATGTGTCGTCGGGAATATTGGACTCATGTGTTAATCATTACACCTGTTTCAAGCAGGTGCTGGGTTTTGACGTAGCATAGGACTAAAAGTGACTGAATGAAATATTATAGATTTCACTCAGTCATTTTTAGGAGGTGTTCCTATGCTAGAACACCTCCGCTCCCCCCGTCCCCTCCCCCCCCCCGTCCCCCCCCCCCCCCACCCTCCCTCTCTCTGCGCATGAAAGTCTCTTTCTGGTGCAGGGCTTTAGAATGTAATACACCTTACATATTTTTTCCTGATTTTTTCTTTATAAAACAAGGAAAAGGGACTCTTGTTTTTGTTGAATACAAACCCATTTCCTTTTCCTAAAAAGGGTTCCTCCCAATACTTTTTGATCCCTTCCTTATGCATCACATTGTAAATATCGGGTACTATGGTACATCTTTTGCAACACCTGACGGAAAAGATGTGTAAAAGAGGTACAAGGGGGTATTAAATCCACTCCTAACGCATACAAATTCACCCAGGCAGTTTCACTAGCAGTGCAAATTGAAGTATAGACTTCTAACATATTTATATGGATGTGTTACATTGAAGTGCTTCAAAGGTACTACAGTATAGTATAGGTGAACACCTTATACATTTATGCTGTAGTACTCTTATAGTTTTGCACTTTCACATTCACCATACACTACTAATTCATTCGTTCATTTATGCACTACACATTCATTCTGACAACGTTTTACACACTAATATAGAAATATAGTTCTTTTTTAAGCCAGTGGAAGTAGTTCTGAAAATAAGGTGGGTTTTTTTCTTTTTAGTTTTCTATTTTTTTGTATTTTTTTCAGCAGGTTTTTAGGTTTTTTTTTTTAACCAAAAAAATTAAACTGGAAACACATCTGTGGAACAGGAAAAAAAAAATATTGTTTTGGGCAACGGTGCTCTTCTTTGCTTTTCACAATGAGGTGAATATACTGCTCACCGTAACAAAGGAGTTCTCTGCAAAATTTACAATGAATTGTAAGATCTGCACACTCAGGCACAATAATAGGATGCGGACTGCTCAGAGGAGGTGTTGGTGCAGTTGAGGTAGATGGAACTGCAGCTTGAGGGTTTTCCTGGAACCTTTGTGTTGCCATCCTTCCATAATTATTTGGATGCAAATTTTTGACATGGCGAACCATTGAGGCTGTCCCGAAAGAGTACTTTTTAGTGGGGTCAGCCCTGGAAAGTGTAACCTCACAGATCTTGCATGTTACTTTCGGTACATTCACCTTTTTCTGAAATGAAGAAAACTTCCAAATGAAAGCTTGTTTTCTCTTTTTCTGAGGTGGCTCCGTAACAAAATCTTCCTTAGAGGAATGTACTGATGAAGTCTCTAAAAGAGCAGCCAGCTCCACAGAATAGATGTTTTTCCTGGGAAAGTCGAAGTAGGATGATCAAAATGAGAGGGGTCTTTCAACTGTTGGAATAGGAAGTATTATGAACCAATCAAAACTCTCCTTTTATGGTCACATGACTTTGCGTACACTTACAGTGCTCTTACGGTGCTCTTAAGATGCAAGTATGTGCGACGTACCTTTGTGATTTGCGTAATTGCTTTTAAAAGTAATAATCGCTTATTAAAAGTAACGATTTTTGATTGTCCTAGATACTGTCTTACCTTAATATGTACATTAAATACATAAATATATGTTTTTGAACAATTAGAAACTTTTGCGCCGTACGCTTACTGGGGGGCCATATATGATGTCGCGCAGAAGCGTTGATGCAATGCGCAAGGTCAAAGCGTATCTGTAACGAGTGCGCGGCTACGCGCAGAGTGCCATTTGCTGTACAAAGTGTGTTGCGATCACTGTACACGTACGGTGCGATTACCCCAAAAAATATGAAAACGGAATTATACAGATTGTAATTGTAAAAAACAGATTTTTTTATATAAAAAAAATTGGGGATTTAGTTTTATTATTTTACATTAAGAATATAAAATATAATTTAAAAATAAATATAAATATTTTTAATACAAATGTAAGAAATTAGTATAAAAAGAAAAATTTAATAATGTATACTTTTTAAAATTATCATTTACTAAACCTTTGAAATTCACTGAAAAAGCAGTTTTTACACATGTTATAGTTAGCTGGAGATTTCACTCATACAAAACCATTGGAATTTCCCCAGTATAGTTAGTTCAGCTAACTGTAACTCGCGCGCCTGCAATGCACTGCTGATGACATCACATACTACATCACTCATGACCTCACTCATGACCTCACTCATGACATCATCCTTGTGAAAGTGGCAGACCTCCTCTTACCCTAGTATAACCTTTGATACACACATTCAAAAATAGAACGTAACATTTTCTAAAGAATGGAGATACCAATACCAGTTAGAACAACCTATTCAGTAATTCCTAAATCTATATACACACCCACTCATTCACCAATAGTTCTATATAGTCACTCATGCATGTACTCACTGCTCATATGTACTCATGCACCTATACATCCTGTTAAACACCTACACTTATACATAGTTATTCACACATATACTCACACATGGAAATAAACAAACATCCATTTACTTGCATATATAGCTCTACACACACCACTACACTTATTTCTACAGAAACATACACAAACGTACTCTCTTAACCCCTTCCATGCGGCCGCCAATCTGCGCCTGTGCGGCAGAATCGCGAGTGGGCGGGTTTATGACGGCCCCCAGCCGTCATCAGCACACGAGCACCGTAGTGCATGACGGCTGGGGGCCGTCATTGTGAGAAGTTGGCCCGATATGCAGTGCTCACTATTCTAGTGATCACTATGCATCGGTCCAAACGACCCTTATGGTGATTGGTTGTAAGTCAACCTTAGACCAGCTATCCTAGTAGCGTGGATACGAGCAGTCTTCGGGCTAAACTCTAGAGGGCATGTTAAGCCAGCTGTTATACCATCACATACCCCTGAACACCAAGTGAAAGGACACCACACAAGTGTTATGAAAATAAACAGTGTATTTATTACAATCACAACAGCCCTGTACTCTTTATGAGGACAGGGTACTAAGCACACAACGAAACTCTTAGGAAAATACTTCAAGTGCACAATCAATACAAGTGCCCGAGGGCACGGAAAGATAGTGGTCTCGGGCGGACCCGATAAGGCAAGTCGGAAGCGGTAGGGACTCGGGACCCTTCAATAAGGAGGCTATGCGGGCACCGAAATGCCGAAGTTACCTAGCCCAAGGGCTGCGGCTGCACAAGTCTTTACAGACGTCGGGAGTCCTCGCTGACGAGCCAGGAGCCGGAAGGAAGGAGTTGCTGGCCGGCGACCAGTGGAGATTGTTCGTAGAGATCCAAGCCTGGATCAGAGATGGATGACACCTGAAAGCAGAGGGGACCAAGTTCGTAACTACTAGCCAGTAGTCAGAGGATACCAGGAGGGCACCGGATGATCGTCACCTCGACTAGGTGAGTGGGCGACGCTAGGCTCTGCAGTCTCACGGACCCGGAGGCGTTGTCGGCGACAAGGATGGAGGTGCGAGCTGTCCCACGAAGGTTGATGCTGTCGGCGTCGCTGGGCCCAGGATTGGGGCAACAAGCCTTGGCAAATTTCAGGGCCACGTGGTGGGCCTAAAATGGCGTCTTGAGTGGACCAGGAGGGTCCGGGGTGCTCCTCTCTCAGAAGGGAGCAAAAGGCCAGTCTGGAGCAACCAGACCAGCAGCGTTGGTTGTCGGATGTCGTCAAGAAGGTCACAAGCCAGCGGCTAGTAACCAGACAACGTGCTGAACAGCAAAGAGCAGAAGGGCCCCACGCAGATCGTGGAGATGCTGGGAGGCTGCACTTCGGTGCTGGAGCTGCTCAGGGTCGGGGCTTCTCGGACCCCAGAGCACTCACCAGAGGATCCCTCGGTGGTCGTGCTGGTTAACAAATCGTGCAGGTCTTGATGATGGCCGGTCCCTCGAGGTCTCGTCGCACCCACGGATCTCAGCTGAGCTGATGATGTGGGTAGAGGTCAGAGGTGCCAGGGAAGCCGGTTCTCGTCGAGCTGGGCAGTCGGATTCCTGAGGGAGGACTTGCAGCAAACCGCTGAGTTCTTAGATGGTGCCTGCGGATGCAGGGTGACTACTCCTTAGCCACAAGGGAGAAATCTTGAGAAGAGTCGAGAGGTCCTTTCGTAGAAAGTATTCTTGATTCAAAGATGATCTAATCTGGAAGGGTCCCCGCTCCTGCCTTTATCCTAAAGAAAGGGGTGGGTACGCGACTAGGTCCTGCCCTAGGGGTGGGACCCGGAAGGGGGGTGGTTACACCCCTCTCCCATGCCGGACTTTCCCCAGGTCAGGGGCTGGGGTGCCCCTGGAACTGGTTCTAGCCGGCAGATGCGTAGTGAGCACCGGGGTGCCACTCCGCAGTCACCTTCTTGTAAAGCCCTGCCTACCCAGGATACACAAAACCCTGTCTGGGATGGTGCGAACACCGCCCCGGACAGAAAACCCTTTGTCCAAGCTCTCCTCGCTGGAAGGACTCCCAGCAGCAGGAGGTCAGACTCGTGTCTGTGGTGGCAGCATCCATTTTGTGGAGCTGAGGCTTCAGTTAACTTTAACCGGGGTTCACAGTTACGTACATGTCGTGTCCCTCTAGAAGGGCGGAATGCTAACCCCGTCGCCAGCATTGGTGAGGGGCCAGTATCCCGATTCGTATGACACCTTACTCGACATGTCTTGATAACGCGATACCGAAGTTAGCGGTATGGTGTGCATTATCATGGAACAGCCATTAGGTCTTGGTTCCGCAAGCTGCAACCGGGCTCGGCTCGTGCCAGAGCCCAATTCACACGATTCCACGCACTCTGCCTTCAGGATTGTCAAGGGCTGCCATAGGAGTGACTGATAGGAATTCGGGTGTCCATTATAGGGTTAGATATAGGTATACTATATCTAAAGCAAAGGGCGAGTACGCCACCTTGCCCCAGCTGTCGTGCAGCCAGTTGTGTCAGATTTAGATGGCCATCCAGGGGTGGCATAATACATGCTGCAGCCCCTGGTAGGCCCTGGGTACACCTATGCCCTGAGTTACAGGGTCTGATAAGGTGGCCCAGTCCCAATTGGAAATGTACCTAAGGTACATGGAATCCATTTTAGAGAGAGAGCAGTAGGCCTGGGGTCCTGATTGGCAGGGCCCCAGGTCAACTAAGTCGGAAAACCAGCAAAACACCAGGCATAAAGTCAGGGGTAACCATAGTCAGGTATCTACCTTCCTACAGTCATCGGCATGCAAGGGGTTAAAGAATCAGTTATAGAAATACATACTTATTTATACAGGTACTCTTCCAATCTGTCACTGTCATATATCCTTACTTATATACATCAATACTCACATATACTAGTTTAAAACATATGTACTCACTCATAAAAACACTATTGAGGCAGTCATTCACTCACTAACCCACCCATACACACAATCATCCACCTATACAGTCCTGCACACATGTTGTCTTCAAAACACATACAAATAGTGAGTCATTCATGGATCTGTGCTGTAAGTAATACCCCTCACCAAACCATACAGACACTAATTCTGATACTCTAAATACTAACTAATAACCCATATAGACACTCATCTAGCTACTCACTAACCCATGCAGCCACTTATACACAAAGTGAGACACTGATACAGATATTTACATATTTAAACATTACTCGCTAATACATGTATTCACTAAGATATACTTGACTCCTTAGCAGCGTCGAACGTTCAGCGCCCAGTGCTGAACGTTCGAATAACGGGTGCTGACCCGTCGGCCAACGGTCGTGCGCAGCACTGGCAAGGTAGTGCTCGCGACGACCGTTGGCAGACGGCAGCACTTAAAGGGTTAATAAGTCAGTTATACAATCAATTTTACAAAAAAATACATTTAGACACTTATTTACCCATTTAATCTTCCAGCAACCTTTAAATATACATATATAAAAAATATTTATTTTTCAGAAAGACAGACATTCACTGGATGTCATCAGTGATGTCATCAGTGATGTCATTTGAGATGTCATCAGTGATATCACTGACCATGTCATAAGTGATGTAGTATGTGATGTCATCAGCAGTGCATTGCGGGCGCGCAAGTTATAGTTAGCTGAACTAACTATAACGAGTGAATTTCAATGGTTTTGTATGAGTGAAATCTCCAGCTAACTAGAACATGTGTGAAACCTATGGTTTTTTCAGTGAATTTGCAAGGTTTTTTTTCTAAATGCTAATTCCTAAATATAACGTGGCTGAAACCTATGGTTTTTTCAGTGAAGAAAAAAAAAAAAAAAATATATATATATATATATATATATATATATATATATATATATATATATATATACACATACATACATACACACATACATACATACATACATACATACATACATACATACATACATACATACATACATACATACATACATACGGCACCTGTGTGCCGGCCGAAACGTTATGAAGCCAGGAAAGCGAATAAATATTTGAAGCACCGCAAACCTTTGGTCCGTGCATCTGTGTTCCTGGGGGAAGCTGTGGCAAGCTGCAGCGCTCCGGAAAAACTTTGGTTTTAAATATATATATATATATATATTCACAGAAAAAACCATAGGTTATAGTGGATATATAGTTAGGAATTTGCATTTACAAAACCTTGAAAATTCAATGAAAAAACCATAGGTTATAGGCCATATATAGTTAGGAATTAGCATTTACAAAACCTTATTTTACTCGCATAAAACCATTGAAATTCCATATATAGTTAGCTAACTATAAGCGCTAACTATATATCGCGCACCCGCAATCCACTGCTGATGATGTCACATATTACATCATTCATGACATGGTCAGTGACATCACTGATGACATCACTGATGACATCTCAAATGACATCACTGATGACATCACTGATCACAACATCCAGTGATTGTATGTGTCTGTAAAGTTTAAATATGTTTTACATATTGAAGAATGAGTGGATGTATAAGTGTCTGGATGAAGAATTTAGTAGGTGCATGACTGACTGTATGAGTGAGTGATTAAATGTGTCTCACTGAGTACATGGGTTAGTGACTAAACTGTCTTAATTCGTGCATCAGTATGTTTGATGTTGTGTAAGCTGCTGCATGTGTTGATCAGTAGCTATAAGAGTGGCCATATGGGTTATTGATTGGTTGCCCAAATATTTGAATGGGAGGCTGAGTGTGTGTGTGGGTGGCTGGGAGGTGCGTGACTCTGTGCATAGATGTGTAAGCAGTTGATTCACTAGGAGTATGAGTTCAAAAGTGCATGTGGAAACAGCTATATGGGCGGTTGACTGTGCATGGGTGTGTTGGTGAGTGAATGGATTTCTCATTGCTACATGTGCAAGTAAGTACGTATGTAAAACACAATACATGTGAGAGTTGAGATATATAAATAACTGAACATAAGAGCCAGTGAATGTGTGAGTGGCTGTATCGATCACTGTGAGCTTGTATCAGGGATTATATAAGAGAGTAAATATGTGTTATTATATGTTTGAATAAGTAAGATGTGTATAACTGTATAGTTGAGGAAATGGAGGTGTGATTGATTCTTTGCATGACTGACTAGGTGTGTGAGTAACTCCATGGATGAGTGACAGTCTGTGAGTGTCTGTTTATACTGAGTGTATGTAAGGTTATATTAGAGTCTGAAGAGGTTCATTGTATTATCACATGAGTGATGTGATCAGTGATGACAAATGAGATGTCATCAGTGATGTCATTTGAGTTGTCATCAGTAATGTCATCAGTGATGTCATTTGAGATGTCATCATTGATATCATTTGAGTTGTCATCAGTGATGTCATTTGAGATGTCATCAGTGATGTCATCAGTGATGTCACTGACCATGTCATGAATGATGTAATATGTGACATCATCAGCAGTGGATTGCGGGTGCGCGATATATAGTTAGCGCTTATAGTTAGCTAACTATATATGGAATTTCAATGGTTTTATGCGAGTAAAATAAGGTTTTGTAAATGCTAATTCCTAACTATATATGGCCTATAACCTATGGTTTTTTCATTGAATTTTCAAGGTTTTGTAAATGCAAATTCCTAACTATATATCCACTATAACCTATGGTTTTTTCTGTGAATTTCATTGGTTTTATAATAGCAAATATGAAAAGCTTTAAAATGTCAAGTACGTGATAGATAAAAACATTTTCGTATTTATGCACGCTGATGTGCTTTGAACGCTGCCCCCCCCCCTCCCCTCTTTTGCCTTAGTAGTACTCTCTCTTTGCAGATACTGAAGGGTAGTTAACGCAGGCCTTTACCCCCGTTGTAATCCGTCGTGCCTCCTTGTCTCTCCATTTGATTGATTGTTGTCCAAGCATTTACTGTTTTAGAATTGGTTCTCTTTGGATCATTCTCTATTTACAAACAAGCACAAAGTCGCAATACTCTGTTTAGTCTTTGCAGATAGTGAAAAATCGTGTAAAAAAATAAAAGTAATCGAGCAAAATCAGTAGGCCACTAATTGGATCTCTTTTTGACCTCGCTAAAATAGAAATATTAGGAACAACCCTTCTTGAGAAATACGAAAATAGTGAGATGAACTGAGCTCCACACCATGAGGGCTGCAAGACAGCTCGGCTCCATCACCCATCCCGCACAAAATAATGACAAACCCTATGCAAATATTAAAAATATAGACAACACACCAGCAAAGAAACAGGGTAAAACATTTTATTAAAAAACTATTTACATAACGTTGGTTTATAAGATGATATCAGTAGTGGACCGATGTGTGAATAGATCGAAAACAGCACAAGGCTCCAAGATCCGGATAGCAAGCTCCTGGATGTTGGGTGCCATAGTTTAGAGTTCTGAATTTCAGCCTTTTTCAATGCCTGTGCTTTGTTGAATCAAAATGGCGGCTTGACACAAAGCTGACTCAAGCGTTGTTACTGATGCTATGCAGACCAAAACTGGTTTTCAGTTTGTACATTTTTCTAGATTTTTCAATCCAAGTTTGGTTGACTTTGTAGAACGATGGCTTCAGATTTTCAACATACGGTGTGGTGGCGCTAACTGGGAGGGGGCGCTTCGCTCCTGCCCCCTCCCCAAGTAAGATTTTCATACGTGAAAGTACGTTAATGGTTTTGGTCCCTGAGATGCTTCGATGTCACTACCATTCTCAAATAGCATAAGTTCTGGATGTTGGGTGCCATAGTTAAGAGTTCTGAGCAGCGCTTGTAACACTGTCTGAAGCTTATTTCCACCTACTGCAGCTTCACTATTCTCAAAGTAAGTGAGTGTCGTTTGTGGACCTGACTGCATTAGAAAACAATGTGATATGTTACCTTCCTAAACAGCTTGACGGAGGCCCCTGAGGGGCGGTGTGATGGCCATGGACTCGGAGAAGACGCTTGGCTCCGACACCCTCCCCAAGTCTTATAGCACTGGTGTAGCCTGAGATCGCCCCCGACATAGGCGGCCGGCTCCCGGGGTCCGGCGGAACTTTTTGCCTTTTGATGACTCTTCAATTCTGGACCTTGTCCCAAAATCCGTTTGACCTGAAGACAAGCTGTAGTGGGGCGCCCCTTTATCGTTTTAGTTGCCATTCCGCCCGCTTTTGCTACACTGTGCCTCTTCCGCCATTCAGCTGTTTTCCGCCCGCTCTTGCGACTACAGCGTCTCGCTCACCATGTAGTTGAGATGCGCCCGCTCTTGCGGTGCAGCGATAGGCGGCTGCCACACGACTCTCAAAATGGCGGCCGGCTCTTCGGTTTTGGGCCTGGTCCACTAAAATGGCCCTGGGACACCTTGGAACTCGGACGCTTGTCTGCTAGGGCTTGGGTCCCATTCTCGAAAAGCGTCCCCTCAGCCGTGAAGATTCTACAAAAGTCTTGGGGGCCTCCGACTCCCGCAGGCTTCTGGTGGGGAGCGGCTGCCATGATTGCTCGTGGAATGGCCACGACGGAGCTACGAGATGGTAGTGGTCTCATGCTGACGCCAGCTTTAGTCTGAAACATCCAGAAACACTGTAGACTACCAATTCGATCAGTTCCGGTAGCGCCCCAACATGACCCGGAAGAGAAGAACTTGCCCTCCCCTCTTTGACTGATGGTTCTTGTTGCCTGTCCCCTCTGTTGTCATTTAACAGAACTTTTTGGACTGCTGAAAGGGGTTGTGTTCTGAACGGTGGTTGGTGGAGACATTTAGACTATATTCTTGACCTACGTTGTCGCGTAATGCGTTTTATGACACGCCGCGTTAGCGCACCCGGAAGTGATCCGAGGCGCGGCGCGCAGCGCGTAACGTAAGCATAACAGGTCATGTGACTTGTTAATAAAACTTTTCATTGGTTCATTTTACTTTTGTTAATTTAATGATGAAAAGCTTGGTCATATGACCTAAAAATTACGCTTTTTATTATTTTCGAACAATATTTTTTTTTCAAACATATGTTATAATATTCCAGGCTAATGTACTTTCCCGGAAAATTTACAACTGTCTTGCAAGTAAAATATATTCCTTTTTCGAGAAAAAGGGCGTTTCTTCCTTCCATGACGGAGCCGTTGAGTAAAAGAGATTCGGCCTGCTGTCTTAGTCGCCGATACGCCTGATTATCAGATTCTTATCGATCACTTTATGTTGCAGACATGAAAAACACAACTGCCCTTGACCATTTATCTTTACTGCGTTCCTACATATTATACCTTTTATCCGTCATGTAATTGGACTGCTTTATTTCACTTGCCTTTTACTGATTCCAAAACAGTCACTAAAAGTAAAAACTTTACAAATGAAAATACTACTACCGTGTTTTGTTTTAAAAACCTTTATTGTGAAAATGTCAGTATACAAATACGGGCCTATAACCACGTGGGCCGGCCACGGAGCAAACTCAAATCGTATATGATGAGGAGACATTTACACTGTAGAGGAACGTAACGAGCGGGCCATTAGGTGACAAGAACAAAGGTGTCTAACAGTTGCGGAATCGGTGGACGTACATTTTGTAATTAAAATACGACAGGGCCACTTACAATAACATTTTCTAGATATACATTTGCGGGCAAAGAGTTACGAGTCCCATTTATACCGGCGCCATTTTGGGCGAGGCCGGGCAGGTCCAAGATATAGTCAAAATGTCTCCACCAACCATTGGCCAGACCAGAACCCCTTTCGGCCCTTTATGTTACAAGATGGTGTCTTCTATTCAGAAAATATTGGTGGCAGCATTTTGAAAGGAAACAGAAACAGCCGTTCTCCTAGTGAGTTTCACATTGTTACATTTAGGAAGAATGTTGAAGAGTAGTATGTGGAAAATCTGAAGCCATTTTTCTACAAACTCTCAATCAGACTTAGATGGAAAAAAAACCTGAAGAATGTACAAACTGAAAACCAATTTTTGTCTGTATAGCACCAACAGTAACGCTTGAGTCAGCTTTGTGTCAAGCCGCCATTTTCATTCAATCAATAGCGTCCCCCTGCACACATTCAGGGACCTGGTCGTGTCTTTAGATGAAACGCATTGTAGGAAAAGAAGCAGAAAGGAAAAGGAAAAAATTTCCGCCGGACCTAGTGAAGCTGCAGCAGGTGCAAATAAGCTTCAGACAGTCTTACAAGCACTGCTCAGAACTCTCAACTGAGGCACTCAACATCCAGGACTTGCCATTCGGATCTTAGCGCCTTGTATTTTTGTTTTGTTCTTGATGGAGGGGAAACAACAAAAAACAGGCATTGAAAACGGCTCAACTGGAGCAAAAAAAAAATTACTTCTTGGGTGCATTAGGGCATTTATGATTTTCGAATGCCGTATTCATCAGGTTGGTGCTCATGTTGCCACACCAGTACGGCAATTTGCTGGACACCACCTCGGCGCCATCCGGATCTCGGCGCGTTCGAGTCACTGTACCGCAACAGTGACCGCAATTCAGCTGGACACGCCGTCTTTCGGCGCAGCATTGTAGGATGGCCACACCAGTGCGGCAATTTGCTGGACACCACCTCGGTGCCATCCGGATCTCGGCGCGTTGTGCTGCCTTCGGCCTATTCGCACATCGGTCCGCTACTGACGCCGCCTCACGTGCCAACGGATTTTCTACGCTTTTTGTAGCCCTATGTCGCATAACAGGTCATGTGACTTGTTTATAAAACTTTTCATTGGTTCATTTTACTTTTGGTTTCCTAAAGATGGAAGGCTTGGTCATATGACCTAAAAATAACACTTTTCATTGGTTTAGAACATTTTTTTTTCCCAAACGATGAAAGCCCCACCTTGTTTCTGGATCATTCAGACTGAAGCTGGCGTCAGCATGAGAGCACCACCATCTCGTGGCTCCGTCGTGGTCATTCCGCGAGCAATCATGGCAGCCGCTCCCCACCGGAAGCCTGCGGGAGTCGGGGGCCCCCAAGACTTTTATACAATCTTCACGGCTGAGGGGACGCTTTTCGAGAATGGAGCCCAAGCCCTAGCAGGCAAGCGTCCGACTTCCAAGGTGTCCCAGGGCCATTTCAGTGGACCAGGCCCAAAACCGAAGAGCCGTCCGCCATTTTGACAGCCATGTGGCAGCCGCCTATCGCTGCACTGCAAGAGTGGGAGCAACTCCACAACATGGTGAGCGAGACGCTGTGGCCGCAAGAGCGAGCGCAACTCAGCTAGATGGCCGCCACCTGGGGAGACCCGTTCACGCCGCCTCCCCCCCCCCGGGCCGCCGCACGCCAATTTTCGGAGCAGCATTGTAGGATACCAAAACCAGTGCGGCAGTTTACTGGACATCACCTGGGTGCCTGTCGTACATGTTGTGTCAGCCATGTGACACTGGACACAGACCGCTACTGACGAGGCCTCCCCCCGCACCACCCGGGACGCCCCACGCTGTTTTTCTGTGCTGCATTGTAGGATCCCTAAACCAGTGCGGCACCCAGGCGACATCACCTGGGTGCCGTCCAGAACTCTGCACGTTGTGCTGCCTTGGGACTATTCGCACAACAGACCGCTACTGACGAGGCCTCCCCCCGCCCCACCCGGGACGCCCCACGCCAATTTTCGGAGCAGCATTGTAGGATCCCTAAACCAGTGCGGCACCCAGGCGACATCACCTGGGTGCCGTCCAGAACTCTGCACGTTGTGCTGCCTTGGGACTATTCGCACAAAAGACAGCTTCTAACCATTGTTGCTTTTTGTGTTAATAAATGTTTAAATGTTTTTAGTTTTTGTTCTGTTCATTATCGTTAAAAGTTAATAAAGTTTTATAATCTTACTTTGTTGGAGTGTTATCTATTTTTTGAAAAACGGGTGAATGGGGCCTTGAATCGGGTTATTGTCATGTGTGGGCTTTGGAAGTGTGCTGCTGCAGGATCGGACATTTCAAACTCAAATGCACGTTCTTTTTCTTACCTTTCCGAAGCATGGAGCGCAATAGCAAGCAGAGAAAGGGTGATGCACGTGTTGAACACTACCTGACCTGGCAAGTTGCTGGCAGTGCCCCCCCGCCCGCTCCTGAAAGAGGGCACACACACACCGCCGCCCCGAGTACTTCAGAAATCTTTAAAAGACCATGCGCTTGTTCATGAGGCTTAAATGGTTTATCACCTCTTCTAGAACCCCTACATCGACCCTCTGACGTTTCATGGAAAAATTACCATGTAACACAATACCAAGCCCTATCAGCTGAAACCCCCAAGGAATCGTGGGGCATATTAGCAAGGGGGTTTATCTCCCCTTTTTTGGCTTTAAAAACCATGAAAGCGGAGATAAAATTATTTCCCTATTATCAAGCTGTCGCTAACACCAGTTAGTGACACCTAAAAGGAGATAGCGACCATCTTGGGCCCGGCTTTGCATGTCAGTGATACTTATCACTAATGACATGCAAAGTGGCGTGCCAAGATGTTAGCGACTGGAAACAGTCCCTAACATCGCTACCTTCTATTACCAACTTTTGGAGATATTCGCACTAAGCGCGAATATCTCCAAAAGCTAACACCTGCCCTGAGCAGGTTTTAGCCATGTTATCCAATGGGAGGTGGATAACATGGCTAAGAGCATTAGGTCGATAATACATGAATATCGCTGACTTTTCTGCGATAATAGCAAGGTTTATCTGCGATAAAAATCGCCGATGTGCGGCGATAATTTTTGTCTCTAAACAAGTTATAGACAAAAATTATCGCTAGTTGTTAGTAATATGCCCCCGGGTTTTTGCTTGCAGAAATCGGGAGGCGGGAGACTAGCACTGAAATCAGTACTCACACGCCTGAATCAGGAGGATTGGCATGTCTGAATTCTCTACAGCTGGGGCCATAAACTACATCCGCAGGGGTAGGTGATAGCCTGGGACCAGCCTGGCATCTAAAATGGCTGCCGTGCACGACAAAATTGTGGCATTCGAAAAAAGGCAAGATGGCGCAGCCGCTGGAAGAGATGTATCAACATATATCAGCCTCCTCAGCCACCCTCAGGAAACATAGGGGATTAGGATACGTCTCCCGCACCCCCTTATACCTAGTAATTTAATTTACGAAGCACAAAATGGCGAATTCCCGTTTAGCTACCAGTTTGCGGCCCAGTTCGCGGCCCGTGAAGCGCTTCTACCGTGAAAAATCATTTTTTTTTTCTTTTCCCCACGGGTCCCTTTAATAACCCCAACAACATTCCTAGGGGGTCAAGAGGGGGATACCTTGCCCCCTTTCATTAAATTCACCCTTCGTTTTTCACCTCTTCTTCTCTCTCGATCCTACCGAGAGACAAGATGGCGGCCGCTCCGGACTGTCACGCAGCAAAAAAAAAAAAAAAGCTCACGCACAGCCGCTGGAAGAGATGTATCAACATATATCAGCCTCCTCACCCACCCTCAGGAAACATAGGGGATTAGGATACGTCTCCCGTACCCACTTATAACTAGTAATTTAATTTACGAAGCACAAAATGGCGAATTCCCGTTTCGCTACCAGTTTGCGGCCCAGTTCGCGGCCCGTGAAGCGCTTCTACCGTGAAAAATCATTTTTTTTTTCTTTTCCCCACGGGTCCCTTTAATAACCCCAACAGCATTCCTAGGGGGTCAAGAGGGGGATACCTTGCCCCCTTTCATTAAATTCACCCTTCGTTTTTCACCTCTTCTTCTCTCTCGATCCTACCGAGAGACAAGATGGCGGCCGCTCCGGACTGTTTAGAATGTTGACAGACACCGGAGAGCCAATCAGCTTTCTGCGCGCAAAGTTCCGATAAGCGAAAAGTAAGCGGACCGGATCGCTGCCCAGAGCGCTGTTACAGATATATATCTTGATTTAAACGTTAATTTCTCAAAAACTACTGGAGCACATATATTGAGACCTAGCAAAGGCACATCGGGCTAACAGTCCCTACAATTTTGCCAAGTTTCGTGCAAATCCATTCAGCCGTTCGAGCTAAAAGTGAGTCCAACCGCCCTATGGAAAAATGAATGGGAAAAACACGTTTTGGGACCCCCCTTTTTTCTCAGCCCCCCCTTGACGAAACCCCACCAAATTTTCAGGAGCTGCTCAGAAACAAAATGTGCCATTTTCCTGAAAATTTCAGCCGATTCCATCCACAAACGCCAAAGTTATTAGACATAGAATTTTCAAAAGTCCCATAGGGAATTAATCCTAACTATATATACCTACTGGCGATAGCCAGTAGGTAATATATATATATATATATATATATAATGACTATCCACAGCTCATTTCCGCGTATAAACCCGAGCCTCTCACAGTGATGGGCAATTGTTGAAGTCAAATCACTCGACGTGTTTCGGAGGCAACCTCCTTTTTCACGAGTATGAGTGCATGTAACTGACCAGTGTTATACAGATAGTGTGACTCACTTCCTAGTGATTAACAGTGGAAGCACTCTTACCCATAATGGGCATTGAGAATGCACTGGTGATTCCTGATTTGTACAAAAAGAAGGGCAGTACCTCTGCAGATTGTACAGTTGTGCTGTGGATAGACATATGTGTACTCCAGCTCATACTATCCATATTGTGCACTTTAGAAGCTAGTTGCTTCGCCTCTATAACATGACTGTAAGCAGGTCTCAAAAAATGTGAGCGCTGGGTTTTTAACAATCTCTTAGGATTTGGTATTCAATTAGAAACTTGGATGAGCGTGTAACAAAAGCTAAATACACCCACTGCCCTAGTACTATTGTATTGTATTGAATTTTGCATTCAGGCACCTAGGAAGAGAACCCATGCTACTTGTGACAACCCTCGCCTCTTCAGACCGTGGAAGAGTTATCCCAGAGGGCTTTAAAACCTCTTTTGTAGAGCCACAGATATTCGAATCAGACAATATCGAAGAGGCCCTTGCAGGTATAATTTGACAGTATCTAGTGCTGTGGACCAGTTAGCCCCTCTGAAACCCTTCCCTAGCACGCCTAGGCTCCCCCAGAATGCCTGGTATTCTCCTCTACTTCGTATCCAGAAACGAATTTGCAGGAAGCATGAAAAACGGTGGCGCCTCACTCATGAGGAGGACAAAGCTTGGATTCATGCGTCTCTGGCCGATTACCATGGTCAGCACGCAAAGCTCATATAGCTCTACAATTAGACCAGGCCAAAAATGACCCTAAGGTGCTATATCTCATTTTACAGTCCTTCACGAATCCCAGGGCGTGTGAGAATCGATGGTCCCTACACAAAAATTGTGCGATGACATTAGCACTTTCTTTATACAAAAAATTGAGTCCATCTATGATTAAATTGTCCAATCAGGGAAGCACTCTTCCATCACCATGATTCCCGTAGAATCTGGGCAGGCAGTCACTCAACTGTTGGGTAGTGTTCCCCTGGTGACAGAGGTGGAGGTTGAGTCACTGACTCAGTAAAATCTGGATCACCTCAGGATCATACACCGGCAACAATCACCACTTCTCTTGCCAGCCACCTGTCCCACTTCATTGCACATCTCCTCAATCTCTCCCTGCGAGGAGGTTTGGTCCTTTTGGAATGGAAAGCAGCACAGGTTATGCCTATCTGGAAGAACACCCAGGCCCGCTAACTGAGGTTTCCAATCTCCGCCCTATCTCTCTTCTCCCTTTCCTAGGCAAGCTATTGGAGAAACATATAAACACTCGTCTCTCTAACCATGTCGAACAGACGGCAGCCTTGATCCATCTCAGTCAGGCTTTCGCCCTAAATACAGCACAGAATCAGCCCTACTAGCTGTAACTGACAACATCAGGATGACCCTGGATAGAGGCCACTCCACGATTCTGGTGCTGTTTGATCTGTCCGCCAAGTTCGACACAGTTTCCTATAAGATCTTGCTCAGGAGGTTGGAGGAGATTGGACTCAGAGACTCGGCTCTCCAGTGGTTGACAAGTTTTCTTTCTTCTCGTTCTCAGATGGTTAACCTTGGCTCTTATCGTTCAGCTGCAACAGAATTGTCCAAGGGAGTACCACAGGGCTCTTGTTTGAGCCCGACTTTGTTTAACATCTATGTGGCTCCCTTGGCCAATCTGTTGAGGAGTAGTGGGTTCATCCCTGTCTCCTATGCGGACGTTACCCAGCTGCTTTTTCCATTTGCAAAGTTTACTCCATCAGTGCAGGCCACCTTCTCACTGGGAATGAGAAATCTCTCTGTGGATGAGGAGTAACTTTCTTCAGTGCAATGTGGGGAAGATGGAAATCATGCTCTTCGGAGAAACTCAACTACTGTGGACACCCGACTGGTGGCCCTCAGACCTAGGCACTTCCCCCCGTTCCAAAAACCTGTGCAAAAAACGTAGGTGTCCGCATTGAGCAGACCCTAACTATGAAGGAGCATGCTGCTCAGACAGCTGTGTCCTGTTTTCATATGTTGGGTCTTCTGCGTCGTATCCTTCCTCTGCTCCCTGACTCATCCAGGAAGACGTTAACCCAAGCGCTTATTTTAAGCCGCCTGGAATACTGCAATAGTCTTCTGCTGTCTGCCAATAAGGCTGCTGTTGATAGACTACAGGTTGTTCAGAATACGGCGGCACAATTGATTCTGAACGCATTCCCAAGGACAGCCTCTCTTTATCAGCTCCACTGGCTCCTGATACGCAAGAGAGTACAGTTTAAAGTCTATTGCACCATTCACAAGACCTTGTCCAATTCGGGCCCAACTATTTTGCGGATAAATGTATCCCCTGCACTCCTCGGCGGTCTCTCCACTCAGAATCCAAGCATCTCCTCGCAGTGCCTAGAATTAAATGTGCCAAACAAAGTGGGAAGACTCTATCTTATCTGGGTCCCTGTCACTAGAACAAGCTCCCTGTGCAACTAAGACAGTCCACAGAACATCTCCTTTTCAGGAAACAGCTTAAGACCCCTCTTTTCACCTCTGATCTCTAGCTGACCGTATTCCCTCAAGCAGCCGTTCACGAGCACAGAGATACCCCTTTGGGGATCGATTCTGGCGCTAAATAAATAAATAAATTATGCACAGGTCTGGTCAGCATTTCATGCTAGATGGCACCTTGATAAGAGTACTTTCAAGCATAGCTCAATATTGTCATAAATGTTGAAGATTTGGTGGTGTTACAAGCTGATTGCGGGCATTTATTTGATAGTACAGGAAGTGGTCACTGCCAGACCTTTTAAGGCTAAGAAAGTAGGAGCAGATAGCTTGAACACACACTGAAACTGTCTTTGAATGCAAGATTCAGCTTGTTTAAACGGTCTTTGAATGCAAGTTTCAGCGTGTTCAGTACAGGGTCTATATAGTCTTGCATACAATTATTTTAACTCTGTACTACTCTGTGTTGCCCAAATTGCATATGTTACGGCACATGCTTTTGGTATAAAATTTTTAGTAATTTCACAGATTAAGGTCATTCAGATAAAAATGCAGCTGGCCTTGATTCTGCTGGCTCAATTCCCAAAATTGGACCTTCTGTGAGAAACATTCCGTGAGCTCGTTGTGCGGCTTGCGAAACAAGCTCCCTACATTGAATGATGTAGGAGGCCCCTATCTTAACCGAAGGCTTGTGAACATGTCCTGCTGTAATTCAAAGTAGCATTTTAGCAGCCCAATCCATCTCAAACAGCGCCTAAAGGATATCTGGGCTAGATTTTAATGTCATTGAGATCAGATCTTGAATTAAAAAATGTATGCTGTTTGATCTCATTTGGTGGGGATTACTAAACTCATTCTACCCGTCATAATGCTTGTTGCTGACTTTATGTAGGTCTTGTATGTTAATCTTTTGAATGTAGGACTCGTCTAGAGGTAGCTGTAACCATGTCAGCAACCTCATGTTTCTTAAAAAAAATATACATCTATAGAAGCTTACTGGGGCATTCAGTCCGCTTTCTTAATCTGTTGGCCTGTTCAGGTGTCATTCACTCCTTGTTGATGCCCACCACAGCATATAGCATTGGGCAGTGGATGTGACCATTTCATGCATTGGCTGTTGGGTTCTGTGAGTGACTTCTTTTTGCCTGGTCACATGTGCACAGCTGCCTGAAAAGGAGTGCACTGGTTTGCCTGAGCTATTGTGATGCTCCTTTATTTTTACAGTTTGCTATTTTTGTACATTGAATGTGTTTGCCAAAATGTTTTTTGAGCTGCATGTTTGCCAAGGCCAGACCTTTGGCGTTACAAGTTTTTAATACAATTATAATATTTACACCATAATTGTGATGTTTGTTTATTCTGCTTAACCTTAACAGTATAATTGTTACCTCCATATAAATATGTTAATATTTTTTTTCAACTTTAGAGAGTAATCTGTATTCTCTTGTCTTTCAGGCCTGTCAGTGTTGTCTACAAATACCAAGCCAACGGTAAGTGCCTTAGTGCAAAACATTTTAATTAGGTTTCAGTCCAGTTGGCGACTGTGATTCGGGTAAAAAAGTAGCACGTTTCCCTAATACTGGATTAAAAATAAAGGATTTAAGAGAATTTGACCATTAAGATGTGTAAGACATTCCTAGACTCTCCAGTCCTTGCTTACAATTGGGTAACTCCAGGACTAGCTTAGTGAGAACAATGTTACAAAATACTGCTACATGTTCTGACAGGCCTGTAGGGTACTTAACATGTTGAGCAGAAGCCCTCCTGCTCCCAAATTCCCCAATGAGTCTCTGCTTCCACATGCTCACAGCAGGCTTCGGAGCTTTTCTGAAGGCCCTCTACTCCTGTACCTTTGTACCATGGATATTATGGCTGAATGAACATTCCATATTGGTCTCCATATTAATCTTTGTGCTCACTTTAATCTCTTGTACTGTTGAGTTCTCTTAAAGGAGCTGGTAACAAGTGATGGCTACATAGAACAGTACTATAATCTGCCCTTCTGATGGGTTTTGCCCCTGACATTTTGGATTAAAAGGAAGGGAGGCACCCCTTGATAAAACACAGGTGTCCAGATGAAAAGGGCAATATGAGTAAGACGTTGAGAGAACTTTAACACTGTGGCCACTTTGATCCAATGCACACATATGTACTGTTGTGAATTTAGGGTTCAGAAACATGACGATTTCGATTTAAAGGCTGTCTGGTGTGAGGTAGCAAAGTGACGAGCCAGTAGTACTGGGGTTTCCTGGGGTAAACTGGGTCAACCTAAGTAAAGCTGAGTTACCATTCTGTGTAAATCATTGGTGTTGGGTTGTTGTTAAAGCCACATCTCTGGATGGATAAATGAGAAAATGATCATGGTGATTTCCGTTCACTCAGTCCTCCTTCACAGCTCGCCAAGCATAACGCAACCAAAGTAATGATAGCCGAGGTACTTTCAAAGGCATGCTGTCACTTTAAAATCTGAAGCAGGCCCTTCACTCAAGTGTCTGATTTCAACCCCTACTCATACCTCATACATTAGCGCCCATTTCCTGACATGGTTTTTCCAGCATGAATGGTTGAAGCACAGAATGTGCACAAATATTGTGTAAGATACAGTTGCAATAAAAGGACAGCAAGGTCTAAAAGTGCCACAATCAACATGAAAATGTTTTCTTCACTTTGTTTATATATATCTATATATTCTTTTTCAACTCATTGAGCCTGACTTTAAGAAGGGGAAGCAGAGAGATCCTATGTTGACCAGACATTGAACACAACCCTGAGAAAAACCTCCTAAGCAGAAGAAACTACATTGCCCGAAAGACTTATTCGGAGGATAGTGTTGATTGTCCTTCTGGCTGCCCTTGGAATCCAGAAATTAAGTAAAAGATTCTTAAAAATCACTGATGGGATGAGCATGAGGTCTTTGGGGAACCAATAAACAAGGTTTCACAATTTTTAGAGATGCACGATACTGTACACTTGACAGTGGTAGCTTTAGCGGACCTGTAGGAGAGTAGGGTCTGCAATCCTATGATCACCCAGATTTTTTTGCTTTTGTTTCACTGGTTTACGACTTTCTCTGGCTGTGGGCCTGCCAATCAGACCCACAGCCTGGCTGTTCTCTTTCTAAATTACCTCATGTACCCTAGGTGCATCTACCAATTGGTACTGGGCCACCTTATCAGACCCTGTAACTCAGGGCATAGGTGTACCCAGGGCTGCCAGGGGCTGCAGCACGTATTGTGCCACCCCTGGCTGGCCTCCTAAATTTGACACAACTGGCTGCATGACAGCTGGGGCAAAGTCGTGTAATCACCCTTTGCTGTAGGTGTAGTATACCTATACCTAACCCTAAAATGGACACACAGATTCCTATCAGTCACTCCTATGGCAGGCCTTGACAATCCTGAAGGCAGAGTGCTTGGAATCGTGTGAGATGGTGCTCTGGCATGAGCTGAGCCTGTCTGCAGCTTGCGGAATCAAGTCCTAATAGCTGTTCCATGATATCGCATACCATATACTCTTAAGTGCATTATAATCCTCGCGGTTAAATGCTATCTTTGGTATTGCTTTATCAAAACATGTCGAGTAAGGTGTCATACGAATTGGAATACTAACCCCTCGCCAATTCTGGCGACGGGGTTAGCATTCCACCCTTCTAGAGGGACACGACATGTATGTAACTGTGAACCCCGGTTAAAGTTAACTGAAGCCTCAGCTCCACAAAATGGATGCTGCCACCACAGACACGAGTCTGACCCCCTGCAGCTGGGAGTCCTTCCAGCGAGGGGAGCCTGGACAAAGGGTTTCCTGTCAGGGGCGGTGCTAGCACCGTCCCAGACATGGTTTTGTGTATCCTGGGTAGGCAGGGCTTTACAGGAAGGTGACTGCTGAGTGGCACCCCGGTGCTCACTACGCATAGGCCGGTCTGAACCAGTTCCAGGGGCACACCAGCCCCTGGCCTGGGGAAGTCCGGCATGGCTGAGGGGTGTAACCACCCCCCACCTAGTCCCACCCATAGGCAGGACCTAGTCACCGGGTCAGCCCCCTTTTTTAGTATAAAGATGGGAGCGGGCCCCCTGTTAAAATTAGATCATCTTTGGAATCAAGATACCACTTTCTTCGAAAGGACTTCACGATTTCTTCTTCAAGATTCTCCCTTGTGGCTAAGGAGTAGTCACCCTGCATCCGCAGGCACCATCCTAAAGAACACTGCGGTCTGCTGCAAGTCCTTCATCACGAATCCGACGACCCAGCTCGACGAGACCCGGCTTCCCTGGCACCTCTGACCTCTACTCACCTCTACAGCCCAGCTGAGAACCGTGAGTGCGACGAGACCTCAAGGGACCGACGATCGCCAAGACTGCACGACATCTTTACTGCAAGCCCACCGTGTCCTCCACTGGTGAGTGCTTTGGGGTCCGAGAAGCCCCGACCCTGCGCAGCTCCAGCACCCAAGATCAGCCCCCCTGCATCTCCACGATCTGCGTGGGGCCCTTCTGCTGTTTGCTGTGCACCGCGTTGTTTGGCTACTAGCCGGCTGGCTTGTGGCCCTCTGAACGACGCCCAACGACTTCACGACTGCTGGTCTGGTTGCTCCAGGCTGGCCTTTGCTTCCTTCTTCAAGAGAGGCACCCCGGACCCTCCTGGTCCACTCCAGACGCCATTTTAGGTCCACCGCGTGGGCTTGAATTTGCCAAGGCTTTGTTGCCCAATCCTGGGTCCAGCGACGCCGACAGCTTCTATCTTCGTGGGACAGCTCGATCCTCCATCCTGGTCGCCGACAACTCCTCCTGGTCCGTGAGATCTTCGAGTCAAGCGTCACCCACTCACCTAGTCGAGGTGGCTACCATCCGGTGCCCTCCTGGTGCCCACTGACTACTGGCTAGTAGTCTCGAACTTGGTCCCCTCTGCTTTCAGGTGTCATCTATCTTCAAGATCCAGGCTTGGATCCGACTGAACTTTCTTCACTGGTCACCGGCCAGCATCTTTTCTTCCGGCTCCTGGTCCGTCTACGAGGATTCCCGACGTCTTTTCAGACCTATGCAGCTGCAGCCCCTGGGCTAGGTAACTTCGGCATTTCGGTGCCCCAGCATAGCCTCACTATCCAAGGGTCAGAATCTACTTTCGTTTTCTCCCTACCAGGTCGGGTTCGCCCGAGAACACTAACTTTCTAATTCCTAGCTACCATAGACTTTTGTCCCGCATCTCGCGTGAGAGTGCACACACTGCACCCGAGTCCCCTAGGCCTCCTAGACATAATCTAACGATTCCCTAGTCAAGTCCTAGCGATTCCAAAAGCTATTAGTACTGTACTTACCTGCTAGGAATTTCGCATTCCACTTTCAGAGTATATGGTTTTCCGTGCCCCTCGGGCATTTGTATATACTGTGCTAACTTAAGTATTTTTGTAAGAGTTTTGGTTTGTGCTTAGTACCCTGTCCTCATAAAGAGTACAGGGCTGTTGTGATCTTTAAATAAATAACTGTTTATTTTCATAACACTTGTGTGGTGTCCTTTCACTTGGTATTCAAGGGGTATATGTGTGGTAAACAGCTGGCTTAACGCGCCCTCTCGAGTCTTTAGCCTTAGACTGCTCGTATCCACGCTACTAGGATAGCTGGTCTATAAGGTTGACTTACAACCAATCATCAATAAGGGTTGCTGGACTGATACATAGTGTTCACTAGAATAGTGAGCACTGCATATCAGGCCACCTTCTCACATTGGTGAGCAGCGGTTGGGATTTGAGCTTGCTGTTGTTTTACCACACGTATCCTAAGAATATCTTGTTGAAAGATCACATAAGTACTGTTAGGTACACATAACTAAAGCTTAGAATACTCTGAGTTCTACTGAACCAGCTGTTGTAGCTCCTCAAGGCTTAGCACACCTTGGCTGCAACTCTTAGCAAGGGATCAGTAGGTAAACACATAGTGTAGGTAGGTGCATCACTTACACCACACTAGAAACAGTATGTCGGACAAAGGAGGAAACACTGAGGTTCCCCTTGTGTCAGTTGACCCTCCACAGGTCATCCCTTCAAGATATACTGCGCTTAGCTTCCATGAGTTACGACAAGTGTGTACCTCTAGGAAGATTAAGCAGGGGTCTAACCCCACAACTGCCTTTCTGATTGGTCTCTTAGAGACTCATGATGCAAGGAGGGCTGGTAACCCAGACCCTTCTAATTCAGATGGCAACATGCCCTCCTTACAGGGTCCCTTTGATGCCCAGGACCATCCTCTTCAGGAAGCAGATGATGCTGATGATGAGGATGATGATTTGGTATCAGGGGATGAGGCAGAAAAGGAACAGGTAGAAGTCAGCAGACTAACCAGGTCCAACTTAAGCAGACATGAGATGGGCACTAGGGGACCCTTGGGGCCACTCTCAGGTCAGCTTAACATTGGGAATGGACGAGATAGATCTCTATCAAGAGGCTCTATCAGATCCCTTCATACCAATGGCTCTCAACGTTCCTCTCAAAGGGGAATGACATCTCCCCAGAGGAGAATGTATGAAGCTAAGGAAAAGGCAGCCAATCTGAGGATTGAAAGGGAAGAACTTGCCCTGGCCAAAGAGAGGCTTGCCTTTGCTAGAGAGCAACAATTGAGTGGGACAGTCCCCACTGGTGGCAGCATTGTACCTAGCAATAGGGAAAGGAGTTTTGATACAAAACACCTTGGTAAGATAGTGCCCCCCTTTAAACAAGGGGATGACATCCACAAATGGATTACTGCTTTGGAGAGGGCCTGCACTGTGCAAGGTGTTCCCCCAAGTCAGTGGGCAGCTATCTTGTGGCTCTCCTTTGAGGGTAAAGGAAGAGACAAGCTCCTCACCACAAGGGTGGAGGATGCTAATGATTACCAAGTCTTGAAAAATGCACTGGTTGATGGGTTTGGCCTAACCACTGAGCAGTACAGGGTGCTGTTCAGGGATACCCAGAAAACTCAGTCTCAAGATTGGGCTGACTTTGTAGATTGTGCCACTAAGGCTTTTGAGGGCTGGTTGCTGGGCAGTAAGGTTACTGATTATAAAGGATTGTACAATTTGATGATGAGAGAGCAAATTTTAAACAATTGTCAGAACCAGTTGTTGCATCAGCATCTTGTTGACTCAGATCTGACCTCTCCCCAAGAATTGGGAAAGAAGGCAGACAGATGGGTTAGAACAAGAGTTAAACAGAACCAGGGCCAGAATCAAGGTGGTCAGAAGAAAGCAGACCAGAAGGGTAAGGATTCGAAAGGGGAACAAAATGACCAGAAGTCTTCGACAGGTCCCCAACAACCCAAAGAGGGTGGGGGTCAGGCTCCCCAAAAGAAGAAAGAAGGCCAATCTAAAAGGTGGTGCCAATACTGCAAAAGTAAAACTCACTGGTTTAGTGAGTGCACCAAGAAAGGAGGAGGGCAGACTCCTGCCACTGCAGCCCCTAAGGCACCTGTGCCCCCTAGTACAGCCAGCAGTGGTAGTGCACCTCCCAAGGGTTTAGTAGGGTTAACCCTGGGTTCTGAGGGGAGTGACAACTTAGTTGGCACCCTCACTCAGGCTGTCCTTGTCAGTACAGGGGATATGGATATGTCCCCTGACATAAGTCCCAATACTTTGGGCAAATACAGACAGACACCTTTTATTAATGGAAAAATGGCTCAGGCCTATAGGGACACTTGTGCCAGTGTCACAATGGTGACACCTAGCTTTGTGGACCCTGGACAGATCATGCCAGGTACAGAATTCCTGGTGACCAATGCAAGCAATGTCACTACCAATCATAGTATGGCAATTGTAGCTTTCTCCTGGGGAGGGGTAACTGGCCAAAAGAAGGTTGTAGTTAGTTCAGACCTCCCAGTGGATTGTTTGTTGGGCAATGATTTGGAGTCATCACAATGGTCAGAAGTGGAGCAGAGGACTCATCTGGAAATGTTAGGTTTGCCAGCACATGTGTTTGCTGTGACTAGGTCACAGGCCAGAAGATGCCCCACTGAACAGGTGCTGGATCCTGGAACAATGGACCAGACACCTTCCAAGAAAAAGAGCAGTAGGGTTAAGGCTGTGCCTTCCCCCTTGCCCCAGGTTGTGGATCAAGTCTCAGAGGAGGCTGACCTGCAGGAATTGAGGGAAACTGAGCCTAGAGAGTTTGAACTTGATCAAGTTGAATTCTTGGGTTCAGGGGGACCCTCAAGGGAAGACCTGGGGAAGGACCAGTTAGGCTGCCCTTCTCTTGAACCCCTCAGACAGCAGGCTGCTGCTGAGGCTGCTGGGAACGCCACAGGTACCCACAAGGTATACTGGGAAGATGGACTCCTGTACACTGAGTCAAGAGACCCCAAGCCTGGCATGACCAGGAGGCTGGTTGTACCCTTGTCTCAGAGAGGTTTCCTACTTACCTTGGCCCATGAGATTCCCTTAGCAGGACACTTAGGCCAGACAAAGACTTGGGACAGGCTTGTCTCACACTTTCACTGGCCTCACATGAATGAGGATACCAAGGAGTTTTGTCGCTCCTGTGTCACTTGCCAAGCCAGTGGTAAGTCAGGTGGCACAACAAAGGCCCCCCTTATACCAATGCCTGTGGTGGGGGTGCCCTTTGAAAGAGTGGGGATTGACATTGTTGGTCCAATGGAACCCCAGACAGCATCAGGGCACAAGTTTATACTGGTGGTAGTGGATCATGCCACCAGGTATCCTGAAGCTATTCCACTTAGGACCACCACAGCCCCTGTGGTGGCAAGGGCCCTAGTTGGAGTGTTCTCCAGAGTGGGCTTCCCTAAGGAGGTTGTCTCTGACAGAGGTGCAAACTTCATGTCAAGCTATTTAACTGCTATGTGGAAGGAGTGTGGTGTCAATTACAAATTCACTACACCCTATCACCCACAATGCAATGGGCTTGTTGAAAGGTTCAACAGGACCCTAAAAGGGATGATTCATGGACTACCTGAAACACTCAGGCGTAGATGGGATGTCCTGATGCCCTGCCTTCTGTTTGCTTACAGAGAGGTCCCACAAAAGGGGGTTGGCTACAGCCCTTTTGAACTTTTGTATGGGCATCCTGTGAGAGGCCCCTTGTGTTTGGTGAAGGAAGGATGGGAGAGACCTCTCAAAAAGCCTGCAACCAACATAATGGACTATGTACTTGGTCTCCGCTCCAGGATGGCTGAGTATATGGAGAAGGCATCAGAAAACCTTAAGGCCAGTCAAGAACTTCAAAAAGCTTGGCATGACCAAAAGGCTGTCCTGACTGTTTATCAGCCTGGACAGAAGGTGTGGGTGCTGGAGCCAGTGGCCCCAGCAGCACTCAAAGACAAATGGTCTGGGCCCCACACAATCCTTGAGCAAAAGGGAGAGGTCACCTACCTGGTGGACCTTGGAACTCCCAGGAGTCCCCATAGGGTACTCCATGTCAACAGGCTCAAAGCATATGTCGACAGGAAGGACATGAGCTTGCTCATGGCCATAGATGAGGGACAGGAGGAAGAGAGTGACCCTCTCCCAGACCTGCTCACTCAGAATCCTGATGATGGGTCAGTAGATGGTGTTGTCTTTTGTGGCAGCCTCTCTGAACATCAGCAGAAAGACTGTAAACAGGTTCTTCAGTCTTTCAGACGTATGTTCTCTCTGACACCCAGTCAGACCAATTGGTGCACCCATGAGGTTGACACTGGTGACAGCCTGCCAGTCAAGAGTAAAATCTACAGGCAGCCTGATCATGTTAGAGACTGCATAAAAACTGAAGTGCAGAAAATGTTGGAATTGGGAGTCATTGAACCCTCAGATAGCCCTTGGGCTAGTCCAGTAGTTCTAGTGCCAAAGCCTCACACCCAAGATGGTAAGAGAGAGATGAGGTTTTGCGTAGACTACAGGGGTCTCAATGCAGTCACTAAGACTGATGCCCATCCAATACCAAGGGCAGATGAACTTATAGATAGATTGGCTTCTGCCAACTACTTAAGTACATTTGACTTAACAGCTGGGTATTGGCAAATCAGGTTAGCTGAGGATGCCAAGCCCAAAACAGCATTTTCAACCCCTGGTGGGCATTATCAATTTGTGGTAATGCCCTTTGGTCTGAAAAATGCACCTGCCACCTTCCAAAGGTTGGTGAATCAAGTCCTTACTGGGCTGGATGACTTCTGTGCAGCATATCTAGATGATATTGCTGTCTTTAGCTCCACCTGGGAGGATCACCTGGTCCACCTGAGGAAAGTGTTAGAGGCTCTGCAAGCAGCAGGCCTCACTATCAAGGCCACCAAGTGCCAGATAGGGCAGACACAGGTTGTATACCTGGGCCACCTTGTAGGTGGAGGCCAGGTTCAGCCACTGGAGAGCAAAATACAGTCAATCAGGGACTGGGCTCCTCCAACCACCCAGACTCAGGTTCGAGCTTTCTTGGGCCTGACTGGATACTACAGAAAATTTGTCAGGAACTATGGTTCCATTGTGACACCATTAAATGAACTGACAAGTAAAAAAATGCCAAAAAAGGTTCAGTGGACAGCAGGCTGTCAAAAAGCATTCGATGACCTAAAGCAGGCCATGTGCACAGCACCTATCCTTAAGAGTCCAGACTACTCCAAACCATTCATTGTCCAAACAGATGCTTCTGAGTTGGGTGTGGGAGCTGTTCTTTCTCAACTGAATTTTGATGGTCAGGATCAGCCCATTGCTTTTATAAGCAGAAGGCTGACCCCCAGAGAGAAGAATTGGTCAGCTATTGAGAGGGAGGCCTTTGCTGTGGTTTGGGCCCTGAAGAAGCTGAGGCCATACTTGTTTGGCACTCACTTCAAGATTCAGACCGACCATAAGCCCCTCTTGTGGCTAAATCAGATGAAGGGTGAAAACCCCAAACTGCTTAGGTGGTCCATTTCCCTACAGGGGATGGACTTTACAGTGGAACATAGACCTGGTACTGATCATGGCAATGCCGATGGGCTCTCCAGATATTTCCACTTAGAACAAGAAGACTCACCTGGTCAAGGTTAGCTTATTGTCCCAAAGTTTGGGGGGGGGTCATGTAGGAGAGTAGGGTCTGCAATCCTATGATCACCCAGATTTTTTTGCTTTTGTTTCACTGGTTTACGACTTTCTCTGGCTGTGGGCCTGCCAATCAGACCCACAGCCTGGCTGTTCTCTTTCTAAATTACCTCATGTACCCTAGGTGCATCTACCAATTGGTACTGGGCCACCTTATCAGACCCTGTAACTCAGGGCATAGGTGTACCCAGGGCTGCCAGGGGCTGCAGCACGTATTGTGCCACCCCTGGCTGGCCTCCTAAATTTGACACAACTGGCTGCATGACAGCTGGGGCAAAGTCGTGTAATCACCCTTTGCTGTAGGTGTAGTATACCTATACCTAACCCTAAAATGGACACACAGATTCCTATCAGTCACTCCTATGGCAGGCCTTGACAATCCTGAAGGCAGAGTGCTTGGAATCGTGTGAGATGGTGCTCTGGCATGAGCTGAGCCTGTCTGCAGCTTGCGGAATCAAGTCCTAATAGCTGTTCCATGATATCGCATACCATATACTCTTAAGTGCATTATAATCCTCGCGGTTAAATGCTATCTTTGGTATTGCTTTATCAAAACATGTCGAGTAAGGTGTCATACGAATTGGAATACTAACCCCTCGCCAATTCTGGCGACGGGGTTAGCATTCCACCCTTCTAGAGGGACACGACATGTATGTAACTGTGAACCCCGGTTAAAGTTAACTGAAGCCTCAGCTCCACAAAATGGATGCTGCCACCACAGACACGAGTCTGACCCCCTGCAGCTGGGAGTCCTTCCAGCGAGGGGAGCCTGGACAAAGGGTTTCCTGTCAGGGGCGGTGCTAGCACCGTCCCAGACATGGTTTTGTGTATCCTGGGTAGGCAGGGCTTTACAGGAAGGTGACTGCTGAGTGGCACCCCGGTGCTCACTACGCATAGGCCGGTCTGAACCAGTTCCAGGGGCACACCAGCCCCTGGCCTGGGGAAGTCCGGCATGGCTGAGGGGTGTAACCACCCCCCACCTAGTCCCACCCATAGGCAGGACCTAGTCACCGGGTCAGCCCCCTTTTTTAGTATAAAGATGGGAGCGGGCCCCCTGTTAAAATTAGATCATCTTTGGAATCAAGATACCACTTTCTTCGAAAGGACTTCACGATTTCTTCTTCAAGATTCTCCCTTGTGGCTAAGGAGTAGTCACCCTGCATCCGCAGGCACCATCCTAAAGAACACTGCGGTCTGCTGCAAGTCCTTCATCACGAATCCGACGACCCAGCTCGACGAGACCCGGCTTCCCTGGCACCTCTGACCTCTACTCACCTCTACAGCCCAGCTGAGAACCGTGAGTGCGACGAGACCTCAAGGGACCGACGATCGCCAAGACTGCACGACATCTTTACTGCAAGCCCACCGTGTCCTCCACTGGTGAGTGCTTTGGGGTCCGAGAAGCCCCGACCCTGCGCAGCTCCAGCACCCAAGATCAGCCCCCCTGCATCTCCACGATCTGCGTGGGGCCCTTCTGCTGTTTGCTGTGCACCGCGTTGTTTGGCTACTAGCCGGCTGGCTTGTGGCCCTCTGAACGACGCCCAACGACTTCACGACTGCTGGTCTGGTTGCTCCAGGCTGGCCTTTGCTTCCTTCTTCAAGAGAGGCACCCCGGACCCTCCTGGTCCACTCCAGACGCCATTTTAGGTCCACCGCGTGGGCTTGAATTTGCCAAGGCTTTGTTGCCCAATCCTGGGTCCAGCGACGCCGACAGCTTCTATCTTCGTGGGACAGCTCGATCCTCCATCCTGGTCGCCGACAACGCCTCCTGGTCCGTGAGATCTTCGAGTCAAGCGTCACCCACTCACCTAGTCGAGGTGGCTACCATCCGGTGCCCTCCTGGTGCCCACTGACTACTGGCTAGTAGTCTCGAACTTGGTCCCCTCTGCTTTCAGGTGTCATCTATCTTCAAGATCCAGGCTTGGATCCGACTGAACTTTCTTCACTGGTCACCGGCCAGCATCTTTTCTTCCGGCTCCTGGTCCGTCTACGAGGATTCCCGACGTCTTTTCAGACCTATGCAGCTGCAGCCCCTGGGCTAGGTAACTTCGGCATTTCGGTGCCCCAGCATAGCCTCACTATCCAAGGGTCAGAATCTACTTTCGTTTTCTCCCTACCAGGTCGGGTTCGCCCGAGAACACTAACTTTCTAATTCCTAGCTACCATAGACTTTTGTCCCGCATCTCGCGTGAGAGTGCACACACTGCACCCGAGTCCCCTAGGCCTCCTAGACATAATCTAACGATTCCCTAGTCAAGTCCTAGCGATTCCAAAAGCTATTAGTACTGTACTTACCTGCTAGGAATTTCGCATTCCACTTTCAGAGTATATGGTTTTCCGTGCCCCTCGGGCATTTGTATATACTGTGCTAACTTAAGTATTTTTGTAAGAGTTTTGGTTTGTGCTTAGTACCCTGTCCTCATAAAGAGTACAGGGCTGTTGTGATCTTTAAATAAATAACTGTTTATTTTCATAACACTTGTGTGGTGTCCTTTCACTTGGTATTCAAGGGGTATATGTGTGGTAAACAGCTGGCTTAACGCGCCCTCTCGAGTCTTTAGCCTTAGACTGCTCGTATCCACGCTACTAGGATAGCTGGTCTATAAGGTTGACTTACAACCAATCATCAATAAGGGTTGCTGGACTGATACATAGTGTTCACTAGAATAGTGAGCACTGCATATCAGGCCACCTTCTCACAGGACCCATAGGCGATAAAACAACCCTCAAACTTTCAGAATGATTTTGCTTGCTCCATAAAATACTAAACTTCTCTATGGGGTGTCAAATGTATATACCGTCTCTTCTGCAGATCAGATACTGGGGTGCAAATTATTAAATTGAAATGCAAATCCAATATCATATAAAAGAATGAACAGTGCACATAATGATATCATATCTATGAAAAATGTGTCGCTCCTTTGAAGAAGGTGTCCTCAGTTTGTCTATAATCCAGCAGAGGTAATGGACCCTCTAAGGGCCATCTTCAAAAGTGTAATAATGTGGTGATACGATAAAAAGGTGCCATGAGTTCAATTTGACTGTACATTATGGAAGACCAGACTAAATGTTATTGACACCTGGATCCCAAATAGGGAGGCAAAGGTGCGCTTGGGCCTGAATACGACACATTATGGGGACAATAATGAAAGGTTATCCTATCCTGGTAAGGTAAGCTGTATGGCTAAAAGTATTTACAGGAGAAGACAAAATAAATCCAGTACCAGAGAGGAAAGGACTAGGTTTTACTAGAACCAATAGAGAATGGATTTTCCATTTCAAGGCTAAATACCTACGTATGTTCCACTTTGTAGATCTTCATAATTAAGTCAGTTTGGCAGTGCTTATATTAGCAGAATCTTAATCTGCAAATTCAAGATGAGGTATATTTTCAGAGCCCAAGCTCTAAAGGTTTTTTTCCAACTTATTTTTATTGCCATGCCTTAATATAACATTTCCATACACAAGCATTGATTAAATGTAGAGACATCAACCCTCTATTAAATCAACATATTCCTACAAACTATATCGTCTCAGGAGAGCTCTGATCAATGGCTCACATGTTTATCACTGTACTACATTTCAATGGCGTCCTCAAATCGCAATATAACAATCGTCTAATATTAAATATACATTTCGTCCGAGTCTTTCACGTGAGTGGTTGGTAGTGTTGCATTAGGGTATGACAAAATAACTCTGCTCCAATAAGTTTACTTAAAAAATAGAACAAGCAACTTCTAGAACAAACTCAAGCCTGAGCAGTGGAGTGGTATGAATTAGAAAACAGCTATTCGTATCTGGGGGGAACTGAGCTTAAAGGTAGAGGGTCTGCCAGGGCGTAACAAATGAGGGAAGAGCTTCCCTCCCCAACATTATCTAACCTTTGCCTGATCTCTTGTCTCCACGGCAATTAGATCGAAGAAAGGAACACATATGCCCTTGACCCAAGCTGTTAAGGTTAACGGTAAAAGGAAGGTATCAACTGAGAACTATTTCTCTGTTGGATGAACAGATTTGGAATCTAAAGAAGCAGCAGCAAAGTATATTCTGGCAGATCTTCGTACCATTATCGTCAAGGGCAAGCCCATATGTATCTTAGACAAGCTGATGGAGTTTCATACCTTTTGGAGAGTTCTGTAAAAGAGCGCAGTTCGGTGAAATGCAATTAGGGACTTTTCTGATCGCTTTCTGTGTGCCATTATCAAGTTCTTCTGTGTGGCCAGCCAGTTTATCTGAGAAACCCCAGTGTCTTGGCATATGGATTGGGAAGCTGCTTTCATAACCATTGTTGATGAGCTTGATGATTTCTACCCAGTGTATTCACTTTTCCATACTTCGATTATATGACGCATAGAAAATAGTTGTTGAGACAGACTTATTCATATCTGATTTTCCATCGGACGGAAGAGTGTGGTTCACTTAAATCACTGTTTTCAGGAAAAACTATAGTAGGTGTGATCTCTATGAAAAATCTAAACTCTAGTCTTGGAAAAGTGGGATAGAGAAAATGTGTTGCAATGTAATGTTACTCCAGTATTGGAACTTTCATAGATTCCCATGCTTAAATCATTCCCCGTCGTCGAGATGGGAGGCTCGGTATACATAAAATAGCAATAAAAAACAATTACAAAAAAAGAAACTGCTGTCATTCCAGTCTTGCTGCGTCTGGAGAAAAAATACAAGGCCCCTGACGACAGTCCAGCATCCTTAACAGGTCAACTGAAGCCGGATTCAGTGATATCACAGGCAGCTCAGAGAAAATCATGCAACCCTTCTGCGCCCCTTACTACTCTTGATAAGGAAGGCAGACGCCTGGATAATGCTGGTACAATATTTTCCTTGATGGCAAGTCTTTTGATTAGAGCGGCAAATGTGTTGGCGATACTTGGCAGGTATGGTCGTCAGATGTGGTGTGACCTCTCACCATATCTAGACCAGCTGCCTCAGGAGTCCAAGGTGGAAGCAAAGAAAATCTTGCAGAAGGGAGAGGTTACATCAGCTGAGATTATCAACTGCGCAATGGACATTGCCACGACTGCTTTCCGCTCGCTAGCAGGCGCAGCTGTTCTTCATCCCCAAGGCTGGCTAAGGGCGGCATGGTTCCGGCCTGAGGTACAAAACAAAATCTTGGATCTTCCGTTTGATGGGGATGCATTATTTGTAGGCTTTCCTGTTTTCAGTTTCTATTTTTGGTAAATTCTGGTGGGGTTTTTTCAGTTTTTTCAAAACCCTAAAAAAACAGTGGTTACACATTTTCGTGCCATTAAAAACAACAGAAACAGTGTTTTTCCGGTGTTTATGGAATTTTAATTTAATTTTAATTATTGCTTACTTTCTGCACTGATAGTGCATGTGTATAGATAGCGTGTGCACATGCTATATGAGGTCCAAATAAATGTTTACTGCACCAGATTGGACTACAAAGTCAACAGCATTCTTCATTAACGATTTTGACAGACCATCATACAACTTTTTCACATACGTAGCTGAATTACCGCAAATACAAACTATCATTCCAATCTTTATTGAACTTGGTAGGAACTTTTTTCAACAGCATTCCAATTGACACTACGTTCCATGTTTGTCTAATGTCTGGTGTCATGTTTTCACCATTATCTCAGATGCTTTGTGACAACATTCTTTTCAAATATACCTGTCACTACATCTTGCATTGAATGTTTAAAGCTTGAGGTGTTTGGCAATTCACTCTACAATCAATACTGACTCACTAGCAAAGAAGGATGATGTATCAAAGGATTTCACCCATTCCTTGTCTGTGGGTAAATGTGACGGTACATATTAGGAAATATTCTTATGAAACCAGCCGTTTTACCCATCAGTGAAATCAAATGAGCAAAAATATCAAATATGATTTTGATATTTCCAGATTCTCTACAGTTTATAAAATAACTAAACAAGACCTAAAACATGCCTCTGAACACTGGATCTTTAGACCAAAGACCACAAACATGAAAAAAGAAGGAAGACAAGACGATGTTTTAGTGACATTAGTAAACAACAAAACTTAAGCAGAATAATGTATTGGCTCCTTCAGGAAGAAATAAAAATGTCTTTCACTCACCTTTTCCTTTCTTTGAATGGCACTTAGTTTGTGATTGCAATGGTGTTTTTTCAGTGTTTATTTGTTTACACCGGTGATGGCTATTTTCCTTTCAGTGGGGTTTTATCAGTTATTATAGGTTTAAACCTAAAACCAGATAGCCTAATTATTTGGTAAACATATTAATGATGTCCTCCAATACATCAAAAAGGATACGGAAACAGCAAGATCCTTGGGAACCCTACAATATCAAAATGTTCCTTTCCGTGGAGCCAGAGGAAGTAGTACTACAACCTACAGGGGTTCATACCAGCAGCAACGATATCCTTCTGACAGTTCAACGCCTCCGTCTCATCATCCATCTTACCATCAAAGACGAGGCCAGACCTCTTCTTTCTCCAGTATTAGGGGTGTCTTTTATAGATTCACATGCTTGAATATTCCCCGTCGTCGAAGTGGGAGTCCCACGGTAAATAAAATAGCAATAATGCTAACGAATATATATATATATATATAAATATATAAAGTATCATATAAGTAGTAAAACAGATAAAATATATACTGAAAAACCTTTACAAAGGTTACTACATAGGAATGCATTAGAGAGAAAAAAACTAATTTGCAACATATCAGTGTCATTATGTTAGTCCAAACTGCAGCCAATCAGGCTCAAGCACCCTCTAGAACCTTCTCCTCAGAAGCTCAAGCCCTCAGATTTTCTACCGCACGTCGTGTGAAGGGAGTCTCCCTGAGCTCTGCTCAGTTCTTTTCCAATTATCTACTCTTCTCAGTTTTTTCACAAAGATGTCAAGTAAGAAGTCTTTATTTAGACCTTGTTCCTCCTGTGGGAAATTGCGTTTATTTGAAAAGGACCCTCATGACAAGTGCATTTACTGCCTGTACCCTGATCACAAAGTGGTTGATTGTAGGTTATGTAGAACTTTCAATCATAAAACCCTTAAGGACAGGGAGGGTCGCCTCCTATTATGGCTTAAGCGCCTTCAAGATAAGGACGCGGTTGTTTCTGACGCAGAAAGCCTTCAGTCAGCTCCTTCTTCTGTGGCTTCTAAGCGTGGCAGTGTTCAGGAGTTACCATCTCCTTTCCTGAAGAAAAGAAAGCTGGCTTTGACTGTGGCTGCAGTGCCACCTACTGCTTCTGTGCCTGTTATAACTACGCCCACGAGATCTGGCTCTCAGGCGTCTTTTCCAGCTTCTATTAAAGTGGTTACACTTTTAACAGCGCGGTCGTCGCTGGGCTCGTCGACGACCACTCCGACGACGAGATTGGCTGCTGTGGCTTCGTCTACAACTACAGTCACGACGACATCGGCGTCGTCATCGTCGACGAGAATCTCGACGACGGCTCTCTCGTCGACGAAAGCCTCTGTTTCTTCAATCTCGTCGACGATCCCTATCATATCGTCGACGAAGAAGCCATCGTCGATGAAGAAACCATCGTCGTCAATCCCATCGTCGACGAAGGCCTCGTCGACGAAGCTCCCGTCGACGGTGACGACGAAGCTCCCGTCGCCGAAGATTCCGTCGACGAAGATTCCGTCGACCAAGATTCCGTCGACCAAGATTCCGTCGACCAAGATTCCGTCGACCAAGATTCCGTCGACCAAGATTCCGTCGACGAAGGCGCCGTCGATGTCTAGGATGCCGCCTACAACACAGTCACCGTCGACGGCCCAGACGACGTCTACTACATCGTCGACCACAGCATCATCGACGGGCTCGTCGATGAGCAAACCAGCGACAGTAGTGCCTAAGCCTTCTAGGTCCACGGAGGCGCCTATAGACTCACCGTCTACGGCGACTGCTTCAATATCGTCATCATCTACGCAGGGCTCTGCGTTGACAGCAACTTCCAGTTCTTCATCCTACGCCAACATGCCTTTAGTGCCCTTGGACACTTCAGTTTCTGCTGTACAGTCCTCATTCAATAAGGAGGAAGATTCCGCTTTCCACTTTCAATCCCCTGCTCTACAACCACCACTTCACTTGTTCGTGTCTGACCATGAGACTGAGTCAGTTCCGGATGACACTATTTATGGGGATGCCCGGAGTCCATCCGATTTAATCATTAAATGCCAGGACACTACTTCTGAAGAAGAAGAAGAGGTTGAGCAGGTAGATCAGCACGAAGACCAATGCGTGCAAATTCCAATGACGTCTATTCCAAGGACACTTTTCTCTAACCTCCAACACATGTTGGACGATTATAATAGACGTTTTCCGCCTACCCCCCAGGGTACTCCCGTTCATGAATCTGTTGATGTAGCACTTTCGCATCAACCTCTACAAACACCTCCTAGACAGTCGGCTCCGTCAGTACATTTGAGTGCTCCTCTGTCTACTAATCCACTTACGGACACTGACTCAGAGCCAGAGAGAGAGGAAGGTGAAGTTTGTCAGGATTCAGATGGTGAGCAGGATCCTTATTTGGTGGAATTTGATAACTATCGGGTTCAAACACCCTCGCCACAACAGGGCACTTCAAGTGATTCACCTCCTGTGGACATCGCTAGTTTTCATAAGCTTATGGACAAAGCGGCGGACCGCTTCAAGTTGTCAAGGGTCCAGCGTGACGAAGACTGTTTTCTGTATGATTTCAAAAATCAGCCTTATAAGCAGGTGCATACAATACCAATTATTGAATTTATTTGGAAGGAAGGGCAAAAGATTATGAAGGCTCCTAACTCCTTACCGGCCCAAATACCTAGATTGGAGAAAAAGTACAAGGCTCCAACTGGCTCGCCTGCTTGTCTGCTCTCTCATCCAAAGCCAGACTCAGTGGTAACTCAGCAAGCACAATGTCGTGCACGTAATCCTACAGCGCCTGTCACTTCCCCTCCCGATAGAGAGGGTCGCCGATTGGATGCAATCGGAAAGACATTTTCGTCCATGGCTTCAACTTCAGCCCGTGCTGCGAATGCTCTCGCAATTTTGGGTCGTTTCGACCGACAAATGTGGTCAGACATGTCCATCTTTCTTGCGCAGCTTCCAGAGTCATCCAAAGCGGAAGCGCTCCAGGTCCTTCAAGATGGTCAAAGAGCTTCGGAGGAGATTATAGACTGTGCTGTGGATGTGGCGAATACTGCATTCCGTATCCTTGCCAGTGCGGCGGCGCTCCGACGCCAGGGATGGTTAAAGTCTACTTCTTTCAGGCAAGAGGTCCAGTCAATGATAATTGACATGCCGTATGATGGCGAATCTTTGTTCGGTTCCCAAATCGATGCTTCTTTGGAAACCATAAAGAAGGATACCGACACGGCAAAGTCGCTTGGATCCTTACAATTTAAGAAACAGCCCTTTCGTGCAGCACGGGGGCGGGGCACCTCGTCCAATTTTTCCAGAGGAGGACAGTCACAGTACCGCCAGTACAATCAGGGAAACCAACGGTACTCAAATCAACAGTCTGCTCGTCAACAACAATCCAGACCCTATAGAGGGAAGTCCAATTACAGAGGTGCCAACAACGCCAACAAACGACAATGACTTGCCAGTTCAACAGGATGTTGGAGGTCGAATCTCGCAGTTCTACTCTCAGTGGTCTCAAATAACATCGGACCAATGGGTGTTGGACATTGTGCGCAAGGGTCACGCCTTGGAATTCACAGAGTTTCCTCCTCCATCTCCGCCTTCGGGTCCGCCACCTCCCCATCTAGAAGAACTACAACATCAAGTTCAACTATTATTAACGAAGGGTGCAGTCGAAGTGGTTCCTGTATCTCAGCGGGAGAAAGGCTTCTATTCGAGGTTCTTCCTCATTCTAAAGAAGACGGGGGAGTGGCGTCCCATTATGGATCTGAGGTATCTCAACCTCTTCCTGAAACAACAGTCCTTCCGCATGTTAACGTTGTCAGAAGTCTTGCGGTTTCTCTTCAGCGGAGATTTTTTGACGACAATAGACCGGCAAGACGCCTATTTTCATGTACCAATCATTCCTCAACATCGAAAGTACTTGAGATTCAAAGTAGGACACAATCACTATCAGTTCAAAGTCCTACCGTTTGGCCTCAGATCAGCTCCTCGTGTGTTCACGAAGGTTCTGGCCCCGGTCATGGCTTATCTGCGTCTTCAGCGAATCCAAATATTTCCTTACCTGGACGATTGTCTTTTGAAATCCCAATCCGCAAGTCAGCTGCATCACGACACACGTTTGTGCCTCATCCTCTTCAACTCTCTAGGGTTGACCATCAATGTAAAGAAGTCACATTTCACACCTCTGCGAAGCAGGACATTCCTCGGGGCGGTGATAGACACGGACGTGTCAAAAGCGTTCATCTCCACCGAGCGGAGACAGAAGATAGTTCATCTGGTCTCCACCATCAGATCAAGAAAGTCAGTTTCAGTGCGAATGTTAAAATCATTTCTGGGGATGGCATCATCTTGTATCGCACTGATCCCGAATTGCAGGTTACGTACCCGTCCTATTCAGGAGGAATTGGACCTACAATGGCGACCGGGGTCGTTCAACGACCAAGTGACAGTCACAGCTGGCATGAAGACCAGTCTGCTCTGGTGGGAGCAACGGACCAATCTGAACCAAGGGGTCTCTTTCCTTACCCAGACTCCAGATCTGACATTGACCACGGATGCGTCCATGGACGGATGGGGAGCCCATCTCCTGGACCTTTCCATCAAAGGAAAGTGGACGGCGACTCAGAAAACCTGGCATATCAACAGGCTGGAATTGCTGGCGATCTTCCTAGCGCTAAAGGCTTTCTTACCAGTGGTGCACGGAGAATCGGTGCTGGTTCAAACAGACAACACCACCAGCATGCACTACATGAACAAACAGGGAGGCACAAAATCTCAGCCCCTGTCTTGTCTTGCCCAAAGGATTTGGGAATGGGCACTTCGTCACCACATTTCTTTGACAGCAGTCCATTTGCCGGGAGCGTCAAACATCCTGGCAGATTCCCTAAGCAGGTCTGCGTCATCCACTCACGAATGGGAGTTACACCAGCCGACTCAGGACTTCGGGTTCCACAAATGGGGTCATCCCAAGATGGACCTCTTTGCAACTCCAGTGAATCGGAAATGCCAGACTTTCGCCAGTTGGCATCCACATCCGGAATCCAGCGGCAATGCCCTACTCATGGATTGGACCGGCCTATTTGCCTATGCGTTTCCACCACTCCCATTGGTGCCAAGAACGTTGTGGAAGATGCGCAGGCAACCCTGCCGCTTGATTTTAATCGCCCCACGTTGGCCCAGACAGGTGTGGTTTTCAGAACTCCTTCTAATGTCCCAATGCAAACCCATTCGTCTCCATCCACGTCCGGACCTTCTGACAATGGACGGCGGACAAGTTTGTCACCCAGACCCGTCAACGCTTAAATTGTGGGCATGGAACCTGGATTCATTGAATTTGCCTCTTTAAGTATACCTCAGGACTGTAGAGACATTCTAGCGTCAGCTAGAGCTCCATCAACAATCAAAACATATAGGTTAAAGTGGAAACGCTTCTGTCATTGGTGCGCAGCATCCAACGTACACCCTATCAGTTCCACTCCAGACCAACTGTTACCGTTCTTTTTAAGTCTTGCTCAGTCTGGTCTTTCACATGCCACATTGAGAGTCTTTTTGGCGGCCATCTCACGCTACCGTCATGATGGCTCTACGTCTCTCTGTTCATCCAGAATCATCAGACAGTTCTTTAAAGGACTTTTCAGGAAGTTCCCTCCGTTAAGGCGCCCTCCTCCAGCTTGGCACCTCAACGTGGTGTTATCTCAACTTATGAAACCTCCATTTGAGCCAATTCATCGTTCAAACCTCAAGTTTCTAACCTGGAAAGTGGCTTTGCTTTTGGCTTTGACTTCGTCTCGTCGTGTAAGTGACTTGCATGCTTTCACCATCAAACCTCCATATTTGCAGTTCAAACCTGATGGAGTGTCACTCCGTACCAATCCTTCTTTTCTCCCAAAAGTACCTACTGACTTCCATTTGAACGAGCCAGTTTTCTTAAAGACTTTTTTCCCGGATCCTAAATCCCCTGCGGAACAGCGACTACATTCTTTAGACATCAAACGTTGTCTAAAATTCTACATTTCTAGAACAGCTCCTTTCCGTAAATCCAATCAGCTATTTATAGCATATGAACTACTGCGCAAAGGACACTCTTTGACTAAACAGACAATAACACGATGGCTCTCTTCAGCCATATCGTTTTGCCATCAGCAGGCTGGCAGGCCTTTACCTACTCCAGTGAGAGCACATTCTACGAGAGCGATGGCGTCGTCCGTCGCATTGTTTGCCGGAGTGCCTCTACACCATATTTGTCGTGCAGCGACATGGTCCAGCAGGCACACCTTTACCAGACATTATTGTTTGGAAGCTGTCAACGAAGCGGATACCGCAGTGGGGCAAGCAGTGCTTCGACATCTTTTCAAAGAAGGTGAGCCTCTTTCCCTCCTCCATCCTTGAGATTGCCTTGCTTGTATATATATACATTGTTCTTCAATTGTTTGGAAATATTGCAATCTCAGCTCTAGGAGGTTACTGCTATCTATTCTATTCAAGCATGTGAATCTATGAAAGACACCCCTAATACTGGAGAAGAACAATTGTTACTTACCTGTAAACAGGTGGTTCTCCAGTATTGGTGTCTTTCATAGATTCACATGCGACCCACCCGTCCTCCCCTCAGAGGCTCTTTTCTCCTCATGCGCTATTATTACTAGTGCTACGAAAATCTGAGGGCTTGAGCTTCTGAGGAGAAGGTTCTAGAGGGTGCTTGAGCCTGATTGGCTGCAGTTTGGACTAACATAATGACACTGATATGTTGCAAATGAGTTTTTTTCTCTCTAATGCATTCCTATGTAGTAACCTTTGTAAAGGTTTTTCAGTATATATTTTATCTGTTTTACTACTTATATGATACTTTATATATTTATATATATATATATATTTGTTAGCATTATTGCTAATTTATTTACCATGGGACTCCCACTTCGACGACGGGGAATATTCAAGCATGTGAATCTATGAAAGACACCAATACTGGAGAACCACCTGTTTACAGGTAACAATTGTTCTTCTGTAGGTCTAACTCTAAAGGGAAACCAAATCGCCAGGGGCGTGACACCCCTAAGCGACAATAGCGGCGTACTGGCTCTTCCTGCGGTACCCCCCTCCTTGACAATATCTGTGGGGTGGCAGGGTATCTTAATACCTCCACAACTGGCAACGGATAACATCAGACCATTGGGTACTCAACATCATTCAATGTGGCCATACGCGGGAGTTTGTTCATCTTCCACCTTCCAAGCCCCCTGCCGCCATGCCTTCAAAACATCTGCGTCTTCTGCGGCTCGAAGTTCATCAGATGCTCCTCAAGGGAGCTGTAGAGCCGGACTCCTTTTCTCAGGAGGGAGAGGGTTTCTACTCCAGATTCTTTCTGGTCAAGAAGACGCTTGAGGAGTGGCGCCCCATTTAGATCTCAGGGAACTGAACACCTATCTCATAAGACCCTCCTTTCGGATGGTGTCTCTCCAGGACATTTTATGTCTCCTCAACCCTGGGGACTTTACGACCACTCTTGATCTCGAGGATGCGTATTTTCCCATACCCATTCATCCAGCCCACAGGAGGTTTCTCCGGTTTATAGTAGCCAAGAGCCACTTCCAGTTCAAGGTTCTACCTTTTGGACTTCGGTTTGCTCCGAGGATCTTTACCAAAGTGCTGGCGCCGGTGGCAGCCTTTCTCAGGAAGCAGCATTTTCAGATCTTCCCCTACCTGGACGATTGGTTGCTGAAGGCCCTGACCAGACGTGCAGCAGAAGAAACAGTCGATGCATGCACGCGTCTGTTCATCAATCTGGGCCTGACTCTCAACAGTGAGAAGTCCTCTCCCTGTCCGTCCATGGAAGCACGATTCCTAGGGGCCATCCTGGACACGTCTCTCAACAATGCTTCTCCATCCCTCGAAAGGCAAGAGAAACTGATGTCCATGGCTGAGCTGTTGCGAGGAAGAAAATATCTTTCAGTTTGCCGTTACAAATCCCTGCTAGGAACAATTTCCTCTTGCATTCTTTTAATACCTCACTGCAGGTTGCGGATGCGTTCACTTCAGGAGCAGCTCGACCTGCAATGGCGACAAGTAGACGGATCCTTCGACAAGGTGATGATCACTCTGGCTATGAAAAAGGCCGCTTTGTGGTGGGCGAAGGAAGAAAATATATCCCAAGGCCTATCCTTCGTAATCAATCCAGCTCCTCAGGTAGTGATGGCAGATGCCTCGCTGGAAGGCTGGGGCGCGCTGCTACAGGACTGGCATGTAAGCGGATATTGGTTGCCACAGCACCGCCTTCTCCATACCAATCTCCTGGAACTCAAGGCGATTCATCTGGCACAACAGGCCTTTCTTCCACGGCTGCAGGGAATCGGTGGTTCTCTTCCAGGGGATCCTCATCAATAGTCATAAGCATTAGAATATATATATATATATTTTTTTTTTTAATGTAACATGAAAAAAGTGCCAGTTTACACTGACGAAGGCGGCAACGCCGAAACGCGTTTGTAAACGGATTACCGAGGAGGTCTTTGAATAATAAAAGACTTGGCGAACCTACGCCGTATTGGCTTTGAATGCTCTCATTTCTTTAAACCCAAAAGTCTGGGGTTTTTGCGTTTTGTAAATATATATATATATATATATATATATATATATATATATATATATATATATATATATATATATATATATATATATATATATACATACATATATATACAATAGCAGCCATATAACATCAGAGCTGAAATATGCTGTGAAGATTTTCCACCATACATGAATAATAAGCATTAGAAACATGAGAAACCACACCAAAGATTGTTTAGAAACTGTTTTAATGCTCAGAAAGCAGCAGAAATTCTCATACCTCACTGGAAGCATAGGAAGCTCCCAGGCTGCATTGCAAACACAGTCTAAAAAGACTGAAAAGCTAACCTGTAGCTGAATAGCAATAAACTGACACTGTGCCTTTAAGGCACTCATGACACCCTGTATCCCATCATGCCCATGGGGTGACAGTTAGGCCAGTTGTTCTTTCCAGGTCCTTCAGGAAGGATCCTGGTTACACAGCTCCACTAATTTTCTGTTTTCTGACAGAAAATTGCTCACTTTGAACAACCTTTTTCACTTACTTTGACATTTTTCAACTTGTCAAGTAAGGAGCTGTCTTGTTTAAGTCAGTTTACTGGGCTTTTTCAGTGAAAATGCCTTCACTTTTTGATAAGTGTCCTTCTTGTGGTAACAAGAAAGTAAAATCAGACAACCACGATGTTTGTATCCTGTGTCTGCCTGAAGAACATGATCCAGGCACCTGTCCTCACTGCGAGCACCTGTCAGGAAGAACTCTCAAAGACAGGGAGAGAATTCGCATCTATGGCCTGGCTCATAGGTCATCCAGAGGAAGGTCTCCGGGGAAGAAGGGTTCCAAGAAGACTAAAACACCTTCAAAACACAGGTCTTCCATCCCTTCAGCCTCCGCGTCAGGCTTGGCGCTGAGGAAAGAACCACCGGTGGATCGTTTGGCGTCAAAAAGGCCATCGACGGCGGGCTCGCCGTCGGAAAGAACAGGTACGCCGACTACGTCGAAGGATCCAATTCCATTGTCGAGACCCCCTCCGCCGTCGTCAACCGGGCGACGATAGGCATCTAGAGATGTGACTCCGCCGCCGTCAACCGGGCGACGGTCGGTGTCGAGATCAAAGGCCCCTCCGCCGTCGTCAACCAGGCGGCGATCGGCGTCGAGGGAGGTCACCCCTCCGCCGTCGTCATCCAGGCGACGACCGGCGTCGAAGTGTGACCCCTCCGCCGTCGACAGGAACTCGTCGAGGACGCAGCTTCCGTAAGTGTCTTGTCGATGCTAGTCGTCGAGGGTGCCCAATACCCCTCTGCCATCGTCGCACAGGCACTCGACGTCGAGACCGAAGACTCCGTCGACGACTGGACATAGTCGCTCGACGTCGAGAGAGAGGGCTCCGTCGACGGCAGGTCATCGCCGTTCGACGTCGAGGCAGAGAGCTCCGTCGACGACTGGACATAGTCGTTCGACGTCGAGAGAGAGGGCTCCGTCGACGGCCGGTCATCGCCGTTCGACGTCGAGGCAGAGAGCTCTGTCGACGACTGGACATCGTCGTTCGACGTCGAGAGAGAAGCCTCCGTCGACGACTGGACATCGTCGTTCGACGTCGAGAGAGAGGGCTCCGTCGACGGCAGGTCATCGCCGTTCGACGTCGAGGCAGAGAGCTCCGTCGACGACTGGACATAGTCGTTCGACGTCGAGAGAGAGGGCTCCGTCGACGGCCGGTCATCGCCGTTCGACGTCGAGGCAGAGAGCTCTGTCGACGACTGGACATCGTCGTTCGACGTCGAGAGAGAAGCCTCCGTCGACGACTGGACATCGTCGTTCGACGTCGAGAGAGAGGGCTCCGTCGACGGCCGGGCATCGCCGTTCGACGTTGAGGCAGAGAGCTCCGTCGACGGCTGGTCATCGCCGTTCGATGTCGAGAGACCATAGATCCTCACATAGACATTCGAAGTCGAGATTGTTTGACCCACTGACTCCCCGAAGGCGTTCGGCGGCGAGGGAAGAATGCTCGACGTCGAGGCATTCAGATGTGATAATGGTAACGGAGTCTGCTTCCCGTCATTCCTCTTCCCGGTCCTCTGGCTCCTCAACTGAATCTTCAAGGTCCAGAAGTCCTGTGCGCAGATCTCCTGAGCGTCGGCCAGATCCTTCGGCTGAGCAAGTCAGACTGTCACCTAGATGGTACAAGTCTTTGGACCATTGGCGAAATTCTGGGGCTACCAAACGTATGCAAGAATATGCCAGCCCACAACACAGGTCTCCTCTCAGAATCTGGTAGAGGAGATGGACAAGCGTAGTCCTCCCAGGCGCAAATCACCTGTGAGAACGCCAACCAGATCTCCCAGAAGATCTCGATCTCCCAGAAGAAGACCTCGGTCAGAAGCTCGGATCAGATCTCGCTCTCCTAGAAGGGAGGAGCGTTCAAAAAGATCGCGGGAGCGGAGGCACAGTGCTCACCGTAGACGTCGATGAACTTAGTCTACTTCATCTACCTCTTCTACCAGGTCGTCCAAGAGGGACTACTCCCCTACGTTGACGGACAGTCCTACGTCCAGATCCTCCCCAGTGGATGACATTGGCACGTATCTGGATGTCCTGCAAAGAGGAGCACTGAAACTGAGCATTGAAATGTCTGTCCCTCAGGTAACGACTGTGAGAAGGTGGCCTGATATGCAGTGCTCACTATTCTAGTGAACACTATGTATCAGTCCAGCAACCCTTATTGATGATTGGTTGTAAGTCAACCTTATAGACCAGCTATCCTAGTAGCGTGGATACGAGCAGTCTAAGGCTAAAGACTCGAGAGGGCGTGTTAAGCCAGCTGTTATACCACACATATACCCCTTGAACACCAAGTGAAAGGACACCACACAAGTGTTATGAAAATAAACAGTGTATTTATTAGAATCCCAACAGCCCTGTACTCTTTATGAGGACAGGGTACTAAGCACAAAACAAAACTCTTACGAAAATACTTAAGTTAGCACAGTATATACAAATGCCCGAGGGGCACGGAAAACCATATACTCTGAAAGTGGAATGCGAAATTACTAGCAGGTAAGTACAGTACTAATAGGCTTTGGAATCGCTAGGACTTGACTATAGAATCGTTAGATTACTTCTAGGAGACCCAGGGGACTCTGGTGCAGAGTGTGCACTCTCACGCGTGATGCGGGACAAAGTCTATGGTAGCTAGTAAATGCAAAGTTAGTGTTCTCGGGCGAACCCGACCTGGTAGGAGGAAAACGAAAGTGGATTCTGACCCTTGGATAGTGAGGCTATGCTGGGGCACCGAAATGCCGAAGTTACCTAGCCCAGGGGCTGCAGCTGCATAGGTCTCAAAAGACGTCGGGAATCCTCGTAGACGAACCAGGAGCCTGGAAGAAAGATGCTGGCAGGCGACCAGTGAAGAGAGTTCGAAGTGATCCAAACCTGGATCTTGAAGATGGATGACATCTGAAAGCAGAGGGGACCAAGTTCGTGACTACTAGCCAGTAGTCAGGTGGCACCAGGAGGGCACCGGATGGTAGTCACCTCGACTAGGTGAGTGGGCGCCGCTGTGCTCTGCAGATCTCACGGACCAGGAGGCGTTGTCGGCGACCAGGATGGAGGAGCGAGCTGTCCCACGATGGATGAAGCTGTCGGTGTTGCTGGACCCAGGATTGGGCAACAAAGCCTTGGCTAATTCAAGCCCACGCGGTGGATCTAAAATGACGTCTGGAGTGGACCAGGAGGGTCCGGGGTGCTTCTCTTTTGGAAGGAAGCAAGGGCCAGTCTGGAGCAACCAGACCAGCAGCAGTGATGTCGTCGGGCGTCGTTAAGAAGGCCACAAGCCAGCGGGCTAGTAGCCAAACAACGCGGTGAGCAGCAAAAAGCAGAAGGGCCCCACGCAGATCGTGGAGATGCTGGAGGGCTGATCTTCGGTGCTGGAGCTGCTCAGGGTCGGGGCTTCTCGGACCCCAAAGCACCCACCAGAGGGACACTCGGCGGGCTTGTTGTGAAAAAGTCGTGCAGTCTTGGCGATCGTCGGTCCCTCGAGGTCTCGTCGCACTCACGGTTCTCAGCTTGGCTGTAGAGGTCAGTAGAGGTCAGAGGTGCCAGGGAAGCCGGGTCTCGTCGAGCTGGGCAGTCGGATTCCGGAGGAAGGACTTGCAGCAGACCGCAGTGTTCTTAAGATGGTGCCTGCGGATGCAGGGTGACTACTCCTTAGTCACAAGGGAGAATCTTGAAGAAGAAATCTTGAAGACCTTTCGCAGAAAGTCGTGTCTTGATTCCAAAGATGATCTAATTTGAACAGGGGGGCAGCTCCTATCTTTATACTAAGAAAAGGGGCTGACCCGGTGACTAGGTCCTGCCTATGGGTGGGACTAGGAGGGGGGTGGTTACACCCCTCTCCCATGCCGGACTTTCCCCAGGCCAGGGGCTGGTGTGCCCCTGGAACTGGTTCTGACCGGCCTATGCGTAGTGAGCACCGGGGTGCCACTCAGCAGTCACCTTCCTGTAAAGCCCTGCCTACCCAGGATACACAAAACCCTGTCTGGGATGGTGCTAGCACCGCCCCGGACAGGAAACCCTTTGTCCAGGCTCCCCTCGCTGGAAGGACTCCCAGCTGCAGGGGGTCAGACTCGTGTCTGTGGTGGCAGCATCCATTTTGTGGAGCTGAGGCTTCGCTTAACTTTAACCGGGGTTCACAATTACATACATGTCGTGTCCCTCTAGAAGGGTGGAATGCTAACCCCGTCGCCAGAATTGGCAAGGGGTTAGTATTCCAATTCGTATGACACCTTACTCGACATGTTTTGATAAAGCAATACCAAAGATAGCATTTAACCGCGAGGATTATAATGCACTTAAGAGTATATGGTATGCGTTATCATGGAACAGCTATTAGTACTTGGTTCCGCAAGCTTCAAACGGGCTCAGCTCATGACAGAGCACCATTTCACACGATTCCAAGCACTCTGCCTTCAGGATTATCAAGGCCTGCCATAGGAGTGACTGATAGGAATCTGTGTGTCCATTTTTAGGGTTAGATCTAGGTATACTATATCTAAAGCAAAGGGTGATTACACCACCTTGCCCCAGCTGTCGTGCAGCCAGTTATGTCAGATTTAGATGGCCATCCAGGAGTGGCATAATACATGCTTCAGCCCCTGGTAGGCCCTGGGTACACCTATGCCCTGAGTTACCGGGTCGGATAAGGTGGCCCAGTTCCAATTGGATAATGCACCTAAGGTACACATGTCAATTTAGTGAGAGAACAGCTAGGCTGCGGGTCTGATTGGCAGGCCCACAGCCAGAGAAAGTCGTAAACCAGTGAAACAAAAGCAAAAAATCTGGGTGATCATAGGATTGCAGACCCTACTCTCCTACATAGATTGCAAAAGGAGAATGGACCTAGGCCTAGTTTCTTCTTTTGTAATTTTTTTTAATTGCTATTTTATGTGTACCTAGACTCTCACCTCGACGACTGGGAATGATTCAAGCATGGGAATCTATAAAAGTTTCCAATACTGGAGAACCAAAGTTACAGGTAAGTAACTTATTTTCTTCTTTAAAGGGGTGTGTCTTGCCGTTCTGCAACATATGCAGGCATGTATGTGGATTTATACAGCACAAACTGTCTACAAAGACACTAGAGTAGTGAGTTCCAAGACATTTAGATGTGCTTCCTTTTCCTAAAACAGACCTGAGTCAGAGGATCTAGTGCCAGCTCCTCCTGCGCAGGGGGGGTCCTCAACCTTAAAGTGGGTTTCCATTTAGCCCAAGGCCAACAAATATCTGTGAAATATAGGAGAAGCAAAGGGTCCTAATTACGTTCTGCACTGGGCCCCATCATTTTGCATTATGTCACTATGATCACCAGAGGGCATTCCCTCATTTGCATGGGAGCCTGGCCCCATACAAATGAGGAAACACTTTGCTCTGAGCCCTTGCTGTCTTGGAGACGCAGAGGCAAAAGTTCTGACGGAAGGCGCACTGACAATAGTCACACAGAGGTGATGCACAGTTAGTGCACCCCACAAGGGTGCCCCTCAGAATGGAGGAGAAAGTCTCCCGGGATCCCCTAGGCATCTCCCTGCTGATGGGCACGGTCATTCACTGCATCCAGGAACTCTCTCACCACTTTGGAATATAGGCTGTGTTGCCTCTTGCTCAGTAAAAGACAGACTGGCGACAGACAGCGGTCCACTTTTCACTAGTGCACTTTCACCAATCCAGGCAAGATTTTATAGCTGCGCTGAGGTAAGTGCATGAACTTTCACAGGGTGCACGGTGTCAGTCTGCGCCGAGAGCAACTAGTAAACGTTTCGCCCTAAATGTAATACTGGCCTTGTTATTAAATATGGGCTGCTACCAATTGATTGATTGATTGAATTGATTTATATAGCGCGCTACATACCCAGAGGGTCTCAAGGCGCTTGGAGAAGGGTGGGGGATTACTTGTGGAATATCCAGGTTTTAAGTTGCTTTCTGAATGCTAGGTGGTTCTGAGTGAGGCGAAGGTGAATGGGAAGTGAGTTCCAGGTTTTAGCCGCCAGGTAGGAGAAGGATCTTCCTCCCATGGTGGTTTTGTTGATGCGAGGTACAGCAGCAAGGGCTTGGTTGGAGGAGCGCAGCTGGCGGGAGGGGGTGTAGAAGGAAAGTCGTGTGTTGAGGCAATCGGGTCCAAGTTCGTAAAGTGCTTTGTGTGCGTGGGTTAGGAGGCGGAATGTTATCCTCTTATTGACGGGGAGCCAGTGGAGGTTTTTCAGGTGATCAGAAATGTGGTCGTTGTAGGAAGGTAGATACCCGACTATGGTTACCCCCGACTTTTTGCCTGGTGTTTTGCTGGTTTTCCGACTTAGTTGACCTGGGGCCCTGCCAATCAGGACCCCAGGCCTACTGCTCTCTCTCTAAAATGGATTCCATGTACCTTAGGTACATTTCCAATTGGTACTGGGCCACCTTATCAGACCCTGTAACTCAGGGCATCGGTGTACCCAGGGCCTACCAGGGGCTGAAGCATGTATTATGCCACCCCTGGATGGCCATCTAAATCTGACGCAACTGGCTGCACGACAGCTGGGGCAAGGTGGCGTACTCGCCCTTTGCTTTAGATATAGTATACCTATATCTAACCCTAAAATGGACACCCGAATTCCTATCAGTCACTCCTATGGCAGGCCTTGACAATCCTGAAGGCAGAGTGCGTGGAATCGTGTGAATTGGGCTCTAGCACGAGCCGAGCCCGGTTGCAGCTTGCGGAACCAAGACCCAATGGCTGTTCCATGATAACGCATACCATATCGCTAACTTTGGTATCGCGTTATCAAGACATGTCGAGTAAGGTGTCATACGAATCGGGATCCTGACCCCTCACCAATGCTGGTGACGGGGTTAGCATTCCACCCTTCTAGAGGGACACGACATGTACGTAACTGTGAACCCCGGTTAAAGTTAACTGAAGCCTCAGCTCCACAAAATGGATGCTGCCACCACAGACACGAGTCTGACCTCCTGCTGCTGGGAGTCCTTCCAGCGAGGAGAGCTTGGACAAAGGGTTTCCTGTCCGGGGCGGTGCTCGCACCATCCCAGACAGGGTTTTGTGTATCCTGGGTAGGCAGGGCTTTACAAGAAGGTGACTTCGGAGTGGCACCCCGGTGCTCACTACGCATCTGCCGGCTATAACCAGTTCCAGTGGCACCCCAGCCCCTGACCTGGGGAAAGTCCGGCATGGGAGAGGGGTGTAACCACCCCCCTTCCTGGTCCCACCCCTAGGGCAGGACCTAGTCACGTACCCTCCCCTTTCTTTAGGATAAAGGCAGGAGCGGGGACCCTTCCAAATCAGATCATCTTTGAATCAAGAATACTTTCTACGAAAGGACCTCTCTACTCTTCTCAAGATTTCTCCCTTGTGGCTAAGGAGTAGTCACCCTGCATCCGCAGGCACCATCTAAGAACTCTGCGGTTTGCTGCAAGTCCTTCCTCAGGAATCCGACTGCCCAGCTCAACGAGAACCGGCTTCCCTGGCACCTCTGACCTCTACCCACATCGTCAGCTCAGCTGAGATCCGTGGGTGCGACGAGACCTCGAGGGACCGGCCATCATCAAGACCTGCACGATTTCTTAACCAGCACGACCACCGAGGGATCCTCTGGTGAGTGCTCTGGGGTCCGAGAAGCCCCGACCCTGAGCAGCTCCAGCACCGAAGTGCAGCCTCCCAGCATCTCCACGATCTGTGTGAGGCCCTTCTGCTCTTTGCTGTTCAGCACGTTGTCTGGTTACTAGCCGCTGGCTTGTGACCTTCTTGACGACACCCGACAACCAACGCTGCTGGTCTGGTTGCTCCAGATTGGCCTTTTGCTCCCTTCTGAGAGAGGAGCACCCCGGACCCTCCTGGTCCACTCAAGACGCCATTTTAGGCCCACCACGTGGCCCTGAAATTCGCCAAGGTTTGTTGCCCCAATCCTGGGCCCAGCGACGCCGACAGCATCAACCTTCGTGGGACAGCTCGCACCTCCATCCTGGTCGCAGACAACGCCTCCTGGTCCGTGAGACTGCAGAGCCTAGCGTCGCCCACTCACCTAGTCGAGGTGACGATCATCCGGTGCCCTCCTGGTACCCTCTGACTACTGGCTAGTAGTTACGAACTTGGTCCCCTCTGCTTTCAGGTGTCATCCATCTCTGATCCAGGCTTGGATCTCTACGAACAATCTCCACTGGTCGCTGGCCATCAACTCCTTCCTTCCGGCTCCTGGCTCGTCAGCGAGGACTCCCGACGTCTGTAAAGACTTGTGCAGCCCTTGGGCTAGGTAACTTCGGCATTTCGGTGCCCGCATAGCCTCCTTATTGAAGGGTCCGAGTCCATACCGCTTCCGACTTGCCTTATCGGGTCCGCCCGAGACCACTAAACTTTTCGTGCCCTCGTGCACTTGTATTGATTGTGCACTTGAAGTATTTTCCTAAGAGTTTCGTTGTGTGCTTAGTACCCTGTCCTCATAAAGAGTACAGGGCTGTTGTGATTCTAATAAATACACTGTTTATTTTCATAACACTTGTGTGGTGTCCTTTCACTTGGTGTTCAAGGGGTATGTGATGGTATAACAGCTGGCTTAACACGCCCTCTAGAGTTTAGCCCGAAGACTGCTCGTATCCACGCTACTAGGATAGCTGGTCTAAGGTTGACTTGCAACCAATCACCATAAGGGTCGTTTGGACCGATGCATAGTGATCACTAGAATAGTGAGCACTGCATATCGGGCCAACTTCGCACAGTCGTTACGCGGGATGTCTAGTATGAGTCTGGCTGATGCGTTCTGGATGCGTTGGAGTTTTTTCTGAAGTTTTGCGGTGGTACCGGCGTATAGGGTGTTTCCGTAGTCCAGGCGGCTTGTAACCAGTGCGTGGGTGACCGTTTTTCTAGTTTCGGTGGGGATCCAGCGAAATGTTTTTTTGAGAATGCGAAGAATGTTGAAGCAAGATGAAGAAATGGCGTTGACTTGTCTGGTCATCGAGAATGAGGAGTCCAGAATGACACCCAGGTTCCGTGCGTGGTCTGTCGGGATGGGTGCTTTTCCAAGGGACTCTGGCCACCAAGAGTCGTCCCAGGCAGAGGGGGAGGTACCTAAGATAAGGACATCTGTTTTGTCGGAATTCAGTTTCAGACGGCTGTGCTTCATCCACTCGGCTACTTCTTTCATTCCTTCATGTAGGTTGGTTTTGGCGGTGTTAGGGTCTTTGGTGAGTGAGAGGATAAGTTGAGTGTCATCAGCGTAGGAGATGATGTTGAGGTTGTGTTGGCGTGCGATGGTCGCGAGGGGGCTCATGTATACGTTGAAGAGGGTGGGACTGAGTGAGGATCCTTGTGGCACGCCGCAAATGACTTCCGTGGCCTCTGACTTGAATGGTGGGAGGCGGACTTTCTGGGTTCTTCCGGCAAGGAACGAGGTGATCCATTCCAATGCTTTTCCCTGGATTCCGGTGTTTCTGAGGCATTGTATCAGGGTGCTATGACAGACTGTGTCGAAGGCTGCGGAGAGGTCGAGGAGGATGAGGGCGACTGTGTCTCCATTGTCCAGTAGAGTTCGAATGTCGTTTGTAGCTGCGATGAGGGCGGTCTCAGTGCTGTGTTTGGCTCGGAAGCCGGACTGTGAGGAGTCGAGGGATTTGTTGGTTTCGAGGAAGGCGGCGAGTTGGTTGTTGACAGCTTTCTCGATGACTTTGGCCGGGAATGGAAGGAGCGAGATGGGGCGGTAGTTTTTGAGTTCGGTGGGGTCAGCTGTGGCTTTTTTCAGAAGGGCGCTGAGTTCGGCGTGTTTCCAGCTTTCTGGAAGGTGGCGGAGTTGAGGGAGCAGTTGATGACGTCTCGGAGGTGTGGGGCTATGATGGTATCTGCTTTGTTGAAGATGTGGTGAGGGCATGGGTCTGTGGGGGATCCTGAGTGGATGGAGTTCATTAGGCGGATGGTGTCCTCAGTGGAGATTGGGTTCCATTCATTAAGGTAGTTCAAGGGGGGTGAAGGTACGGCAGAAGGTTGGGTGGGTTGGTCTCTGGGTTGGTTCTCGAAGCTGTTGTGGATGTCTGCGATTTTGTCGTGGAAGAACGAAGCTAGGGAGTCGCAAAGGGTTTGAGAGGGAGTGATGTCGTTGGAGTTGGCAGTGGGGTTCGTAAACTCTTTGACGATGTTGAATAATTCCTTGCTGTTGTGGGCGTTGTTGTCTAGTCAGTCTTTGAATGCGGTTTTCTTGGCAGTCCGGATCAGTTGGTGGTGTATGCGGGTGGCGTTTTTGAAGGCGTCCCTGGTGTTTGGTTCTTTTTTCCAGGCCTTCTCAAGGGAGCGACAGAGTTTCTTGGATTTCTTAAGATCATCGTTGAACCAGGGGGCGTTTTTGTTGCCTAGTTTGATTTGACGTTTTTTCAGGGGTGCTAGGTTGTCGGCGCTGTTGGTTAGCCATTGGGTGAGGTTAATGGCTGCTTGGTTGGGGTTCGAAGAGTGGGCAGGGGGGTTTTGAAGAAGCGATGAGGAGATCTGGTCGATGGTGATTTTGTTCCAGTTTCTTCGCAGAGTACGTTGAGGATGGTTGTGGGTTGTGGTCTTATTGTAGATAAAGTGAACGCAGCTGTGGTCCGTCCAATGGAGAGCTGTGGTGCGACTGAAGGAGATGTTTGCTGGAGGTGAAGATAGGGTCGAGTGTGTGACCTGCGTGGTGAGTGGGGGTATTAACAAGTTGTTTGAGTCCAAGGTTGGCAAGATTGTCCAGAAGGGCGGTGGTGTTGCTGTCGTTGCTTTTTTCCAGGTGAAAATTGAGGTCTCCCAATAGAATGTAGTCTTCGGAGGGGAGGGCGTGTGGGGTGATAAAGTCAGTGATGTCTTCACTGAATTGTGCACGGGGTCCTGGTGGCCTGTAGAGGAGGGTGCCTCCGAGTGTGGTCTTGGGGTCGGTGTGGATCTGGAAGTGAAGTTGTTCGGTGCTAGCGAGGTTGACGTCAGAGCTGGTTGAGATGCGGATGGAATTCTTGTGGACGACATGATGCCTCCTCCTGTTTGCTTGTTGCGGTCTTTTCGGATGATCTTGTAGCCTTCCGGGATGGCAATGGTGATGTTTGGGGCTGAGGAGACGTTCATCCATGTTTCTGTTAGGAAGGCGACGTCCGGAGAGATGGTGTCTAGTAGATTCCAGAGGTCGATGGCGTGTCTGTGGACCGAGCGGGTGTTGAGCAGGATGCATTTTAGGTGGTTGGTGTCAGGTCTCTGTTTGGTGTTAGTGGATGAGGAGTTGATCTTGGTGCCGTCAAACTTGCAGGAGTTGCATGTGAAGGGTCCGTGGGTGTGTCCAGGGGCGGCTTGGTCGCAGTTGGGGAGTCGGCCGGGGTTAAGGGCCAGGAGGGTGGAGGCGGCGTATGTAATGCGGGTGGGGTGGGTGGGACGGGGGTCTGGCGCTGGGAGCGGGCTTGGCGCGGACGGGCGTAGACGGGCTTACCTTTGGCGCACCTTCGGCGCAACTGGGGCGCGACCGCTGAGCGTGAACGCTGCGCGATTGTCCATCTGTCATTAATGGAGGGTGGAGGGGGGCGGGGCGGCTGGGAGGTGGGAGCGTGGGGGGAGGGACGGGCTGAAGGCACAACCAAATGGCAATACGTATAAAACCAAACAAAAAGGCTAACACGCCGATATTAGGGCACAAGAAAAGCAAATGAAGGTTATGAAAATGCTTATTTAAAATAAAATACTCCCGTGGGCACAGTTAAGCACACAGGCACCAATTACGGGTCAAGAGTCAACAAAGGCAGACACACGGCACAATCAATAAATGAGCAGCAGTGCGAGGCGCTTGTGGAGGAGAGCAGCGCTACGATACCAGAAGCTGCAGGAGGCAAGGGGGAGCAACCGCTGCGTCCGGAGACAGGCTGGTCACAGGGAAATGTCGGACCGGACGGTGCAGATAGCCAGTGGGTGGGCGGGGCGGCTGGGAGGCGGGAGCGTGGGGGGAGGGACGGGCTGAAGGCCCAACCAAATGGCAATACGTATAAAACAAAACTCAAAGGCTAACACGCCGATATTAGGGCACAAGAAAAGCAAATGAAGGTTATGAAAATGCTTATTTAAAATAAAATACTCCCGTGGGCACAGTTAAGCACACAGGCACCAATTACGGGTCAAGAGTCAACAAAGGCAGACACACGGCACAATCAATAAATGAGCAGCAGTGCGAGGCGCTTGTGGAGGAGAGCAGCGCTACGATACCAGAAGCTGCAGGAGGCAAGGGGGAGTAACCGCTGCAATACATGATGCAGAGTTATTTCCAGGAGCAGAACTTTGTACTCTGAAATGCTGCAAGTTAGTGGCAACCCTCTTAACGTCTGATGAAACCACTGTCTACTTTTGCCTTCCCAACATTCCCACCACCCAGGGCAAGAAGTAGACACCAATGGAAATCATCAGCAAGGGTGCTTAGGGCATCTAGGAAAATTCCATCTAGATTTTCTTATTAGAGGAAATTAATCTTGACTTGAGCTATGAGAAAAAAAACTTCACTTGGATGCTAAAGTGTTAAAGTTTTACTTCTTTTGCCAAATCGTGCTCTCAAATGATGTTTTGCTCTTTTTTTTTGTCCTCGTATTTCGTCCTTGGTGACCAACTAGTAGCATGTGGAGATAAACTTACTGTCACAGATAGACTGGTAAGGGCTCTGAGAAGGGCCGCCCAAATTGCCCCTCAGTAAGTGATGCCAAACTCCAACTAAGCTACTTTGGAAGGAACGTCAGGGACACATGCTGCGTTCATATACCCATCTTATACCGATCAACTTTATTGGGTATAGTCAAACGGGAGAAAAGGTGCCAAGCAGCGTAATCATTGGACCTTGGGGGGGGTGAGGGGGGGGGGGGTGAGGGGGGGGGGGGTGGGGGGGGGGGACAAGATCGATTAAAAGACCATTACCAATTTAATAATCTCCAGAAGTTTCTCTTGCCTGAATGTCCTGATCTTAAAAGGTCTAACTTCGATGTTTGTAGCGAAGAAGTGCGCCAATCAAGCAAGGTAGGAGGTAGCGGATCCTTCCATTACCTACATATTTCCCTCCTGGCTAGCAAAATGCCAAAGAAAAGTAAATGTTTTGCCAGCCCATGAAACTCTGGAGAAACACCAAAAATAACAAGAGCAAGGAATGCTGTAACTTAGGATCCCAGGGAGGTGGAGAGTGATAGGCAAACTGAGTTCCAAAAAGGGGATAAAAGTGGGCAATCTAGGAACATATGTAAATCTGAAGCTTCTACCAAGCTGCATTTAGGGCATGAGACAGGTGAATTATCCGAAAACTTCGATAAACGTTGGGGCGAATAGTAGGCCCAATGTAGTGTGAACAAGTGGTTTCGGCGTAGCCAAGATGGTTTCACAATGTTCCACATGATCTTAAAGGATTCAAACCACAGGTTCTCCGCATTAGTATTTGTAATATGTGCGGTCCACAGTAGATCAGGCAACTGGAACTCCCCCTCGATTTCATCCATTAGGAGATTGTACCAGAGTGAAACCTCTTTCTTGGATAGAGGCTTATCTGTTAAGAGGGACACTAATGTACTATCACCCCCTTGTTGAAATCTACCTTTAACCACATGACTGCTAAGCTGATTCCTCTCTATTTTTTAACTCAATATCTCCCACGGAAGTAGGCTACCATCAACAAAGAGATCCCCCCCATACTACTAATCCTACCTCTCATAGTGGTACTGCAAGGCTATCCAGAAGCCAGCTCGGGGCCCAGGTGAATTCCATAATAGAGCCTTACAGGAATAATAGTCAATTTTAATAGTACGCCTAAGTTTAGCCCATATTCCACATGAATCTCTCAGCACCTTTAGTTTTACTTTTTTTTTAAACTTGGGATCCCCAAACTTAAACAAAAATTCGTGATCGGCAACCTTTTCCCCTCTGAATAATACAGCAAACATATGTCCACATCCCAAGTTTATCGGCGATTTTAACAACATCCTGGCATGGGACATCTGAAAGGCCCACCCATAGAGCTGTAGATCGGGCGCCGCTAAACCTCCCTTCTCTCTACGGCGCCTGATCTTCTTCCAGGCAATTCTAGGGTTATGATTATTCCAAATAAAAGAACATATATCTCTTTGGAGTTTGGCTATCATTGTAGGTTCAAAAAAGAGGGGAATGGTGTTAAATAAGAATGTAACCTTCGGTAAGATCGTCATTTTAACTAGATTGGATCTGCCTAATAAGGATAGTGGAAGTGAAAACCATGATTTCATTAACCTACGACATTCTTTAGCAATGAGCAAGAAATTTGCTGGAACTATCTCATTTATATCCTTGTATATATTTAGGCCCGAATACCGCAGGACTGGACTTAGCTGTACCCCTGCCACAGGCACATGGTCATTCCAGACCATTATATCCGTCTTGGCAGCATTAGCTTCGTAGCCAGATACCGCTCTGAACTCCTCAGCCAACGCGATTACCACTGGAAATGCCAACAGGAATTCAGATGTAAAAATGAGAACATCATCCGCATATAAGCCTACCTTCCTCTTCCACCCTTCATATACAAAAGACTTGATGTTACTATTGTCTCGAATCTGCTGAGCAAAAGGCTCTATATACAGATCGAATAAAAGGGTGGAGAGGGGGCAGCCTTGTCAGGTACCCCGAAAGATTTTAAATGGGTCTGATAGTTCTCCGTTGACGAGTATAGAAGCTGATGGATTCCTATACAAGAGTTTGATTACGCGCCTACATTTTTTGCCGATGTTAAATTTTCCCAAGACCTCGGATAGGTAAACCCAGTTAACTCTATCGAAGGCCTTGGTGGCATCCAAGGTCATCATTGCAAGAGGAAGTGACGCCACCGTCGCCATATCGATGGCACCTATAAGATCATAGGTCAACTCGTACAGCTGACGTCCCCTTACAAAGCCCTTTTGGTCTACATGCAAGATGTTTGTTGCCATTGCCCCAACCTATTTGCCAATACAGATGTAAAGATTTTGTAGGCTGTGTTTAAGATGGAGATTGGTCTATAAGACCCACAACTCGTTGCTGATTTTACCGGTTTTAGAATCAGTGTTATTGAGGCACTATCCCATGATATAGGAGGGATTTTATTAAACAACTCCGTCAAAAAGGGGAGAATTGTTGGAATCAGAGCTTTATAAATTTCAGATGGCAGACCATCTGGACCTGATGCCCTACCTTTTTTGCTACTAGCTACTGCTAGCCTGACCTCCTCCTGTGAAATGGGATCTTCCAGTATATTACTTTGTTCGGATGACAGGGCCGGAAGAGAGACGCCCGCCAGCCAATCTTCAGCCTGCTTTGACTCTACGTTCTTATGTTCACAGTATATTTCACTGAAGAAATCACAAAGCGCTCTCCTAATGTCTGCATCGGTGGGGAATGTTATTCCTCCGGCCGTAATTGAGTTGATGTTATTACGAACTAACTCCGTCTTCGTCTTCCAGGCCAGCAGTTTACTGGCCCCTTCGCCATACTCAAAATGTGCCAATTTGCTGGCTTCCCATCTCTCTAAAACCCTAGCATTTAACACTGAGCTTAGCTCTCCTTTTAAGATGGTCGCTTTATTCTGCCACTCATGTACTGTGAGTGGGAGGGCATCCGGGTGACTAGCAATTTCTATTTGGAGTTTAGCCAGCTCCAATTCTAAGGAGGCCACTGCTTCCCTATAAATGTTATTCTTGTATGAAGCTTTGTTATTTATATGACCCCTTAAGAATGCTTTAAGAGCATCCCATATAACACCTGGAGAGGCAGAACCTATATTTTCATCCAAGAAAAACTGAACCTCTACCTTGAGAGCATCAATGATATTAGGTGAGGACAATAATGAACGATCAAAGGACCAATTACTTGATCGACTCTTAGGAAACCCTTCCAAATCTAAGAGTTCGAGGCATGTGGGCTGCTGAATTCATATCTGTGCATAGATCGCCGCCTAGTGTTGGGTCCGGATGATCGCGCATTGTTGTCCTGGAAGAGTCTTCGAAGTATCACGAGATAGGTGGCTCCTCCCCTGGCTACAGTGCGCATGGGCATCGACTCCATCCTTAGATTGTTTTTTTCTGCCATTGGATTCGGATGTATATTGGTTCCCTCTAGTCGGAATCGAAAAACTTTTCTCAAGACCAAAAGGTCTTTAGTACACGTCGGTATTGTCTTGCGTTCGGTGCCTAACTCTTCCTGCTCGGTTCCGAGCCGGATTCCTACACCCGCATGCTTTCGACGCGGAGGGCCCAGTCGACGCCTCAGACCCTATCGACTGTTCATCATGGAACGAAGTCCGTTCAAAAGATGTCCCGTCTGCAACTCGAAGTATCCCCACATAGACGTCCACCCGGTGTGCAACAAGTGTCTGTCGCCGGACCACGATGAAGCCAGTTGCATGGCTTGTTCCCGCTTCAGGGCCAAGAAGACGCTTAAGCATCGACGCACTGCGCGCCCGGAGGCCCAGCACACTACACCAGCGCCTACGGACATTTTTGATGCCGGGGATGTCGAGGAAGAAGTTGCCGGGGACATCGGTGACAACCTGTCGAATCCCGCGACGGACGTCGACTACGATGCGGACGCAGAAATGTTCGAAGCTGAAGAAGTAGTCTATGAGGTAGGGGACGATGACGGGGCCTTTAGGGCCATGGAGGATAGCTCGGACGAAGAGCGACCTCGCTCGGACTCTGGTTTCGTACCAATTCATAAGGCTCAGGTCGAGGGATCGCCACTAGGCCTTACCCAAGATCTTACCATGGGTTCTACGGCCCCGCCTTCGGGCTCGGCCACGGACATTGCTATTGAGCCGCACCCTGGTAAATCTAAACCGAAAGCGAAACCTACGGTCTCGACACAAGATACAGCGCAGGTGCCCGACTCGGAACCGAAAGTGCGCATCACTCTGGTCGGATCCAAGGCCTCGGAGCCCTCGGCGCCGAAGAAGCAAAAGGGTGTTGTCGAGCCGAAGGCTCAACTCAAGGTGGTCGAGCCGATTAAGTCGGCGCCGAAGGCGGTCGACACCAACAAAGGACTCGGTGACCCGAAGAAAGGACTCGGCGACCCGAAAGTTCTCGAGACTCCGCGTCAACAGGACAAGGCCAAAAGCGGCGCACCCCGAGAGTCCACTACAGGTGGGACCTCGAAGGATCACGATGGGGCCTTTGGGGCCATGGAAGATAGCTCGAGCGAGGAGTTAGGCCCACAAACTGATACTGGGGCCAAAACACTCCATAAGGCTCAGGTCGAGGGATCGCCACAGGGCCTTACCCAAGATCTTCCAGTAAGTTCTACGGCCCCGCCTTCGGGCTCGGCTTCGGACATGTCTAAGGAGCCGCCAGTTGCAAAATCGAAACCGAAAGAGAAAGCTTCGGTGTCTACGCAACCTAAAGCGCTTGAGGCTAAATCGAAAGCGAAAGTGCGTCTTGCTTTGGTCGGCTCGAAGTCCTCGGATCTGTCGGCACGACGAAGCATAAAAGTGTTATCAACCCGAAGAGGCCGCTAAAGGGCATCGAGCCGAAGTCTGGCACGCCGAAGGCAAAGGTCAAGGACGTCGACCCAAAAAATCGGCGCCGAAGACAGTCGACACCGACAAAGGACTCGGTGATCAGAAAGTTCTCGAGCCTATGCGTCGACCGGACAAGGCTAAAAGCGGTACAACCCCCGGGTCCACACCTAGTGGTGCCTCGAAAGATTCCGTCGAGTCGACGCAGCTGTCCGCCTCCTTCTCGAAGCAGGTGGCGGAATCCCTGAAGCGCATCAAGGACAAGGCTTCGGCTGTCGGACCAAAGGATCCTCCACCATCGAAGCCTGCCGATAAGCCTCAAAAGACGTCGGCGCCCATCCACTTCACGCTGCCACCGAAAGTGGTGTCGAAGGCCTTCGTCCCTAAAATGGCCGTCGAAGTGCCCAAGAAGGTGCCCACGGGGCCGAAGCCCACAACTGTGGTCCCAGCCACAAAGCATCGACAGCCCTCGCTTGAAGAGCAACAGGAACAGTTTATCGATGCCGATGTTTATAAACGAAAGATCGCCCCGGAACAGCCAATGGAGTCTTATAAAATCCCACTGAAAAAGAAGGATTCTACTACAACACCTGTTCTTGTAGAACCTGTATCTCCACGTGGCCATGATGTCTCGCCTACTTATTCAGATGTGGAAACTGGGGAAGGTGACAATGACGAAATCATCTATCCTGTGGACACTGATCCAGAAGATACTACTGAACCTTGGGCAGATGCTGCCGACCCTGGGGATCCACACACTGCCCCAGACACTCATGTGTATACTGTAAAAACATCGCCTACTGAGGATTCGGCGGTGTTTAATGCACTTATTGAAAGGGCAGCCAAGAATCATGACGTCCAGCTCCATGCTGACCCTATTGAAGTAGACTTTCTGTTCGACACCTTTTCCACCTCACAGAGGACTGTCAAGACTCGGCCTATGTTGAAGGGTGTCTTGAAACATGCTGGGGAAATATTTAAGGAGCCTACAAGAGCCAGGGTGATAAACCCCAGGATTGAAAAGAAGTACAATTCGGCGCCTGGGGACCCTACCAACATTAAGGGACAGGTGCCGTTGGACTCTTGTTGTTTCTAATGCCCGGAAGAGGGCTAATTCACAAACAACGGGTGATGCTCCTCCCCCAAATAAGGAATCTAAGGTGCTAGAGGCTTCAGGGAAAAGGGTGGCGGCTCAAGCGGCCAACATCTGGCGCATTTCAAACACTCAGGCACTCTTAGCCAGGTATGACAGGGCCCATTATGACACACTGGAGAGACCCTGTTGCAGCACCTGCCAGGTGAATATAAGGAGGCAGCTGAGATGCTCATACAGGAAGGAAAGCTCATATCAAATGCTTCTATCAAATGTGCACTGGACGCAGCAGACACCGCGGCCAGAGCCATTAACACAAGTGTCAGGTTGAGGCGACATGCCTGGCTTAGAATCTCCGGGTTCAAGCCAGAGATACAGACCACCATTCTCAATCAGCCAGTAAACCCTGATCATTTATTTGGTCCAGAGGTGGACACCACCTTGGAGAAGATCAAGAAGGACACTGAGACTGCGAAGTCTATGGGGGCTCTCCAGTCCCAGCAGTTCAGGGGTGGTTCTTTTCGTCCCTCAAGCAGTAGAGGTGTTTCCAGAGGCCAGCTGTCCCAGCAAACACAGTACAATAAAGGTGGCGCGCAAATCACCTATGCCAAACAGAGTAGAGGTGGCTATTGTGGAAACAGCGCCAAGGGTAGAGGTCGTGGAAAGAACAGCTCCAGGTCCTCCGCCACTAACAAACAGTGACGCCTTGTCACTGCCCCCCGACCATGCCACTCCGGTCGGGGGGAGACTCCAGCGGTTCCTACCAGTCTGGAAGTCCATCACCACGGACAGGTGAGTCACAAAGCTTATCAAGTACCGTTATTGTCTGGAGTGAACATCCACTCCACCCAACATACCCCCAAGACACCGTCCTATGTCCACAGAACATTTGCACTTATTGCAGCAGGAGGTGCTAGTCATGCTGCAAAAAGGAGCAATCGAGCTTGTGCCTGTGGAAGAAAGAGGCACAGGAGTTTACTCTCTGTACTTCTTGATCCCAAAAAAGGACGGGTCCCTCAGACCCATACTGGACCTCAGACCCCTCAATCAGTACATTCTATCAGAGCACTTTCACATGCTAACACTGCAGCAAGTCCTACCGTTGCTCAGTCAGGGAGATTTTCTCGCAACATTAGATCTGAAGGATGCGTATTTTCATATTCCGCTACACCCGTCACACAGAAAATACCTCAGGTTCACCATCCAAAATCAACATTACCAATTCAAGGTCCTACCTTTCGGAGTGACCACGGCACCCAGGGTGTTTACAAAGTGCCTGGCGATGGTGGCGGCACACTTACGGAGACTGAACATTCACGTCTACCCTTATCTGGACGACAGGCAAAGTCGGCCCAGCAGTGTGCCGCCCACATGTCCCACAACATTCACCTTCTTCACGATCTGGGATTCTCACTGAATTACCCAAAGTCCCACCTGCAACCCGCCTACATACGGCAGTATCTGGGTGCGACCATAGACACTCCGGCAGCCAAAGCACACCCTAATTCAGTGAGGATCAGCAGCATTCAATCGCTGATACAAAAATTCAAACCTCAACACTCGCTGCAGGCCCGAGTGTTCATGCAGTTCATAGGCATGATGGCCTCCTGCATTTTCATAGTCCCGCACGCAAGACTACATATGCGTCCGCTTCAGGAGTGCTTAGCATGTCAGTGGAATCAGGCTCGCGGACAGTTGAAAGACCTAGTGTTGGTAACCGGTCGTGCATACAACTCTCTGCATTGGTGGAATGCACAAAACCTTTGCAAGGGACGACCGTTCCAGGAACCTGTGCCACAGATCATTCTGACGACGGACGCATCTCTCCAGGGTTGGGGAGCTCATGTTCTCCACTACACGGTGCAGGGCCTATGGAGAACGCAGCAAAAGAAGATGCACATCAACGTTCTAGAACTGATGGCTATCTTCATGGCGATGAAAGCATTCAAAGTACTTCTGTACAACAAGGTTGTGTTTATCCAGACGGACAACATGACGGGCATGTACTACATTCAAAAGCAGGGAGGTACACACTCTCCACAGTTGTCTCATCTGGCTCAGAGCATGTGGAAGTGGGCCATTCAAAGGAACATCTTCCTCATGGCGGAACACCACCCGGGCAAGGACAATCAGATGGCGGACCTGCTCAGCAGGTACAGCCACCAAATGCACGAGTGGGAGATAACATCAGTCAGTACTCCACCCGTACTTCCAACGGTGGGGTCATCCAGAGATAGACTTGTTCGCCACAAAGGAAAACGCCAAATGCCGAAGCTTTGCCGCCAGGTTTCCACACCCACAGTCGCAGGGCAATGCGATATGGATGAACTGGTCAGGCATCTTTGCGTATGCTTTTCCCCCAGCACCTCTAATACCGCTGGTGGCACGCAAACTGAAGCAACACTCAATGACTCTCATCCTGGTTGCTCCAACGTGGGCACGTCAACCATGGTACACCACGTTTCTGGAACTATCCGTGGTACCGCATCAAAGGCTGCGCCTCACACCCAGACTTTTGACGCAGAGCCATGACGACATTCAGCATCCAGATCCGCAATAGCTCAACCTGGCGATCTGGCTCCTGAGTTTGGCTACCTCAGCTTGCCTCCTGACTGTATGGACATCATCAGGGAGGCAAGGAGGCCCACCACCAGAGCATGCTATGCAGCGAAATGGAAGTGGTTTGTCATTTATTGTGCAGACCACAACATCAACCCGCTGGACGCATCTACTCAAAAGCTCATTTGTTATCTGTTACATCTATACGAATGTAATCTGGCCTATGCTTCCATTCGTATACATTTATCCGCAATAGCTGCTTATCTCCAAAACAGGCAGCATCTCTCCCTTTTCAGAGTGCCTGCCATCAAAGCTTTTCTGGAAGGACTCAAACGAGTCATTCCTCCCCGGACCCCACCAGCTCCTGAATGTGGTCCTCACAAGACTGATGGGTCCACCTTTTGAGCCACTGCATTCATGCGAGATTCAGTTCTTAACATGGAAAGTGGCTTTCCTGATAGCGATTATGTCACTACGACGTGTTAGTGAACTCCAGGCACTATCCAAGAGCCATTCATACAGATTCATTCCAACAGGGTGGTGCTTCGCACTAACCCTAAGTTCCTTCCTAAGGTGGTTTCACAGTTCCATATCAACCAGACTATAGAACTGCCTATGTTCTTCCAAAATCCTGAGTCCGTTGCGGAGAGAATGCTGAACACGCTTGACGTCAAGAAAGCCTTGATGTACTACATTGATAGGACCAAAGATTTTCGGAAGACGAAACAACTATTTGTTGCCTTTTCGCCACAAAACGAAGGCAATCCCATTTCCAAGGCTGGTATAGCCAGGTGGATCGTTGAGTGTATTCAGATCTGCTATCAGAAAGCCAGGCGCACTCTACCAATCCCCCCCACGGGCCCACTCCACCCGGAAGTTGGGGGCCTCCATGGCTTTCCTTGGAAATATTCCTTTAGAGGACATATGTACAGCAGCCACATGGTCTACCACACACACATTTACAAAACACTACTGTGTAGATGTGCACTCCAAACAGCAGGCAGCTGTAGGGCAGGCTGTTCTAAAAACACTTTTCCAAACTGCTGCAGCTGGCACAGGCGGCCGCCGCTAAGGGAGGGACTGCTATGTATTCTATGCACAGATATGATTTCAGCAGCCCACATGCCTTGAACCGAATATGCTACTTACCAGTATGCATCTGTTCTTGGCATGTAGGGCTGCTGACATTCATATTGCCCGCCCTCCTCCCCGGCACCTGTAGCGGCTGTAGCACTCTCGAATACTCTTAGCATGGTCATCACTCACAGAGTTACACTCCATCTTTGCCACAATGGCTAAAAACAATCTGAGGATGGAGTCGATGCCCATGCGCACTGTAGTCCAGGGGAGGAGCCACCTATCTCGTGATACTTCGAAGACTCTTCCAGGACAACAATGTGCGATCATCCGGACCCAACACTAGGCGGCGATCTATGCACAGATATGAATGTCCGCAGCCCTACATGCCATGAACAGATGCATACTGGTAAGTAGCATATTCGATTGGGTTATCTTTCATAGATTCACATGCTTAGAATCATCCCCGCCGACGAGGTGGGAGTCTTGCTGTGCAATACAACATATACATTAGAGTCATAATAACATCACACTATAGGCTATAGTAGATAGCAAATTCACTACACTAGCCTCTCTTAGTCCTTTTGCAAAAAGAACCAAACTTGGAAACCAGCCAATCAGGCAGTAGCTCCCTCTTAGAACCTTCCCCACAGATGAAAACCGTCAGGTTTTCTACCGCACCTCGTGTGTTAGGGAGTCTTCCTGAGCTCTGCTCAGTTTTTTTTCCTTAAACCTTTACTTCTTGAGAGAAAAAATGTCTGATTCTTCCAAGAAAAGTTTGTTTTTGGCCTGTTCTTCGTGTGGGAAGAAGAGATTACACTTTGAGGATCCACATAAAGAATGTATCTACTGCCTTGAAGGATTGAGAGGGACGTCTTTTGGTTTAGCTGGAGAAGTTAAAGGCGTCGTCTGAGGTGGTATCTGAAGGAGAAGGCAGTGTAAGTCCTCAAGCCTCCACCCCTCTATCCAAGAAGAGGGATATATCTAGAGAGCCACCAGAAAAGCATAGTAAGACCCTGAAGAAATCTCACTATGAGATTGGTCACTCTTCCTCAAAAAAGAGAAATGCGTTCGCCTCCGTCGACTTCTAAAACAGCTTTGTCGATGAGAAAATCTCCTCAGAAGGTGAGAGGATCTTCAGGGTCGAAGAAAATTCCATCGTCAACGAAAACCCTGTTGACTGCGCTGTCGACTAGTATTCCATTGCCCTTGACGATACCCATAACGTCGACGCCTGCTTCGTCGTCGACTATCCCGTCGACGATGCCTCTGCCGTCGACGATGATTCACCTTTCGTCGACGAGTACCCCGTCGACGATGCTACAAGTTCCGTCGACGTGCCCACCGACGACGATGCTATCGTCGACAAGCCCACCGTCGACGATGATTGTACTCTCGACGACTAGGCCGCTGTCTATGACAACAACCTTGACGTCGACGACCACATCGTCGACGATGACTTTTCTGTCGAAGATATTATTACAACATCGACGGTGTCATCTATTACAGCAATTTCCACAGAATCTGATTCGCCATCCATGTATATTTCAGCTACTCTGAAGCTTAAAAGACCTACGTCTTTGCAAATTACGCCAGTTGTGAGCTACAAATTAACATCTTCCAGGCAATTTTACCAGTATGTATCTTACATTTCACCTTTACCCCCTAGCCATTATTTGGAGGAGTCTGATGATGACCCCTTTGGACAAGCACATGACCCTTCTCAACTCCGGATATAATATCAGGTCGATGACGATGAAGAGGGGTTTTATGAATCATGTTAGTCTTTAAGAGGACCTTTAGAATCGTTCCACCAAGAACCTAAGGTTCAGATTCCTGCAGCTTTGCTTCAAGACCTTACAGCAATGTTAAAGGACTATAATAACCGTTTTCCTTCAGTCATAGTTCCTGAGAGAGCTCCTGCACCTACAGAGATGGAGCCTGCGACCCCTGAAACAGTCTCAGATCCCCAAGTGGCATTGCCTTCACAATGACTGCAGGATGATGACAGAGACACGGTGGCAGAAGATGGAGAAATTCCAAATTCGCCCACTACTCTGGATGAATGGGACGAATATCTTATCCCAACACCAGCTTCACCAGTTCCTCTAGCTGTTGACTCCCCTCCTGAGGACATAGGAGGTTTCCATGCGATTATTGAAAGGGCAGCCTCCAGATTCCATCTTTCAATGCCAGTACAGAAAACTGAATGTTTTCTATAGGATTTTAAAGATTTGAACAGGAAATCCACCCGCTCAATTCCTATAATTGATCATATCTGGGAGGAAGGGGTGAAGATTATGAAGACTCCGTTTTCCATTCCGGCGATCCTCCCTAGGATTGGCAAAAAAATACAAGGCGCCAGATGACGCCCCTGCCTACCTTTCTGGTCACCCTAAACCTGATTCAGTTATCTCTCAAGCAGTGCAGAGGAAGTATCCTCCTGACAAAGATGGTAGGCGCCTTGACAACATAGTCAAACGCTTTACCACCATGGCCGGTGCTATAGTTCGAGCTAGGAATTGTTTAGCTATCTTAGGCAGATACGATCGACAATTATGGTCGGACATTTCACCTGATATAGATTATCTGCCTGATGACAAGAAAATAGAGCAAAGAAATTTTTCATGGAAGGTGAAAGAGCTGCTTCTGAAGTCATCGATATCTCTATGGATATAGCTTCTCTGGGATTTCGTCAACTTGCCGGAGCAGCTACCCTTAGACGTCAGGGATGGCTGAAATCCACTAATTTTTGCCCTGAAGTCCAAACAAAAATTCTGGACATGCCCTTTGACAGTGATCTATTATTTGGTAAACATATTGATGACGCATTGCAGTATAGAAAAATACCTTTTCGAGGAGCACAAGGCAGAGGTTCTTACACCTTTCGCGGAGGTTACTAAAAGTATCAGCAACAAGGTGGCCAGGGTCGTTATGGATATCATTATCAACAGCAACAGCAAACCTATAGCAGTCCTCCAGCGGCCGCTTACAGGGCAGGAAACGTCAACGTCAGGGCAGAGATTCTGCCAGAAAATAGTGACAATCTCATTGCACCTGCACCAGATATGCCACAAGTTTTAAAAATTTCAAGAATTTCCCAACATCTCAAAAATTGGAAGAAAATAACCACAGACAAGTGGGTATTGGATATAATAAAATTCGGTCACACCCTGGAGTTCACCAAATTTCCCCCTCCTCAACCACCTTTAAAGAAAAACCCACCGCATCTTCCTCTACTCATAAAAGAGGTGAAGGCTATGTTGTCAAAAGGAGCGATAGAAAAGGATCCTCGCTATCAAACAGGAAAGGGATTTTATTCTTTCTTTTTTCTGATAAAGAAAAAATCTGGGGATTGGAGACCAATCTTGGATTTGAGAATGCTAAACAAATACCTTCAGAAAAAATCTTTCCGCATGGTAACACTCCAGGAAATCCTTCAGCTTCTAGATCCTGCGGATTTCATGACATTAGATCTTCAAGATACGTATTTCCACATCCCAATTCATCCCAAACATCGAAAGTTCCTGAGATTCACGGTGGCAGGTGCACATTTCCAATTCAAAGTTCTTCCATTTGGCCTGTGCTCTGCTCCAAGACGCTTCACCACATTTCTAGCTCCGGTAGCAGCTCATCTCAGGCTGCAAGGCATCCAACTTTTCCCATATCTGGACGACTGGCTGATAAAAGCTCCAGCCTTTTGTCAAGCTTCTCTCGCAACCGCAAAATGCCTGCAAGTTTTTCACTCTCTGGGCTTCTTCCTAAACGTCCAGAAGTCAAGCCTCTATCCTTCCCAAGTAATCCAATTTCTGGGAGCAAAAGTAGACACTGTTCAAGACAAAGCATTCTTGTCCACAGACAGAATATCTCGCCTCATCTCTCTGGCATCAAACCTTCAAAAAGAAAGTTCGCTTCAGTGACACTGGTGAAATCTTTTCTGGGGATCAGTGGTTCCAAATCACAGGTTCGTTCGACGACATAGTTCAAGTAACTCCAGTTATAAAAAAAACTCTTTCTTGGTAGGTTTCCCAAAAATGTCTCCGTAGGGCTCAGTTTTCAACCTCCAATTGCAGATTTAATCCTCATTACGGATGCTTCTCTGGAAGGTTGGGGTGCCCATCTTCAAGACCTCAGCATAAGAAGAAGGTGGTCTACAGCAATGGCAAAGATGCACATACATTTTTTGGAGCTTCGAGCAATTTTCCTGGCCCTGCCGTCTTTTCTACCTCGACTCCAATGGTCTACAGTTCTCATCAGATTGGACAACACCACTTGCATGCATTATTTAAACAAGCAAGGGGGTACCAGATCTCACATTCTGTCCCAAGAAGCTCAAAACATCCGGAAGTGGCTTCTCTTGCACAATATTGGAATCAAGGTGGAACATCTTCCAGGAGTCCAGAACACATTGGCAGACATTCTGAGCAGGACAACAAAATCTTGCCACGAATGGGAGCTGAGTCAAATGATTCTGGAAAATGTCTTCCAGAAGTGGGGCAAGCCAAATCTGGATCTTTTTGCCACCAAAAGCAATCGGAAGTGCCCTTTCTTTGCGAGTTGGGAACCGGAGAAGGGCTCCTGGGGAAAGGCTTTCATGAGATGGGCGGGAATTTTTAATTACGCGTTTCCTTCTTTTTCTCTGATCCCAAGACTTCTACACAAGATGAAAGGGGAACCATGCTGCATGATTCTGATTGCACCGAAATGGCCACGTCAGCACTGGTTCAAAGAACTTCTCCTTCTCTCCAAGTGCAAGCCATTCCCCTTCCAATAATACCGAATCTGTTGTCAATGAGCGAAGGCCAGATTCTTCATCCTTGCCCAACTCAACTACAACTCCATGCTTGGTTTCTGGATTCACAGACTTCAATGATATAGACTTACCTCAAGAGTGCAGAGACATTCTGAATAAAGCAAGAGCCCCTTCTACATTAGGGCCTATGCCTTAAAATGGAAGAGATTCTGTTACTGGTGCAGCAACAACAACTTGCATCCGCTGGAATGTTCTCCTGATAAGGTTCTGCCTTATTTATTGTCATTATCGAATCTGGTCTCATGTTCGCTTCTGTTAAATTGCATTAGGCCGCAATTTCTACGTACAGACGATCCTCCAGGGCGGCATCACTTTGTTCTAATCGTCTCATTAAGCAGTTCCTGAAAGGTCTTTTCAGAACTTTCACCCCTATTAGAGTTCCTCCTCCGGAATAGAGACTGAATCTGGTTCTACAACAACTGACGAAACATCAATTTGAACCCATTCATAAAGCTGATTTAAAATATCTCTCATGGAAGACAGCTCTCCTATTAGCACTCAACCTCTTCCCGACGAGTGAGTGAAATACAGGGGTTCACTATAAGACAACCATATTTCAAGTTTACCTATGATTATGTCCTTTTGAGAACTAATCCCACGTTCCTACCTAAGGTTCCTACTTCATTTCATCCCAACAAGCCTGTGATATTGCGGACATTCTTTCCTAATCAGTCTTCCGCGGCGGAAAAGTCATTACATACTTTGGATGTCAAAAGATGCTTGAAATTCTACGTATCTCGGACTGTGTTCATCAGAAAATCTGACCAGCTATTTCTCACGTATGGTGGTCACAAGCCAGGATCAGCTGTATCGAAGGCAACTATCTCCAGGTGGATTGCATCCGCTATTCAATTCTGCCATTGCAAGGCAGGCCATCCATTGTCAAATAAGCCTAAAGCTCATTCTACCAGGGCAGTGTCCTCATGTTAATGTTAATGTTAATGTTAATGTTAATGTCATCTACGGCATTGTTCGCTGGTGTGTCTTTGGACAAGATTTGCAGTGCTGCAACCTGGAAAAGTGTGCACGCTTTCACTCTGTATTATTGTCTGGATCTGGCAATAGAGGCTGAGTCAGCAGTTGGGCAAGCAGTACTACGAAACCTTTTTAGATGAGGTAAGCCTTATGATAAGGGTATATTGTTTCTGCCATTGTATAATTTTTTTACTTTGTTTATTGATTGAGATCACAGTAAAAATTACATGATTGAAAGACAGTGCATGGTAACATTAGAAATTCCTGTTTGGCATCAATCAAGATTATTCAGGACGAATCTCCTACCAGTCGCTCTTGCCTGCGCATCTCCATTTCAACCGTGGGTGATACACATAGGTCTCCTCTGTATTTGTTCCATTGTGACCATTTCCTCTCCCACTTCTTAGGGAACCCCCTCACCTTATAAACCTCTGTCTCTGCCAGCATGCACCTGTCCATTTCCCTGACCCATAGTGTAACACGAGGTGGGTTCTTATCCCCCCCATCGCCTAGCCACTTCTCTTTTCACCAGTGTGTATCCCAGTGTAGTAAACTGTTGTTCTATCTCCGTGAGGTCAGTGGCCTCCCAAATGTTCAATAAACCAGGTTGCGGGGTCAGTGTTATTTCTTTACCTAGGGCCTTGAACAGGAGTCGTGGCACCCTCCCAGAGGGGGCGTATCTTGGGGCAGTTCCACAGCATATGGTAATATGTGGCCTGTTGACCACAACCCCTTACACATCTGTCATCAGGTTTGGACCCTATCTTGGCCAAAATTATACCGGTAATATACGATCGGTGAAGTATTCTAAGTTGGATCAGGCGAAACCTTTGAGGTATAGCCACCTCACGTGGGGACATTAGCGCCGTCTGCCAGTCTCCGTCTTTTATAGGGCCCATATCGTCTTGCCAATGTTCCCTGAGCTTCGGGAAGGTATCCGGAAGGTTAGTGCTCAGTTGCTTATAGGTTAGGGAAATCGCCTTAGACATCCATCAAGTAGGCGATCTTCCAGAGGCGACTGCTCCGGTATATCTGCAGGGGATGGAAAGGCTTGCTCACAGAGCATGTCTGATTTGTAAGTATCTGTATATTTCTCCCTGTGCCAACTGGTATTTTCCCTGTAGCTCACTACAGGTCAATATCGCTCCTTTTTTGACCATATCTCCCACTGTGGATATCCCAATGAGGTGCCACTTGTCAAATCCGGGATGGTACCCCAGTCTTTACCCCAGTCTTGCCAATTTCTGAGCAAACCACAATGGCGTGAACAGCGAGAGAGTGTCTGCCCAACCCAGTCGAGATATGGCTATATGCCAAATGTCCAATGTAAGTTTAGTTGACCCAAAGAATTTCCCTCTATTTTTCTTATCCGTGGTGTAGAAAGCTCCCAGATATCCAGAGAGGTCAGTTTGGTATCTATCAAGGGCGTACGCTGGGTCATCTGGGGGGCAATATATCCAATGGTTAACAGTCACCAATTGCACCGCCCAGTAATATCGTTGGAGGTCTGGGAGGGCTATGCCCCCATCGTACCAGCCTTTCGTCCGTTTTTGCAGAGCAATTCTAGGTGCCCTCCCATCCATAGTAGTGTAGTGATATCAAGCCATGACCGCTTTAAAATATGAATCTGGGACTTTGTAGGGACAGTTTTTCCAGACCTAGAGAAAACGAGGAAGGGCCAGCATCTTAAAAAGCGCAGCCCTCCCCACTAGCGTTAAGGGCAAGGTCCTCCAATGTTTCACATCTCCACGCAGTCTGGCCAGAGGCGGGGCCAAATTTGATTGTAGAAACATGCTGGGTCAGGTGCGACAAAGATCCCCAGGTATTGAAAACCATCAACTGCTACTGTTATCGTACATTGTGGCAGCAGACATGGCACCTCTCCTTTCAGCATGAACAATTTTATTAAAGTAGCTGTACGATTAAGAGTAACTAGAGGAGGGGGGCCGATGATGATGAAAACTCAGTGGTTGGTTTTAATGGATCATAATGTTTATCAATTTTATGGGGATTTGTTGCTGTATTCATATTGGGCTATACGCTAATTTGACTGACTGTTTTTAAAGAAATAAATTCAATGTATAATGATTGTTTGTACTTTTATGGTGATTTTTAATCATCGAATAAAGAATTCAAATGAAAATGACTGATTTACGCCAATTAATGGTATAACCCGAATATTTACCAAAATTTGTGAATATGTCCAAAACAATAATTGATTTATATGGGGATTCCAGATAAAGGAGGATATCGTCTGCGTAGAGCGATATACGATCTTCTACTTCAGCGGCCCAGCGCATGTCACGCGCCATCACGTCTCTTCGTATCCAGGCCACAAGCGGCTCCAGTACGAGGGCAAAGATCAGTGGGGATAGCGGGAATCCCTGCCTCGTGCCTCTACGGAGTTCAAATGTTCGGGAGGTAAAACCATTAACCTTCACCTGTCCCCGTACCCCAGTATAGAGTAGTCTCACCCAGGCTACAAACTTGGGCCCTAGCCCTGCTCTTTGCAACACCTCGAATAGATACGGCCATTCTATGGAGTCAAACGCCACAGAGGCGTCAAGGGACAGATCGCTGCGTCCTCCTCTATATATGGTCTTCTCGTCATCACATTGTGTACACAGCACAGGTTGAGGGCTGTGCTTCGTTCTGGCATTAAGCCAGACTGATCCAAGTGGACCAATAAGGTAATTGTCGTTAACCTATTCGCCAAGACCTTTGCTAATATCTTCGTCTCCACATTTATTAGCGAGATCGGTCTATATGAGCTGCAATCGTCCTTCGGTTTACCTTGTTTATAGATAACTACAATAGTGACTAGGTGCTGATCTAGAGGCAGTTGACCTTCTTCCAAGCTCTCCTCATACATGGATTTCAAATGTGGCACAGTCCAAGAGGCTGTAGCCTTCAAAAACTCCACCGGTACTCCATTGGGCCCCATAGCCTTTCCCGATTTTAGTTGCCCCAAGGCCTTGCTTATTTCTTCCGTTGAAAGATCTACCTCCAGGGCATCCCTATCTGCCTCCGAGAGGTATGGAACATTGTTGTCCTTGAGGAGTTGATGGGAGTCGTCCGCTGTATAGCATAAGGTTGGGGAATACACCCTCTCAAAGTGGCCGGCAAATTGTTCCGCTATTTCCTTTGGGTGTATTACCATTCCCCCATCTGGTGTTGTCAGCCCATGGACCCACCGGGAACCCTGCTCCCGCCTCTCTAGCCATGCCAATGTCCTTCCAGTCCTATCCCCAAGCTCGTAGAGTTTATATTGTGTCGCCTGTAGCTTGGCCTCTGTCTGTTCCCTAGTTTTTATCCGGAACTCATCCTGTTTTAGGAGAAGCTGATGACTAGTATCGGGTGAGGGATCCTACGAGTGTTCCCGCTCCCGTTCAAGGAGTTCAGTTTCCACTTTAACCAGAAGTTCTCGTTGTTTAGCAATGTAACCCGTCTTTAACAATCTGGCTAAGCCCTTGATCCCCACTTTAAAGGCCTCCCAGGCTGTTCGTGCGGATTCTACGGAGCCCACGTTTTCCATAAAGTAGTTCCCTGTTTGCATACAGAGTTCGTCTCTAACATCTGGGACATGCAGAAGCCATGGGTTAATCACCATTGTGGCTGAGGGTTGACGTTCCCATTGCGTATACTCCATCCAAATTGGGGAATGGTCTGAAATTCCTCTAGGTAGGACTTTATACTGGGCAAAATTACCCACTGAGGACAGATGTGTAAGGAAGCAATCAATGCGTGACAAATTACGATGGGCACCGGAAAAAAAGGTGAACTGTTTGTCGGTGGGATGAAGAGCCTGACCTATATCTGCGAGACCCAATGCTCGTATGAAGTCGGGCAATAGGTTGTTAGCCTGGTCTTGGGGCCTAGGTGGGTGACGGTACACTGTGTCATCTAAAGTCATGTTGAAATCTCCTCCCATGATTAGCACAACCTCTCGAAGGCTCGTCAGGTGTTTGCCTAGGTCTTCCAACGCCGTCCCGCTGATGGTGGGTGGCAGGTAGACCGAGATTAGATTGATATTCTTCCCATCCCACTGGGCCTCCACCCCTGCAAATGGACCGGTCATGTCCGTCCATGTCTTGTGCTCAATGAGGGGTGTGGACCTTTTCACTAACACAGCTGTACCCCTGGAGCCCGTGGTGTAGTCTGCGTGAGTCAGGAGTTTGTATCCCCACCGTGTGAGGGCTTTGGATTTTTGACCCATCAAGTGGGTTTCCTGTAGCAAGGTCACGTCCGGTGAGTGTCTCTTTAAATATTGTTGCACTATGCCCCTTGTGATCTTGTCACCCACCCCATTGACATTCCAGGACATCACAGTCAAAGGTTGTCTATTATCCTGTCCCATGTCTGCGCATCACCCCTCGTTCCGGTCTGCTGAAAGTGACCCGGAGGTAGACCAAGTAAGAAACCCGGATTTGGGGTTTACAAAACTATCCCTGGGACAACAGGTCAACTGTCTGTGCCAGGATCGGTGGGAAACAATTAGGCCAAGAGCACCTACTGGCACAAAAAACAAAGGGCAAACACCAAACGCAGCGAGTGGAGGAAATGCCATGCCCGCAAAAACAAGTGAAGGCAAGCAGGGGAAAGGCGGTCATTGGAACAGGTTCCAAAAGAAAAAGGCGAACCAACAGATTCAAGAACAGTGATAAATTTGACAGACCTCAAACTGACTGCGGGGGAGACGGCTGTCTTGAACTTTATGTTATCATATTGTCCACCCTACAATATGAACTATGCCGGTACACGAATGGACATTTACAGGTTCACCCACAAACTGAAATTGAGCACGTTTTTCCAGCTTCAACCTAAAAAGAAAAATCAACCTGCACCAATACATAGCCCCCAGATGGTGGAAAGTGAGGACCAGAATACTTTTGAGGAAATTTGGGCACTACAAAACAAGAAGTCAACATCTAGACAACCAAGGGATTATGCTATCGTGGAACCCACGAGCCAATGCAATACCACCTTCAAACCGAAGTCTACATTTCAACCGGTGATAGTACATGATAATTTAGACACCTATCAGGAAATAGTGGTGCAGGACTTAAAGAAACTATACACCGCCACAAACAAAAAAAGATTTTATATCCGCAAGCAGAATGGATGTTATAACCAACTCATCAGTAAACTATCAGTGATTCACGACATAATAGTGGAACAGGCTGGTAAGGGCGGAAACGTTGACATGTGGCCCGGACAAATGTACCTGGAGGAGGCATAAGCCCAACTAGGGGACCCTTCTTGTTACCGAAGAAGCAATATTCAAAACTTAAAGACGGCATGGGCAGACCCAACACTCAAAATTACAAGCCTGGAGAAGTGCTGGACTTTTATCGGAAGATGAATTCCGATATTTGAAAAACGAGCATCCAATGGTTCCATCTTTTTACTTAATCCCCAATATACATAAGGGAGCCGACAGACCACCAGGTCGGCCAATTATTTCTGCTATTGACAGCTCGATGGAAAATGTGTCTAAATACATTGACTATTTCCTCCAAGATGCAGTGAAATCTGTAAGATCTTATGTGAATGATTCCTTTGATTTTCTACGCAAAGTGGAAGGGTTGCCTTGGGGTCCTGATCTATGGCTAATGACTCTTGGCGTTTCGTCATTGTACACTTCTATAAGACATTGTGATTCTAAGCATGTGAATCTATGAAAGATACCAATACTGGATAACTAAAGTTACAGGTAAGTAACTAGTTTTCTTTTACGTACAATATTTCAGACCACTGCAACAGATACAGGTTGCCATTTAAACGCAAGCCAGAAACGGAGGAAGCTTGCCACATTCCAATTAAAAAGAAAAATGTGGGTACTAATCCTCCTCCTTTTACACCTCCTTCCCCACTTGACCCCAATTTGTTAATTACACCTACAAATTCACCACCACCACAGTCACCTGACCACCAGGATGATGGGAATGCCCCAGATGCCATTATTCCTGATCCATGGACTAGACCAGACTCACATTCTGTCTGTATCCTTTGCCTTCCTGAGGATCATGATCCTAAGACTTGCAAACATTGCCAGTCCCTGTCCACGCGTACTCTGAAAGACAGAGAGAGGATTAGTCTTTATGGGCTGGCTGAGAAGGGTAAAGCTCCTTCTAGAGGCAGGTTTCCGGTGAAGAAGAGAAAGGAGAGAGCAAGATTGTCATCTAGAAGTAAAGTTCCAGGTTGCTCTCCCTCAGCATCGGGATCGGCGCTGGAAATACCTTCACCGGCAGCGAGAACTTCAACAAGAAGACCGCCGTCGAGAGAACACCGGTCGTCGTCGAAGACTGCAGGTACGTCACACCCTCTGCCGTGGTCAACCTGATGACAATCGGTGTCAGGGAGTACATCTCCGTCGGTGCGGGCTCGCCCAACGTCGAGAGTTAATTCTCTGTCGTTGCTGTCGCTACGGTGTTCGACGTCGAGACATGCTCCGCCGTAGCCGGTAAAGCGGCGATCAGCTAGCCGGCAGTCAAAGTCGAGACAGGCCTCATCGTCGCCAGTAGAACGACGATCGACGTCAAAACAAGTGTCTCCGTCGCTGTCAACCAGGAGGCGGTCGACATCGAGACAGGCATCGTCCTCGCCGGGTGCGCGGCATTCGGTGTCAAAACCGACTCCGCTGTTGTCGCTGACCAGACTGCGTTCAACGTCGAGGACCAGATCTTTGTCGACGGCGAAGGATTCGTCGCCGGGACCCAAAGTCAAGTATTCCAGGCGGCGTTCGATATCGAGACGGCGGTCTCCGTCAAAGTCAAGGAAGGACAAGGCATCGAGAAGGAGTTCTCAGTCGATCCACACTTTAACTTCTCATAGACGCTCTAGGTCGAGGACGATGTGGTCGATTGCTTTAACATCACGACATTCGGTGTTCAAGCGGGGAGAGAGGTCGACTAATTTACCCTTCTGGCTTCCAGCAACAAACATATCAAAGGCAACAACAGCATGTCTTTCACCATCTCGTAAAACTGGTGTTTAATCAAGGGGAACCATTCAAAGGGAAAAAAAGTAATCGCAGAGATAAAGATGGGTCCCCAAAGAGAGCCTCTACCACTAAACCCTAACCGAATTTGATCACCCCTCACCCAGACTATATAACACCAGTCAGTAGACGGATAAAGGATTGTGATCCATGCTGGATTGAAATTATCTCAGACCAATGTCTTACAAAGTTTAAAAAGATGGTGCATAGAATTCCACCCCACCCTGACTTACCAGTAAGGCAAGGGGTTTTTCAGTAAACAACATGTCCAACTAACAACTGTGGGCAAATCTAGGGGACCTACCAGTGGTCCAGCAGCCCACTGGGTCCCAATTGACCGTTGGACAAAACTCCGGCTGTCACAGCTTCCCTCCGTCCAAAGCCTGTACCACAGCGCCGCTGCTCCCTTCTGTTAACTCACCAAAGGTCTGCACTCCGTTGTCTCGCTCAGGTTGTCGGGGCATCTCTGGCGTCTTCAGCACTTACTTCTGGATAGGGGGTGACAGTAGCCGTGGGGCAGCAGGCTCGGGAAAGGGCACCCCCTACCCCCCCTCCCCCGAAGGTAGATTCACTCCACCGCAGCCCGCAGGCGTGTACAAGGTGCCACGAACTCCAATCCACCAATGGCAGAGCACGCCAACTTCTATGCTCCTGCCGAGCTCAGCTCTGCTCCTTGGGGTCCGACTGGATCTTACGCCGCTGTCTCGCTCAGGCCTCAGCCGCCAGGCTCAGCGCTCCACGCTCCTCGAGGGGGGGGCAGTCACTGCCATCCTGCCCAGCACCGCAGCCTCCTGAGATATCACATCTGCACTCCTACGTCCACCAGGCAAGGGGCGGCAGCTCAGCTTTCCCCGGCGTGTTCAGACCAACGGAGAGGCGGCGGCCTCCATCGGTGCACGCGCCGCAGCGTGGTGCAAAGAGAACCTGGGCAGGACTGCGGTGCACCCCTGCAATCAGTCGGCAACAGCCCCCTACGGGGTTGTGAGTTGGCAATAGTGCACTGCGCTCCGGAGTCCACCGTCTAGCTGCCTCGTAGTCCCCTAGCTCTGTCGTCTGCTCTGCACCTCCACCACCGCGACACGGTCGCTTCAAGCTGCCATGTTGTCTCGGCTTCAGCAACCCTGCACGCCATCCCAGCTTCGATCAACTTCCACCCTCAGACCTCCAAAGGGCAAAATCAGAGCCACAGCTATCTTTGGCAGATCGGGCACCCAAAGCGCGCCCCTGGTCTCCAGCGGACACCACGTTCAATAAGAGAATCTGCTCGGCTGGCACGGAGCTCTCGGCTCATGCATCCACCATTGCTGGCTCCTAAGCCACGCCCAAAATTAAATGAATTTAAATATATTTAATTTATTATTCTGGAGATTACATTAGAAATTAAATTCCCTCCTTAGTAAAAAATAATACTGTGCATTAATAATTAAAAGTAGTGTAAATAATTATTTTAAAGTAATAGAATTATCCAGTATTGGGGTATATTTCATAGATTCACATGCCTGAATCATTCCCCATCACTGAGGCGGGAGTCCCACGGTAAATACAAAAGTAGTGCCAAAAGTAATTAGTAGGCTAAAAGAAAAAGCCTAAATCTTAGTAGCCTATCTACATCATTATAGTAAAAAAAGAACCAAAACTTGGTACTAGCCGATCGGCTAACAGCACCCTCTAGAACCTTCCCAGCAGAGGCAGTTCTCCTCAGATTTTCACTGCACGTTGTGTGGAAGGGAGTCTCCTTGAGTGCCACTCAGTTCTTTGACTTTTCCTTCAGAATCTCTGACAGGAAAGCTCTGTTCGAGGCATGTGGGCTGCTGAATTCATATCTGTGCATAGATCGCTGCCTAGTGTTGGGTCCGGATGATTGCACTTTGTTGTCTTGGAAGAGTCTTCGAATTATCACGAGATAGGTGACTCCTCCCCTGGACTACAGGGCGCATGAGCATCCTCTCCATCCTCAGTTTTCTTTTTCCGCCTTTGGGTTCGGATGTTATTCCTACACTCCAACTTCGGAATCAAAACAAAACTTTTATAAAGGCCTAAAGGCCTTCGAATTCGATGGTATTGTTCTCGCTCGGTACCTCTTGACTCGATAAAGCTTTCCATCTCGAATCGGTCGTTGACGCGGGCCGTTGGGCCTTTTCGACGCCACGTGGGCCTGCTGTCGATGGAAAGGAGCCCGTTTAAAAGATGCCCACAATGCCACTCCAAGTTCCCGCATACTGACGAGCATCAAGTATGCAACAAGTGCCTTTCTCCAGACCATAAGGAAGAAACCTGCCCAGCCTGCGCCCAGATTCGGTCGAAGAAAACCATACGGAATAGACGGGCCGCTAGGCAAGAGATGCAGCGACAAACACCGGAACTGGACAACATCTTCGATGATGACAAGGAACTTCAAGAAGCTCCAGATTCGGACCTAGAGATAGTCACCATCGAGTACTACTCGGACTCCGATGACGAGATCCCCCCGGGGCAAATCGCGAGTACACTGCCCCCAACACCGATTACCCCGTTAACTAAGGCTCCGGTCGAGGCATTGCCAAAAGGCCTTAGCCAAGATCCAAAGAAACATTCGCCAGCCCCGCCATCCGGCTCGGCTCCGAAACCGAAACCTTCAGAGACCCCAGGGCCAAGTACCGCAATCCCAAAGAAGGTTCCAGAGCCTAAAAAGGTCGTTGACCCGAAGAAAACTGTACAGCCTAAAGGCGTCGATCCAAAGAACACCGTCGAGCCGAAGAAGGCCGTGCAGCCTAAAGGCGTGGACCCCAAGAAAAACGTCAAACCGAAAAAGGCCGTCGAGCCGAAGGGCGCCGACACAAAAAAGGACGTCGACCCGAAAAGGCCGGCCGTGCCAAAAGTCGCCAAACCAAAGAAGGTCGCCGACGGGAAGGATGGTGACAATCCTGCACAGGAAAAAGAGGCCACTGGACACTGACTCTCATTCCCCTATTCCACTAAAAAAGGAGGACTTTGGGACTTCTCCGTCTAGACCCTTCATTCCATTCTATCCCATTATGCCTACTACTCCTTTTCCTCCTTACTCTCCTTCTCACTATGGGGACAATGAGGGGAAAATCTGGGAGGGTCCTCAGCCTGAGCCTGATTATGATTATCCACAGGATCCTGAGCCACAAAATGAACCATGGGAGGAGCCAACTGACCCTTATAACACCCATCCCATCCCTGATGTCTCCTCTTATCCAACTAAGCCTTCACCCACTGATGACACCATTGTCTTCAACCAATTAATAGACAGGGCAGCACAGTACCTCAATGTATATATGCATAATGACCCTGTAGAGGAAGACTTCTTATTTGACACCTTCCCTACTTCCGAAAAAAGTGTCAGAACACTTCCTATGCTAAAAGGAGTATTAAAACACGCACCTGACATATTTAAGGATACAGCCAGGGCATGGGTAATCAATCCCAGGATTGACAAAAAGTATAGAGCAGCCCCTACAGACCCTACCTACATCAGAGGGCAATTACCATTAGACTCACTAGTGGTGGCTAATGCACAAAAAAGGGCTAACTCACAAACAGGGGAAGCCCCTCCCCCCCGATAAGGAGTCAAGGATACTAGAAGCCTCAGGTAAAAGGGTAGCAGCACAGGCCTCCAATTCATGTAGGATTGCCAATACACAAGCTTTGCTAGCTGGTTACGACAGGGCACATTACGACCAGCTTGAAAGCTTAATGCAACACCTACCTGAGCCTTTTAAAGCCCAAGCTGATGACCTCATACAGGAGGGAAAGTTCATCACAAACGCCTCCATCAAATGTGTGCTTGATGCAGCAGACACTGCAGCCAAGTCTATTAACACTAGTGTTTTACTAAGACGACATGCCTGGCTGCGTATTTCAGGCTTTAAGAATGAGGTGCAGTCCACCATCCTTAATCAGCCAGTCAACCAAGACTTCCTTTTTGGCCCTGCTGTTGACACCATTTTAGATCAAATGAAAAAGGACACAGAAACCACAAAGTCAATGGGAGCATTGCAGTTTCAGCAACACAGAAGTTTATATTCGACACTCCTCATACAGGGCAGCTACACGAGGCAATACTTCCCAAACATCATCATCATCATCATCATACAAAGGCAACACACAAAGTTCCTTTACCAAAAACTCCAACAGAGGTTGTTATCAGTGAAACAATAATAAGGGACGTGGAGGCAATAACACCAGAGCCTCCACTACCAGAAAACAGTGACTTCATCACGCTACCTCCGGACCACCTAACACCAGTCGGAGGCAGACTCCAACAATTCCTACCTGTCTGGAACGCAATTACCATGGACAGGTGGGTGAGACAAATTATCCAGTATGGTTATTACCTGAAACTCACTTCTACCCCCGCAAACATACCACCCAGACACCGTCCTATGTCCAAAGATCACATCACCCTGCTACAGCAAGAGGTGAAATGCATGCTGGAAAAGGGGGCCATAGAACCAGTCCCTTTCCAACATCAAGGGACAGGAGTATATTCCCTATACTAACTTATTCCCAAGAAGGACGGTTCCCTCATACCAATATTGGACCTCAGACCCCTAAATCAATACATACTGTCAGAGTACTTCCATATGATCACACTACAGCAAGTGCTCCCACTACTACAGCAAGGGGACTTCCTAGCAACATTGGACCTCAAGGATGCGTATTTTCACATACCCATCCATCCAGCTCACAGAAAATATCTCGCTGTGATCGTGGGCGGTCGGCGGGCTGGAAATGAAGGCAAGGAGGCCGGATATAGTGGGCAATAGTGTCCTTTTATTGCACACAAGGCAGTTCTTACAACAAGAGAGGAAACAAAGATATGGCTCAAAAATAGGTTGTGCAATCTTCCTCCGCCGTATGTTGTGGGGGGTCCAGTGGGCTTCCCGGTCTTGGGTGTAGACGTCTGTAGAAGGTCGGGAAGGCTCCTCGGAGGGCAGTAAGAGAAAGAGAAGGAGCCGTTAGTCCTACTGGGGCTAGAGGTCAGGTACCGTAACCGTAACCAGGGGCGTGAAAGTAGAAAAGACCGTGAGGAAAAGGGGGGGGTGTGGAGGGGGGGGGGGGGACTAGGAAAGGCAAAGTACAAGGGTTGCTCAAAGGTTCGTGTGGGGACAGTATTTATACAGTGCAAGGTGCTGTATACTATATACAAGGTGTCTAACCGTTACAATTGACGTGTCTAAGATAGGAGGAGTAATTACACAGGGGCCGTACTATTTACACAGAGCACCTAGCGTGCTTTTAAGAAGGTAGCTGGTACTCACGCGCTCCGCCGTAACTCTCCTCCGAGTTACGGCCGCTCTTCAGCCACCTCCGGGGGATTCCACCAGTCTTCGGACCACTCCTCGGTTTCTCCACTCCCGTCCTCTCCTTCCGCCGCAGCTCCAGTCGAAATCTCCTGCCATGATACTCCGACCTCTTCTGCCTCTCGTCTTCCGTCTTTTCTGTGTCTGGCCGTCAGCAGGGAGGGGGGACTTCCGGGGTCAAGGGGAAGTCCTTCCGGTCCGTCGTCTCTCCGGATTGGATCCTGCAACAGAGAGAGGGGCGGGGTTTCCGTTGTCATGGACGCTTTTGTGGTTGTTTCGGATTGCGTGCCCTGGAAGGGAGAGCATCGGAGGGGTGATAATCCTGGCGGGGTGAGTAAGGGTCTTGCGACCCCTGGGGCAATATCCTACTCAGGTTCACAATAGAAGGTCAACACTACCAATTCAAGGTCTTGCCCTTCGGGGTAACCACAGCTCCAAGAGTGTTTACAAAATGCTTAGCGACAGTAGCAGCACATCTCAGGAGTCAACACATTCATGTGTTCCCATACCTGGACGATTGGCTAATACAAGCAAAATCGTACCAACAATGTGTAGAAAACACGTCCCAAACACTCCAGCTGCTACACAGCCTAGGCTTCTCGATAAACTACCCAAAATCGTATCTGGAAACCATCCCACATACAACAATATCTGGGTGCCACTATAGATCCCTCAGTGGCAAAGGCATACCCAAATTCAGCGAGGATAGCCAGCATGCAGATGCTCATTCGCAAATTTCAGCCACAACACTCTGCCAGCTCGAGTCTTCATGCAACTCATAGGCATGATGGCCCCCTGCATATTCATTGTCCCCCATGCCAGACTTCAAATGCGTCCATTGCAGGAATGCCTAGCAAGGCAATGGAACCAGGCTCAAGGACAACTAAAAGACCTAGTGTTGGTGGACAGTTGCGCTCACAACTCTCTGCAGTGGTGGAACCCACAAACCTTTCCACGGGGCGACTGTTCCAAGAGCCGGGTCCACAACTAGTACTAACAGCGGTCGCATCACTTACAGGCTGGGTAGCCCACCTCCTTCACTACATAGTACAAGGGCTCTGGACAACCAAGCAAAAGAAACTGCATGTCAACCAACTAGAGTTGTTAGCGATATTCCTAGCCCTGAAAGCATTCCAGAAATACTTGTACAGCAAGACTGTTGATCCGGACGGACAGCATGACCGCAATGTACTATATCCAGAAACAGGGAGGAACACACTCTCCACAGCTGTCCCACTTGGCACAAAGCATATGGAAGTGGGCAATTCCAAAAGACATCTTTCTCCTAGCAGAACACCTTACAGGGAAAGACAATCAGATAGCAGTCCTGCTCAGCAGGCACAGCCAACAACTACACAAATGGGAGATTCACCCCCAAGTTCTCCAGCCATTCTTCGAGTAGGGTCACCCAGAAATAGACCTGTTTGTCACAAAAGAAAACTCGAAATGCCAGTACTTTGCCGCCAGGTTCCCACATCCATTGTCACAGGGCAATGCGATATGGATGAACTGGTCAGGCACATTTGCGTACGCTTTTCCCCTAGCACCACTGATTCCGCTGGTGGCACGCAAACTGCGGCAACAGTCAGTCACGCTAATCCTAGTTGCTCCCACATGGGCGAGACAACCATGGTACACAACGTTCCTGGAGCCCTTAGTAGTTCCTCATCAAAGGCTGTGCCTTGCACCCCAACTTCTAACTCAGAACCATGGAGAAATCAGGCACCCAGATCCTAATCAGATGAATCTAGCGATCTGGCTCCTGAAGTCTTAGACTTCTGATACCTTAACTTGCCTCCTGATTGCATGAACATTATCAAGGAGGCAAGACGGCCAACTACTAGAGCATGCTATGCAACTAAATGGAAAAGATTTGTTATTTACTGCAACAATAACCAAATCAACCCATTAGATGCTTCCATACAAAACATTATTTGTTACCTGATGCATCTTCAAAGATGCAACCTAGCATACTCTTCAATAATGCTACACCTAGCTGCTATAGCAGCATACCATCAAAACAGGCAACACCTTTCACTATTTAGAGTACTAGCAATCAAGGCTTTTATGGAGGGCCTTAAAAGGGTGATCCCTCCAAGACACTCTCCTTCCCCAGTCTGGAATTTAAATATAGTACTTACCAGACTTATGGACCTCCTTTCGAACCTCTACACTCATGCGAACTGCAATTCTTAACATGGAAGGTGGCTTTCTTGATTGCCATTACCTCACTCAGGCGAGTTAGCGAATTACAAGCACTAACAATTCAAGAACCTTTCATGCAAGTACATGCTAACAGGGTAGTTCTTAGAACAAACCCTAAGTTTATGCCAAAAGTCGTATCAAATTTCCATATTAATCAATCAATAGAACTGCCAGTGTTCTTTCAAAATCCACAGTCAGTAGCTGAAAGAGCCCTACACACACTGGATGTCAAGAGAGCTCTGCCTCTGCTTTACTATATGGACAGAACGAAATCATTTAGAAAGCAAAAGCAACTATTTGTTGCTTTTTCACCACAACATAAAGGGAATCCAATATCAAAGTCAGGAATAGCCAGATGGATAGTTAAATGCATTCAAATATGGTATCAAAAAGCCAAACGCACTTTAACCATCCCCCCAAGAGCACACTTGTTAGACGGACCGGGAGGGTCAGCCGAGGACAAGGGGAGAGGCCGTCTCCAGCGATCGTACAGACAAGTAACTTCCCCCCCCCAGATGTACACCACACAAGGATAAGGTTCAACGTTACTTTATAAGCAATTCTTCAAGTACGGTGAAATGGTACAAGGAGGTCTGGACTCAGGGGTCCCCTCTAGGCTAGTCTCTTTGGTTGGGAAAAGGGTAGCGGGACAGTCTCGTTACCAATCTGGTAGAGGAAATAGCTCACAATCCTCGAGCTCGGCGTTCTAGATGACCGGGCCGCGGCGGAGCCAGCAGGTCCCGATGGTTGAAGGTAGCGACGGTCCGCGGCGGAGCCTGCAGCTCCCGATGAAGGTGGTGGTTACAAACGGTCCGCGGCCACGCCAGCAGGTCCCGACGACGATGAAGGTTTCCGAAGGTTGCGGCAGCGCCAGCAGGCAGGTCGATAGTTCACAAGGCAGGGCTACGGCAGCGCCAGTAGTCCGTCAAGGATGAGTTCTTCACTGCGTCTCTCGACTCCAGGATACAACTGCCTTCCTGCTCTGGAGCTGCCCCAGTTATAGGTCTGGCCCCCTTTGATGTCCGGACCCTCGCACTTGGAGGTCGGGAGGTCCGGGATGAGGGAGTCCAGACACCCAGCAGGGGGGTGGAGCCTGCGCCTCGGGGAGCTGGGGTGATCGGCACCTGGCGGGGGAGAGCCATCGACGCCTCTTTCTCCCATTGACCTGCCAAGTAGTCCGCTCACCTCCTGGGTGGATGGTGGTGCCGGGATGTCGGGGCCTGGCCAGGCCCAGGGTTAGGGTCGATCGGAGGCCACGCGGCCTCGTGGTGCTGTGTCCAAGATGGCGCCCGGGCCGGGCGAGAGGGCCGGTAGGAGATAGGCCCATGATGGGGAGATGTCCAGGGGCAGGGGTCCCATATGAGACTGGAAACGGGTGGTGGTTGTGTGTGACACCTGAAGAGCCCGGTTCGGGCCTGGTCGTGCGGGGAGGGAGCAAGCCCTTCACGTGGCCTGTCCAACATGCGTCCCCCCCCCAGCTGAAGGCGGGGAGAGTCACCCATCCTCTTGGGGACTCTCTTCGTCGAGGCGGAAAAAGCGGGACAGGCCATCTGCATTGGCGTGGTCTTGCCCGGGTCGATGTTCCACAGTGAAGTCCATCCCCTGCAGGGAAATGGACCAGCGCAAGAGTTTCGGGTTTTCCCCCCGCATCTGCATTAGCCACTGCAGGGGCCGATGATCGGTCTGTACCCGGAAGTGGGTGCCGAAGAGATAGGGCCGGAGTTTTTTGAGGGCCCACACCACGGCGAAGGCCTCCCTCTCGATGGTGCTCCAGCGTTGTTCTCGGGCCCGGGGTGTGAGACCGATCTGCCAGTAGCCCGCTGTCAGGTCGAAGATGCTGAGGTAGCGGGCAGCCCCCAGGCGGTCGATTAGTTCATCTGCTCGGGGAATGGGGTGTGCGTCTGTTCTGGTGACCGCATTCAGGCCCCGGTAGTCGACGCAGAACCGGAGCTCAGGCGTGGTGCCGGGGGCGGCCGCTTTGGGGACCAGTACCACTGGGCTGGCCCAGGGGCTGTCTGAGGGCTCGATGACCCCGAGCGTGAGCATCTGTCCACCTCCTCTTGGATGCAGGCCCGTACCCGATCTGGTACGCGGTAGGACCGGTGGCGGACAGGGGGACTCTCCCCAGTGTCCACGTCGTGTAAGCACCAGGGGGTGACCCCGGGGGTGAGGGAAAACAGGGTGGCGAACTGCAGCAGGAGGTCTCGGCAGCCTTGGCGCTGTTCCGGGGTGAGGGCCTCCGAGAGTCGGACCCAGTCTGCGGAGCCATCCTTCTCTCGATTCCGTAGGAGGTCAGGAAGGGGTTCGGAGTCCTCCTCGGCTCCGCTGTCTGTTGCCATCAGGAGGCTGAGCTCTGAGCGCACAAAGTGGGGTTTCAGTCTATTGGCGTGGAGGACCCGGAGAGGGTTCCGTGAAGATTCCAAATCGATGAGATAGGTGACAGGGCTCTTGCGCTCGACTACTTTGAAGGGCCCTGCCCATTTGTCTTGCAGGGCGCATGGTTCGGTGGGAGACATTACCCACACTTGTTGGCCGGGTTCAAATTCGATGGAGGAGGCATTTTGATCGTACCATCGTTTCATGTCTTCCTGACTGGCCTCCAAGTTTGCTTTTGCCATCTCGCGGAACCGTCTGGTCTGGTTGCGGAGGGTTAGGAGATACTTGAAAACATCTGGAGGGTTCTTTAGAGGGGGCATTTCCCAGCCTTCTTTGACTAGGCTGAGCGGCCCGCGCACAGGGTGTCCATACAAGAGTTCGAAAGGGCTGAAGCCGAGGGATTTCTGGGGCACTTCTCGGTAGGCAAAGAGGAGGCACGGCAGTAGCACATCCCACTGGCGACGGAGGGGCTCTTCCAACCCCCCAATCATCCCTTTGAGCGTGCGGTTGAACCGCTCAACCAGTCCATTTCCTTGCGGGTGATAGGGGGTCGTGAATCTGTAGGTGACCCCGCACTGTTGCCAGAGGGACTTCATGTATTTTGAAATGAAGTTTGTGCCTCGGTCGCTGACGACTTCTCGGGGGAAGCCCACCCGGGAGAAGATCCCCATCAAGGCCCGGCCGACTACCGGGGCGGTCACAGTTCGTAGGGGAACAGCCTCGGGGTAGCGAGTGGCGTGGTCCACCAGTACCAGGATGAACCGATGCCCTTGTGCTGTACGGGGGTCCAGGGGCCCCACAATGTCTATCCCCACCCTCTCGAACGGGGTGGTGACCACCGGGAAAGGTTGCAGAGGGGCTTTAAGCTTGCGGCCGCTCTTCCCGCTGGCCTGGCACGTGGGGCAAGACCGGCAGTGCTGGAGTACGTTGTTCCTCATCTTGGGCCAAAAAAAATGGGTCACCAGGCGGCTGTAGGTTTTGTCCTGGCCCAGGTGGCCAGCCAGGGGGACATCGTGGGCCAGGTTTAGCAAGAAGTCTCTAAAGCGTAGGGGCACCACTAGCACTCGACTGGCCCCTAACTCTGCGATTCTCTGTTCGCTGTACAACAGGTCATTGTCCCAATAGACCCAATGGGTTCCGGAAGTATCCCCTGCACTCTAGGCGAGGGCTTGCTGGCGGAGTCCCTCGAGGGAGGGACAGGTCTTCTGCTCGTGGCGAAACTGTTCCTGGGTGGGCCCCCCCTCCTGACGCCACTGAGCCAGGCCGGGAAGGTCCTGAGGATGGACGAGCCCCTCGGGACTTTGCTCTGGGGGGACGGCACGGTCGGCGTCTTCTACTGGGGCGACCGGGGGCGGAGGTGCCGGCCATTCAGGTTCTTCGGGACGGGGGGTGGTACGGGCAGCCATGGACCGGGTGGTTACGCACACCCAGTCCGGGATGCCCAACATCCCCAGGTGCTCTCTCCTCTCTACGGTGGCCCACGGGGAACTCTCCAGATCATTTCCCAGGAGACAGTCTACGGGGGCATCATCTCGGACCGTCACCTTCAACATGCCGGAGACTCCTCCCCACTCAAAGGGGACGCAGGCCATCCGACATAGACTCTCCGAATTGTCGGCTGACCGGACAGGGCAGAGAACGTTCGGCAGGATCTGTTCTGGGGTCACCAGGTGACAGCGGACGGCCGTTACACTGGCCCCGGTGTCACGCAGGGCTTCGGCCCGGCGTCCATTAATGTTCACCCACTGACTGTACTTCCGGGTGTTGGCGGGTAGGGGGACCCGCGGGACCATGTCTTTTCCCCCTAGGCAGGCTAGAACCATTGCGGCGGGTTCCCATTCTTGGTGTTCCTGCTCACATTCCTCGTGTTCTTCGGAGATTTGTTCTTCCCCCAGGGCGGCGGCAGCCATCTGGCGGGGTCTCGGAGTCTGGCTCTGTGGACAATTCGGGTCGTTTGCGTAGTGGCCGACTCGCTGGCATCGGTGACATGTGACTTTGGCTCTGTATCCCGGCCGCGCCGGGGTGTTGCCCCGGTTGGCCGGGGGTGGGGTGCTGGTAGCGGGAGCGGCCGGGGCGTTGTCTCTTCCTCGCCCCTGGCCCCCTCCTCCTCCTCGGGGACGGTGCTGACCGTGGTTGTTCCGGATCTGTTCATGTGACCCAATTCGGCCCACTCGGGTAATTTCCCACCGGTCAGCCTCGGCGGCGAGCTGCCGCGGATCAGTCAATTTACTGTCGAGGAGGTGCTGCCTGAGCTCGACGAAGCAGTTGTTTGATAGGTGCTCCCATACCATGAGATTGAATAGTTGCTCGTAGGTCGTCACGTTGCTTCCCTTGATCCAACCCTCGAAGGCTCGGCTGAAATAGTTCACGTATTCCACCCAAGTTGTACCCGGGATCCGGGTGCAGTCTCGGAACCTCTGGCGGTACATTTCGGGTGTGAGCCCATAGCGGGTGAGGAGGGTAGCCTTCATGTGGTCATAGGAGGTCATCAGATGGTCGGGAAGCTGCAGCAGGGCATCGCGGCCCTCATTGACGAACCTCCCCCATAGACCGGCTCCCCAGTCGCTGCGATCGATCCGGTGGGAGGTCATAGCGATCTCATAGGCCTTGAACCACTGCTGTATGTCGTCATCTCGGAAATATTCTCGGACGACATCCTTGGGGATGTGTACCTTTTTTTCTGTTGCCCCGGGATGCGCGGTTGCTCGGGCACCCCTAGTTCTTTGTTCTGCTTGCGTAAGTCTATTTCAGCTAGCTTGCGCTCGTGTTCATACGCCAGTCTCTTCTCTTCGAGCTCTCTTTGTCTCTGTTTCTCTTCCCGTTCTTCTCGGAGCCGCAGGTGTTCTAGATTCAGTTTTTGTTCGGCTAGTTTGAGTTCGCCATCCATTTTGAGCCGGGCCATTTCTAGCTCGTGTAGTCGGTTTCTTTCACGTTCTTGGATCTCCTCTTGCGAGAGACCCGTTCTTTGCTCCTCGGGAGCCGCGGTGTTTTTTTCTCCTGCTGCGACATTTTGGTCCGGGGGTCTGACGTCCCCGGTTTCTGCCCATGACTCAATGGCGTGCTTGAAATAGTCTTTAGTACTCAGACCGGTGGTAGCGATACCTAGTTCCATGCAGAATTGTTTCAGCTCCCGATGGTTGTATTCTTCCAATTTCTCCATCTGGAATTTCTCGGTGGATCCGCTGTCTTTGGTGGGCATTGTGGTTTTGTCGTGGGGTGAGCTACTCTCTGTACGATTATGCGTTGATTCGGATCGCGCCGCTGGCCACCAATGTTAGACGGACCGGGAGGGTCGGCCGAGGACAAGGGGAGAGGCCTCCGGGGAGAGCCGTCTCCAGCGATCGTACAGACAAGTAACTTCCCCCCCACAGATGTACACCACACAAGGATAAGGTTCAACGTTACTTTATAAGCAATTCTTCAAGTACGGTGAAATGGTACAAGGAGGTCTGGACTCAGGGGTCCCCTCTAGGCTAGTCTCTTTGGTTGGGAAAAGGGTAGCGGGACAGTCTCGTTACCAATCTGGTAGAGGAAATAGCTCACAATCCTCGAGCTCGGCGTTCTAGATGACCGGGCCGCGGCGGAGCCAGCAGGTCCCGATGGTTGAAGGTAGCGACGGTCCGCGGCGGAGCCAGCAGGTCCCGATGAAGGTGGTGGTTACAAACGGTCCGCGGCCACGCCAGCAGGTCCCGACGACGATGAAGGTTTCCGAAGGTTGCGGCAGCGCCAGCAGGCAGGTCGATAGTTCACAAGGCAGGGCTACGGCAGCGCCAGTAGTCCGTCAAGGATGAGTTCTTCACTGCGTCTCTCGACTCCAGGATACAACTGCCTTCCTGCTCTGGAGCTGCCCCAGTTATAGGTCTGGCCCCCTTTGATGTCCGGACCCTCGCACTTGGAGGTCGGGAGGTCCGGGATGAGGGAGTCCAGACACCCAGCAGGGGGGTGGAGCCAGCGCCTCGGGGAGCTGGGGTGATCGGCACCTGGCGGGGGAGAGCCATCGACACCTCTTTCTCCCATTGACCTGCCAAGTAGTCCACTCACCTCCTGGGTGGATGGTGGTGCCGGGATGTCGGGCCTGGCCAGGCCCAGGGTTAGGGTCGATCGGAGGCCACGCGGCCTCGTGGTGCTGTGTCCAAGATGACGCCCGGGCCGGGCGAGAGGGCCGGTAGGAGATGGGCCCATGATGGGGAGATGTCCAGGGGCAGGGGTCCCATATGAGACTGGAAACGGGTTCCTAGGGAATATTCCTCTTGAAGACATATGTAGGGCAGCCACATGGACTACCATACACACTTTCACAAAACACTACTGTGTTGACGTGTAAGCAAAGCAGCAAGCTGCTGTAGGCCAATCTGTCCTAAAAACTTTTTCAAACTGCTGCAGCTGGCACAGGTAACCGCCGCTAGAGGAGATACTGCTATACAGTCTATGCACAGATATGAATTCAGCAGCTCACATGCCTCGAACGGAATATGCTACTTACCAGTATGCATCTGTTCTTGGCATGTAGGGCTGCTGACATTCATATCGCCCGCCCTCCTCCCCGGTGCCTGTCGCAGCTGCAGCATTATCTTTTGCATGGCAATCTCTTACTTTACTATCTCCATCTCTGCCACAATGGCGAAAAACAATCTGAGGATGGAGAGGATGCCCATGCTCACTGTAGTCTCTGGGAGTAGTCACCTATCTCGTGATACTTCGAAGACTCTTCCAAGACAACAAAGTGCAATCATCCGGACCCAACACTAGGCGGCGATCTATGCACAGATATGAATGTAAGCAGCCCTACATGCCAAGAACAGATGCATACTGGTAAGTAGCATATCCTTTCAAACCCTGCAGGACCTGTGACAAAAAGAAGGGTCCATGTGATTGACCAACATAAGGACTGCATTTATTGCCTTTATCCCAAGGATGAGGCAAAAAATTGCAAGATCTGCCGTACCTTCCCTACCAAGACCCTTCGGGATAAAGAGGCAAGACTGCTCTTGTGGCTCAAATCTTCTTCTGCCGAAGAGGATGACAGAGCTTCTACGTCCAGCAAAAGAGCCAGATCCCATGACCGCTCTTCAAGTGAGGGAAGAAAAAAGAGACAGAAAACACCTTAAATCTTCTCATGATGTTTCAGATCCTTCACAGAGGTCACCAAAAATGTCCTCTGGGTCAACGCTGTTTCTGTAATCCACAGCAGGCAAGGAATCGAAAAAAAGGAATCTACTTCAAAAACTTTAAGAGCCATATTGAATCTGTCAAGGTGACTACTTCGTCTAATATCTCTGTGACTGTGTGAAGTCGTCGACGAGAAAGTCGATATCACCATCGACCATATCGACGGCGAGCACATCGACAGTAGCGTCGACGAAGATTTCATCATCGACGAAAAGCACCCCGTCGACGTCTACCACAAAGACGACCGCTCCGTCGTCGACGACTGCAACATTGAAGAGCCCGTCGACGAAGAACCCATCATCTATGGATTTTCCTGTTTCTGCTGGGTTCTCTTCCTGCACAGTCAACGCCTGGGTCATCAGGTCTTTACCAACTTAAAACTTTTCAAAGACAGTGGATTACAGCAAGATCTCACCACTTATGCCTTCACATCTCCTGGACACTTATGTTGAAGATGATGACGAAGATCCCTTTGATACAGCACACCATCCTTCTGAATTAAACAAGATCAATATTATCAACAAGACATTATTGTTCCACATCATAGATTCCTTCACAAGGAAGTGCGCCAGAGGGAAATGAGTCACCTCCCTCCAATGCTCATTCAGGATTTACAGGCCATGCTGACGGATTACTGACAGTGTTTCCCCCACAACAGGCGGTTCCAGAGAACCCACCCATACCAGCGGTGGTTCCCATTCCATTGATTCAATCTGAAGCTCCTGTTACACCGGCCCCGCCTTCAGGTAAGCCGGAAAGGGTGCAAGATTACACCACCTTCACCGAAGATGAGGTTGAAGAGGGTGAATATCCTGACATACTAATACTCCGGATCCCTGATATGACTACGTAATCATGATGCCTTCTCCGCCTCTTCCTCTAACTGCTGATTCTCCCCCTGAGGATATCGGGGGCTTTCATAATTTAATGCAATGAGCTGCAGCTAGATTTCAGCTTCCAGTAACAGTCAAACAGACAGAATGTTTCCTTCATGATTTCAAGGGAGAGTCCAGAAAAATCACGAGAGTGGTCCCTATAATAGACTATATTTGGAATGAAGGGGTTAAGATCATGAAGACACCTGCATCTATTTCGGTGGTACTTCCGCGCATAGAGAAAAAATACTGTCCCCCTGCCACCAGCCCATCCTGCCTCATTGGTCACCCACGGCCAGCTTCGGTAATTTCACAGGCCTCCCAACAGCGATCTAATAATCCTGCAACACCCATCACCACACCACCTGATCAGGAAGGACCTCGTCTGGACCTTATGGGCAAAAAATTCTCTACCAAGGCAGCGACCTTTATCAGAGCTGCCAATTCTCTAGCCATTATTGGCCATTATGACCGTCAAATGTGGACAGACATGGCGGGTCTCATTGACCTCATTCCTGAAGACCGCAGTCAGGAGGCAAGAAAGATTCTGCTGGAAGGATACGGTAACTATAGATTGCGCTTTGAACATACATAAACACAAAATTCCGTCAGCTTGCAGAAGCTGCAGTACTTGGACTTAGTGGAGGCTCAAAGCCACCACTTTCAGACCGGAGGTATGTAGACAAAGATTCTGCACATGGCCTATGACGAAGAATCTTTCTTTGGATAGCACATTGATGAGGCCTTCTTAGCTATAAAGACTGACACGGATACCGCACGATCACTGGGCACCCTTCAGTACAGGCGTGGTAATGTCAAAGGTGCTAGAGGGCGTGGTTTTTTATCAAGGGGAGGATACCAAAACCAGCGGAACAGGCAGTATCAATCCCAGCATAGACAGCCTTACAGCTAGTTTCTCTTGCCAAGGTGGTCGAAAGAGATCACAAAATCAGGGCAGAGACACTACCAGGAAGCTGTGATCTCCACACGGCGCCAGCCATTTTACCCTCCCTACCTGTGGGCGTGAAGATTTCAGCTTTTGGCAGGAAATTACTTAAGATCGATGGGTTCTAGACCTAGTAGCCCACGGTCACACGTTCGAATTCATCAAACAGCCACCTACTACTACGCCCAGGGGTCCCCCTCCCCCTCGTCTTCACTTATTATTCAAGGAAGCCTTAACAATGCTCCTCAAGAATGCCATAGAGAAGGTTTCATCATCTCAGAAAGGAACCGGTTACTATTCTTGTTTTTTTCCTGATGAAAAAGAAATTGGGGGAATGGCAACCGATTCTAGAACTGCGCAAGCTCAACAAATTCCTCAAGAAACAAAGTTTCCAAATGGTCACACTTGCAGCGATTCTAAGTTGTTTAAACGAAGGAGATTTTATGGCTTCTCTGGATATGCATATTTCCACATACCTATCCACCCCAAACATCGTAAATATACACAAGATTGCCCAGCACACTTTTATACAAAATTATTATAGAGATGTAATAATCACAAAATGAAGATTAATTCAAGGATGAGTCGATGTTGTGTTGATTTGAATCCTTTATTCAGTTCTTTTTTTTTTAAAGTAAAAACTTTTGAGACCGCCAACGCGTTTTGTCCCTTCCAGGGACTTCTTCAGGGCTACAAAAGTGTACACATAAAAATAACATTTTACAATACTGTACAAGAATCGTTTTTACCGTTTGGACTGAAATCGGCACTAAGAATATTCACGAAGTGCTTGGCACCAATAGCAGCAGCACTGAGATCTTGAGGAATACATTTATTCCCTTAATTAGATGATTAGCTGCTCAAAGGTCCTTCAGAACACGAAACCAAGGTTGCCACAGGGGAATGTATACATCTATTCGCTTCTCTGGGACTGACCCTCAACAAGGGCAAATCAGTTACGTCCTCTCCAAGATATGCCTTTTCTCGTAGCACGGTTAGACACGGTCCAGTGCAGAGCATTCTTGTCGCACGACCGCCAGCTGCGTCTTCAAAAGTTGGGAACGTTAATTGCAAAAAGGTCAGTTTCAGTCCGAATGTTTGCTTCGTTCCTCGGAATGTGAGCTTCAACGATACATCTCATACCCTTAGCATGGCTAAAAGTGAGACCTCTTCAGGAAGAGCTACAACTTTAATGACAACAGGTCATGGGTTCGTTCGGTAATACTATCAAGGTCACACAGCGCATGATAAATTCTCTGCATTGATAATCACAGACCGTGAATTTAACACAAGGCCTCACTTTCCTACAGACCATTCCAGACTTCATCTTAATGACCGATGCCTCCATCGAAGGATGGAGAGGCTATCTGCAGGATTTGCAGATACAAGGAAGATGGTCTCATGTACAAAGACAATAACATACCAACAGATTGGAGCTTCGTGCCATATTTCTGTGTCTCCAAGCGTTCCTTCCGAGAATTGCGGGTTCCTCAGTGCTAGTCCGTACTGACACCACCACCAGCACATATTATGTCCACAAACAAGGAGGAACGAAATCAGCTACGCTCTTGCAGGAGGCTCAGGAATTGTGGGAGTGGGTCACACTCCACAAGATAACACTGAGAGCTGAACATGTCAGGGGTTTCCACAATACCCTGGAGGACACGCTGAGCAGATCTCAGTCGGATTGTCACGAGTGGGAGCTAGAGCAGGAGCAGGTGAACACAGTGTTCCAGGCTTGGGGCAAACCTGCACTGGACCTATTCGCAACGAGGGAAAACAAGAAATGCCGATACTATGCCAGCAGGTTCCATCAGGAGGGAATGCCCTGTCCATGCGATGGTTAGAGATTTGTGCGTACGCTTTTCCCCCAATACCATGGATTCCGAAGGTGCTCCGCAAGATAAAGCTGGGGGGTTGCCGTTTATTACAGAATGCACCCCATTGGCCAAGGCAATATTGGTTTCAGGAACTTATCCTATTGTCTCAAGACAGGCCCATTCGCCTTCTATCGTCACCTACAATGTTATCGAGGGACAGAGGGCAAGTACTTCATCCGAACTCACAGTCCCTGCACTTGAACGCATGGCTCCTGATTTCTTACAGTTCAAGGATCTCAACATTTCACAAGACTGTCATGACATTTTGGCTAAATCCAGGGCTCAAAGCACAAGCAAGTCTTATCGCCTCAAATAGAAGCGGTTTTGCTACTGGTGCGAGGCGAATAATATCCATCCAACTCAAGCTCCTGCAGAACAAATGCTCCTGTATCTGCTTTCTCTTGCCAAGTCTGGACTTACTTTTTCATCAGTCAAAGTACATCTTGCTGCTATTTCAAGATTCAGGAAATGCGCAAAAATTCCATCTCTCTGCTAGTCTTCACTTGTCAAACAATTAATGAAGGGACTTTTCCGAGCCTTCCCTCCAGTGCGACCACCTCCTCCGAAGTGGGAACTCAACACTGTGCTAGTGCAATTTATGAAGCGTCCATTTGAACTGATCCATAAAGCGGATCTCAAATTTCACACTTGGAAGGTCGCCCTTTTATTGGCTCTTACCTCTACAAGTAGAGGTAGTGAGATTCAAGTTTTCACTATCAAGGAACCTTTTCTGCAGTTTACTCGGAACTACGTAACCTTTGAAACAAATCCCAAGTTCATCCCTAAGGAACCGACACAATTTCACTTGAATGAACTGGTAAGATTAAGAACATTCTTTCGCATCCATCCACTCCAGCTGAAAGAGCATTACACTCTCTGGATGTTAAGCGCTATTTAAAATTCTAACTACAGAAAACTAAGGACATCAGACTGTCCAACAAACTGTTCGTGGCCTATGGTCAAGCAACACTTGGAAACGCAGTAACAAAGGCAACAATAGCCAGATGGCTGTCATCTGCTATTCATTTCTGCCATGATCAGGCTAACAAACCTTTACAGAGGAAAGTCAAAGCTCACTCGACAAGATTTGTATCCACTTCTACAGCTTTGTTTGCTGGAGTGGCTCTGGAAAATATGTTGTGCTGCGACATGGAAACATTTCCACACGTTCACGAAGCATTACTGTCTTCAATCTTTGTATCAAGAAGATGCAGAGGTTGGACAGGCTGTTCTACGCCACTTCTTTCATTAAGATCGGATTCAGGTACTTTTCTCCATTACTTTTAATGTTCATACAAGTATACAGATTTATATGTCTGCAAAATTGAAAATATTTCTGTATTTCATATCATATCTTTTATATGGCTTTTGCTTTCTTAAAGGCTTGGTCTTAAAAAAAAAAAAAGAGATAATGTTTTCAACCACTGTGGATGCTATTTGGGAGTTTAGGAACATGTGTCTCCCACCATCCGCAAACGACAGTATAATTTTATACTGCTTGCTACTCTGATTCAGGCATGTGAATCTATGAAAGATACCCCAATACTGGATAGGAAAACAAGTTACTTACCCGTAACTACAGTTATCCAGTATTGGTATCTTTCATAGATTCACATGCACCCACCCTACTCCCCAGTGAGTCAGTTCTCTATAATCTGGGATACGTACTTCCCACTTGTGCTACGAAAATCTGAGGAGAACTGCCTCTGCTGGGAAGGTTCTAGAGGGTGCTGGTAGCTGATTGGCTAGAACCAACTTCTGTTTCTTTTTTACTATAATGATGTAGATACGCTACTAAGACTTGGGCCTTAGGCTTTTTCTTTTAGCCTACTACTATTATTTACTTTTGGCACTACTTTTGTATTTACCGTGGGCCTCCAGGTTTCAAGGCGGGCAATGATTCAGACATGTGAATCTATGAAAGGGACCAATACTGGATAACTGTAGTTAAAGGTAAGTAACTTATTTTCTTATATTTAATAAAATGTTATTACTCTAATTTTTAATTTCAGTTATTGAACATGTTCAGATTTAAATACTGAGTAGTATTTTCATAATTATGTTAACATTAAATTAGAATTGATATTTTTACCTTTTTTTAAATAATTGTTTATTTTAACATTTAACAAAGTTTAATTCCCGGTCTCGTTATTTTCTATGGGAGGGTGTTGCAGTACCAGTATTTTACCACGTGTGGTGCTGTACTTAATGTATTTTTTTTCTTCTTTTCTTTAGTAACATACACTCATAGGTTTAACTCCACTTCCTTTTTCAGGGTGTAGAAACATTCCAGTCTATACTTTGAATAATATTACACGCTGATTTTGTGAATAGCCCAAAGTAGTAAAGCCACTCAAATGTGTAAGAGTAAATTACATATGTGAATTAATCACAATTGTGAGTTACCTTTGTGAGTAGCCCCTCTGCCAATAGAGGAAATGGGTTTCTCTGAAGATGAGGACATCTAGGTCAGGAATACTCGAGGATCACATCAGAAGGAACCAGACAGAGTAAGTTGTTCCGGAAGTCAGAGGTTCATCACAAAGGAGAGACTCTAAGCACCACAGTGCCTCAAATTAAGAAACATCAAGAGCCATATAACGGCAGGGCATCCAGGTTGCCAATGAAGATATTGAAGGTAAAGCCTCTGAGCGATAAATCTGACCTGCACAGACTAAGTCCTTTGATGCCTAAACACGTAGTTGAAAGAGCTTCTCGTTCTTCCTGTCCTACCAGCCTAAAAGAAAATGTCACTAGATAGGATCTGCTGAACTGCATCCATTTCCGAGGACAATTGAGCTCCAAAAGGGGAAGGAGGGCACAACACCCTCGAAGGAAGGGTCTCACCTGGACAACAAGGCTTTCGATACAATTGACTTTGCACGGAAGAAGGTTGCATCAGAGTTAGAAATTGAGCTTCTGATTAAATCAAAAAGAACCTTTGAGGAAGGTATGACCCAAAACAAGACTCCAACTCCTTTAGGGCTACAGTAGATACACCACAGGGAGTAGATGGAGACGGAGCCAAGTGGGAGGAGGAAATATTATGCACTGAACCGGACAAAGAGAACACAGAGTTTGAGGCACATGGGGAAGAAGACAGAGAGGATATAGAGTCTGACTTTCCACAAGAGGAAGGCAACACATACCATTCCAAACTAGCACCATCAAATGCCCGTTTCATGTACCACTGGATTTTTAGGAGTGCAGCAGAACATTCTGGGGTTCATACGGAGTTTGAAAAGGAAGATATCTGTTTTCTTTTTCAACTCGACGTCTTGTTTATAAAAGGAAAGTGTATCTACTCATTTTGACCAGTATCTTTCTGCAAGGCAGGGAAGTTCTTGCTTAACCTTAAGGGGCTATGACACCTTGATTTGAGAAGTATTGACCATATTATCAGATTCCTAAATTCTCAGTCCTAAAATCACAAAAGCCCACGTGAATCGAGATTCCTTTATACTTGCCACTGCTGTAAAAGAGAGAGATGTCGCCAGCTTTAGTGGGACCCCTCCAGCTAATGGTAGCAAGGGACTAGAGGTGGTGGGCAGGTAGAGAGAGCAGGAGCTACATAGTGGTGAATAGGCAATTCAAACACCCTGTTCAGTCGGTACGCCTACTAACACTGGAGTATATGGAGGGCCTTATGTCCCATTTACTACACAAGTATCAGAATAGGGTGCAGCCGTTTATGGAGGAAGGTAAGAACATTGCCAGGGCAGGCCATAGATTCAGCTGATACAGCAGCACAATAGCTAGCCACTGGTGACGAGGAGACATGCATGCCAACAAACTTCTTGTTTTAAACCAGAGGTGCTACCCAACATATTGGATATTCCCTTTATAGTTAATTTCCTATTTGGATCAGAGGTAGATTAAACCCTTGAGTTCATAAAGAAGGCTAGTGAGATGACTTAAGTGATGGAGGATCTGCAGTTCTTTCACCGTTTCCTTAAGAGGGATAAGGAAGCAAACAGAATGTGACTGACAATGATACCATATTCCTCACAATCGCAGATTTCAGAAACACAATTTTCACAGACGCTTTTAGCAAAAATTGCAGCAGTCCAACACATTTTTTGGGCAGAGGTAAAGGCAGTATTCCTACAGGAATTGCTCCACAAACCCTGAAGTTATTCAATGCAGGGCCTTCACACACACACACACACACACACACACACACACACACACACCCACACACACACACACACACACACACACACCACCTGCAGGGAGAGGATAAAGGACCTGGAAATCCATCACATCAGCCAAGTGGATGAAAAAATCTTTGAAGATACATGAGATTCAAGAACTCTTAGAAAACGAGGGCATAGAGACGGTGCCTCCGCAAAAAAGAAACACTACTCCATGTAGTGTCTAGTACCCAAACAGCACTTAACCCCTTCTATGCGGCCGCGATTTCCCTGGTGTGCTGTAAACAACACGAACAGGGGCGGGCCGTGACGAACCCCAGCCGTCATCAGCACACGAGCACCGTAGTGCATGACGGCTGGGGTTCGTCATCAGCATGGAAGGGGTTAACTGTGCAGTCTGTTGTGTATCTGTTGTTTTTCTGCAAGCTTGTCCAGACCCAGATAATCCAGATGACATTACAGGGTGTCGTACTCCAGCTGGAAAGAAAGGATTATCTGTCAACAACAGACCTAAAAGCTGCCTAATTCCACAACTTGCGCACCATTTGCTTATGGAACACAGGTTTGTGATAGGGGAGGGGTAGGGTGAGGGGTATTCATCACCAATTCACAGTGTTACCTTTTGGCATAAAAACTGCACCAAGAGTTTTTTACCAAACTCTGGTGGTGGTTCCAGCCACCTCAGAAGACAATCTGTTTATCCTGATCTGAATGACTGCCTGTCAAGTCATTCAGTGTTCTGTCAGGTGAAGTTGAATTTAATATCTGCAGTTTGCTACGAGGGCTCACTGAAAATCCCCTAGCAGTCATTTTTGTGTGAGAGGAAGAGATTCACTCGCCCTTATGACTGCAGTCATCACTTCAGTCGGAAAAGCTTTAGCTTGGATGGTATGCAGGGAAGCCCTTACGAACTAAACGCTTTTAGTTTATCATTAAGGATTGTGTCTTAATAGAGACATCCAGCTTGAAAAGGGTCTGAAAAACTAGGGTCTATCTGAACAAGGCAGAATCTTGATGTGGGGCTCATATCTGGCAATCATCCATAAATGCTGCTACAGGTCCAGCAGTTTGGTGAGCACCCTTGCAGCTGCAGTCAGACCCAAGGACAGAATTTTTGTTGGTTACAAATGCTGTTTGTGAGAAAGAATAGGTATGTTTGAGGCATGTGAGCTGTAGATCACATGCTTTGCATACTCCTGCCATCTAGTGTTGTGTCCGGATGTTTGCAAGTTTTTCTTCAAAGAAGTCTTTCCAGTCACGAGGTAGGTGACTCCTCCTTTTGGTGATATTGCGCTTGGGCATAGACTCCATTGTTAGATTGTTTTCTTCGGGTTCCCCTCGGGGGCCCCATCCACTCTACCCAAGTCGGTATTGTTTCGAACGTGTATCCCACTTCTCCGCATATCGTTTACGTCGAGAGTCAAAACGTCTAATACACGCAGATGAGCAAGAATTTGGCGCACAAGGGGCAAAGGAAGAACAAAAGGTACTTGTCTCCATCCCAGAATCCGACTCCGAATCCGAAGAAGACTTGCCACAGGGTCAATGTACAGTGAGTACCGAACACCCCTTAACCCAAAATCCAACTCATCCAAAACAAAAGGCTTCGGTCTCAGCCCCGCCCTCCGGCTCAGCATCGAAACACATCTCTAAGCTCTGGTTCGAGTCAGCCAAAGACTGGCACAGAGCCGGAACCTTCAGGCTCGAAGCCGAAAATCACTTCGTAGCCAAAATCCTTGATGCCGAAGGCGCAGCCTCCTTCGGAGCCCAAGCGTGATTCCATCCCAGCACCGAATCCTTGGCGCCAAAACCTAAAACTGTGCCTCTGAAGCGGCAGGATCTGCTTTTCAATGCCCTAACACCCAAATCGGGCCCAAAACAAAAGGAACTCTACATAAATCCTGATACAGGACGTGTTCTTACTTGGTCACTTTAGAAACGCAAACCTGAGTCAGAAGAAGAACCTTTTATTATTCCTTTAAAGAGTAAGAATGTGGGTACTAACTCTCCCCCTTCCTCCTCTTTTACCACGTTCCCCTACACCAACCTCCTCACCTTTACGTCATTTACTGATTACACCAACTAACTCTACCTCCACCAACACCTCCTGATGATGATGATGATGATGGGGGAGAAAATATTGTACCGATAGATCCCTGGAAGGATTATCACATAAATTCACCTACAGATAACCCAGATCTTTACCCTGCAAAGCCTTCCCTTCCTGACGACAATGTAGGACATCTAGAATTACTTGCTAGAGCTGCAGAATATCATGGGATGTACTTGCACAAGGAATCTTTGGAGGAAGATTTCCTATTTGAAACGCTCAGTTCCGCACATAGAGCTAGTCACACTCTGCCCATGCTTAAAGGCATGATGAGACATGCTGATGACTTCTTTAACACCTTGGCTGCAAGTGGTTTTCGCCCAGAGTGCTGACATTCCTTGAATCTCTCTATTCATGACGAGCTCAGCTCGTCATAAGCACAGCTCAACTGTGCCTCATGACGAGCTGAGCTCGTCATGAGCATGGAAGGGGTTAAAGATCCAGTGCGGGCTCACATTCTCACCCCCAGGATTGATAAAAAAAATATAAAGCTGCTCCCTCAGATCCAGTCTTTATTAAAGGTCAGCTACTACTAGACTCTTTGGTAGTCTCTAATGCCAGTAAAACGGCTAATTCAGAGTCTACAGGTGAGGTTCCCCCTCTAGACAAAGAGCCAAACTTATTAGACACCTCTGGTAAAAGAGTAGCTGCCCAAGCAGCAAATCATTGGCGCATTGACAACACTCGGACCCTGCTAGCTCGAGTATGATAGGCACACTGGGACGAAATGGAGCAGGTGCTACACCTCCCAGATGAACACAAAGCAAAAGCCCAAGATTTAGTCCAGGAAGGGAAGCTCATATCCAATTCCTCAATAAGATGCGCTTTAGATGCTGCAGATACCGCAGCTAGAGACTCATTTTGACAAGGAACATCTCTTCGGGCACGAAGTAGATAAATCATTAGGAAAAAAAATAAAAGACGGAGGTAGCCAAGTCTATGGGAGCTCTGCAATCTCACTCTAATTGGGGCTTTTTGTCACTCCTTCTACCATGGGGGGTCCAAGACCATGTCCTCAGACAATATTGCCACCTCTTACAAAGGCAACAATCAATCTTCCTCTACAAGGGGTTTCTTTAGAGGAGGATATAGAGGTAACAACAACAAAGGTCGAGGCAAGGGTTTCCCACCGCGTAATTCCCCCTCTCCTAACAAGCAGTGACTTGCCTACACTCCCCCCACCCCGATCATCTAACACCTGTCTGGGGACATCTTCTACAATTCCTCCCCATTTGGCAATCGATCACCACAGACAAATGGGTGTTAGGAATTATCCAACACGATTATTGCGTGGAGCTTATCAACAATCCTCCAAGCATACCACCACGTTCTCACAAAATGTCACCAGAACATTTACATCTACTTCCGCAAGAACAACAGTCGCTCCTCTCCAAAGTATCCATAGAACCTGTGCCGTTAAAACATCAAGGGGGGATGGCGCGCACCCACACGTTCTTTTTATGCGCGGCCGGCCCCGACACGGGGTTGTAGGCTTATCGCTGTGTTCACAATAAAAACAGATTTGAACAAAAAAACATCAAGGGACAGGTGTGTACTCATTGTACTTTCTTATCCCCAAAATGGACGGCTCTTCAGACCTATTCCGGATCTCAGATAACTAAACTTCGACATACTGTCAGAGCATTTCCACGTGGTAACACTTCAACAAGTGCTCCTGCTTCTACACCAGAGCGATGTTATGTCTACTCTAGACTTAAAGATGCATATTTCCATTCATTCCGCTCATCGCGAATACCTCATATTCATCAAAGCAGGTCACCATTACCATTTCAAAGTGCTACCTTTTGGAGTCAACACTGCTCCCAGGGTATTTACCAAATGCCTGGTAGTAGTCGCAGCACATCTGAGAAGACAATACATCCATGTCTCCCCATACCTGGACGACTGGCTCATCAAAGCAAGTACTTACCAAATGCGTCTCCAACAAACTCACTGTTCACTTACTTTATAAATTAGGGTTTACAGTGAATGCATTGAAGTCTCATCTACAGCCTTCCAACACGTTGATCTTTGCAACAACCCACTCGCAAAAGAAGCAATTACTAAAGCTCCACTATCAAAGCGGGAGAGGAAACGACTAAGAAAGTCAAGAAAGGGAAAACAAACAAGACATGCACCAACCATAATCAATACCACAACGGAGCTAAATGTTACCCAAAGTGAAGACGATACACCAACAACAAACACAGAGAAAGCAATCCTGGTGGTCAACATAGCCCCATCTACCAATAAGCCTACCAACACAACAATTCAAAAGCAACCAAAAATGGAACACTCGCAGCCAGCAAACTTATATAGCATATTCAAACCCTTAGAAAAGGTAGAGAATAGGCATGTAACATCACAGCCCACTCAAATCCCAACAAAAACTTCCAGACGCAACACATTAGTCACATTAGAACCTGTTAAAACCAGCTCAAATGACGTAATTTGGCCCAATGAGGGAGACAGCAAGGATGGGTGCACCGCCGACAAAATATACAGGATTCACAGGGAAAGCAGTGTTCCAACCACTGCAACAAACAACGATATACCTCCTCTAAATACCGCATGCAACACTCAGAATCCTCGCCCGACCACCGCGGGACAACCCTCAGAGGGAAATGAACTTAAAAAAAGCCATCACACAGAGCTGGTCCTTTCCGACAGCAATAACTATTACTACAAAAAGCTGCATTTCATCCCTCATTTCGAATCGAGGGGAACCCATGACATCCTCAATAGAAGCGTAATACTAAAACTGCTCAAAGCACTCCCGTCCCTGCGTCATATTGAGACGGAGAATCTTGAAAGCGTTGAATTCAGCCCTAATCCCGACCAATCCGGTCGAGAAATCACCATAGTAAGCTTTACTGATAACTCCATCACAGAGCAAATCTGGCAGCAGCAGGTTTTATTTGCCAAATGGGGTATAGAACTAATAAAACCAACGCCCGCCCGCTATCCTACCCCACTTCAACAACTAAAGTCATCAGAGAGCTTGTTGAGAGGTACGAAAGGCCAGAACACCAAAGCCCAAGAATTGGCAAAAATCAAGACGGGAGGAAAATAACCATAACCTTCGTTCATCCGGAAGCAGGAAAACAAACAGGGCAAAGGAAACAGAACCCAGCCGGAACCCGCCAATGCACTGCATGAACAAATCCTTCCAAAGCTAAAATAACAGACCACGGGTGTAACATTTGCTCTTGGAACATTAATGGCCTGAGCTCAAAACTAGAAGATCCGGACTTCATGGAATTTCTCAAAAAGCACGATTTAATTCTTCTCCAAGAGACATGGCAAACAAATCCTTCACCAATAGTAGGTTACAAAGAATATCTTAACCCGGCCCAGAAGGACTCGAAATATGGTAGAGCTAAAGGAGGGCTTTCAATCTATGTCTCGACCCACATCTCTTGGCAGGCCACGGAAGTAGATTTAGATACAACATGGATGCTATGTATCAAATTAACAGCCCGACCTTCTGTAGCCTACTAATATTGAATATATACATCCACCCATCATCCAAACAAAAGAGATTGAATATTGACACTCTAGCAGCAACACTGGATACATTAAAACTGGCTCACCCACACCAACATAATTTTATCAGGAGATTTCAACATGAAATTACAAAATCTAAGGAAAGATAGTCCAACAGGCCACGTTCCACCTAGCAAACGACGTGACACACATGGTAACAGATGTGCCTCCCTGTTGGAAGAAAGATCATTGGGCGTGTTAAACCGACAAGTGACATCAGAGAGCCACCAAGCATATACCCGAGTAACGCAGAGAACGTGCTCCATCATTGACTACTCATTAACAAACCTAGATCTTCTCCCCCACATCACAAACTTTGAAATAAAAGATAGGTCAGAAAGCGACCACCACCCACAAACCTTCACTTTACTCGTAAATATGGCCGACCCTGCAAAAGACAAAGAGATGTCCCAATTCACAAAATGTTACAATTTGAAACGTCTAATTTGGAAAAAGGAAAATATCGGTGACATCATGGCCACATGCATAACCCTTTCAGAGAGTTTTAAAGTCAATCCATCATGCATAAAGGCTTGGGAAATCTTTGCTCACGATCTAAACAAAAATTTCTCAAAAAATGGCCGCAAACCAGGCAGACCAGAAGGGATAGGGTGGTTCACCACCAGTTTAAGGAAACAAAAAAACCAATTGAATAAACATCTAAGGCATCTGCGAACTCGAGGCCCAGAATCTACTCAGGACATTCTCTCACTAATATCAAAAGCAAGAAAAGACCTCAAGAGACTCCAAGGTAGCCAAGAAAGCCTTCAGAGAAGAACTCTGGGCAAAACTCCTCCATGCCAGCAACCAAAAAGACTCTAAGCTCTTCTGGGATATAATCAACCAGCTATCGAACGGCAAGAACAGGCACTTCAACTCTGACATAATGGAGGACACTTGGAAAGCACACATCGAGCAAACATATAATGACATCCTACCCTCAGGAGCTATAAATCAGGAAATCCCCATTGCGGAAACAGTTGATGATACACCTACAATCGAACTGTCAGAACCACCTCTGCAGATTTCCCAAGATCGGGTCTTTAAAACCATAAAAAATCTAAGGCCTGAAGGAGCCCCAGGACCTAACGGATTGCCTAACGCATTATTCCGGCATGATCCTTTATTCTGGTCCGACATCCTTACTCCATTATTCACACATGCACTATCGTCCGGTACGATTCCAGACTCCTGGAGAGGAAGCATCCTTAATCCTATACATAAATCTGGTCCACGTTCCGATCCTGCCAACTACAGATTGATCGCACTCATCGATGTTGAAGCCAAGATTTACGCCTCCAACCTGCTGGCAGAGTTAGAAGACTGGGTGAGCCACACAAACTTGATGCCAAACACACAAACAGGATTCCGGCCTGGAATGGGCACCCTCACCAACATCTCTGCGGTCACACTCCTAGCCAATCAAGCCATGGCCAAATCCCGCTCCCTCTATGCCTGCTTTATTGACCTTAAAGCAGCATTTGATAAAGTACAGAGGGCAAAGCTATGGGCCAAAATGCAAAGCTTGGGAGCACCAACAAAACTTTTGGAGGCAATTATCAACCTTTACTCGGATACATGGGTCCAAATTAAAAAAGGAGACGGGTGCAGCATAACAAGTAAGATCCAAACTAAAAACGGGCTGAAACAGGGGTGCGTGCTGGCCCCCTGCCTCTTTAACATCTACACCGCCGACCTCGAGAAATACCTTCAACAAGTCCAAACCGACCCCCCAAAACTGGGCAAAACACGAATCACCAGCCTTCAATACGCAGATGATATCGTCCTTCTATCACAAACACCGATAGGCCTTCAACGATCAATGACCCAACTAGGAGCATACACCATTGCATCCCAATTAACAATCAATCGCAAGAAAACTAAGGTGCTGTGCTTCTCAAAACCTCATAAAAAAGGGTCAAAAGGCAAATTCATCTGGAACCTGGGTGACAAACCAATAACCCAGGTGGAATCTTACAAATATCTAGGGTTTCAACTTGACCAAAACCTTAACTTCAAACACCAGCTGAATCAAGTGAGAACAAAAGCAAAACAACTTCTCTACGCCTTTAAAACTTAACACAGGAAATTAAAAGGCAGCTCAACAGGCCATGTGTTGAAGGTAATTGCAGCCAAATTCATACCAACCATATCATACGGGTCAGAAATAATGCATACAATAGATGCAGCCGCCCTTAATCAAGCCCAAGCAAGCTTTTTCAAGAGGTTGTTCCTAATCCCCCAGCACATTTCTCAAACCCAGATTCGACTGGAATACGGGCTAAAAAAACAGAAACCAGCCAGACAAGGGGCGGTCATTAAATACTACTGGCGGATGAGGCAAGCAGGAGATAACACATTAGCCCACTCCTGCTGGGAAGAAATCGAAAAGCAAGCGATGTTAAATAATTCCATCGTCACGGTCCTAAAAGGTTCACTCAAGGACTTACACCTCAAAGGGGCATGGCATACAAACACCCCTTTTTCTGGCTTCAAAAAGGCAGTAAACAGCGCAACCAAACAAATTTCACAGCAAATGGAAAAAACTGCATTTTCAAAGAAAAAACACGCTTGGGCAGTGATTAGTTCTTACCAGTCGCTCAAACCACAACCATACTTGTTAGACCATTTTTCACAACATAAAAAGCATTATCTGACCATGCTACGGCTGGGGTCATTCCCTACGAAGGACCTAACCCCAAAATGGAAACAAGTTTGGTCAACAAAAGAATGCCGGCTGTGTGGACAAGGAGAAGAGAGCCTCTTGCATCTACTATGCATCTGCCCTACACTACTAGAAATTCGGAAAAGGGTCCTCCGCAAGTTGCTGATAAAAAATCAGCTACGGACATGCAGAGCGGCAGTCATACATTGTCTTGGAGGCCACTCCATTGAACTTTCTTGCAAAGCCATTATGCTTTGGAAAATGGCAGCCAAAGAATTAGACAACAAACAAGAATGAACTGGAGTGGTTCAGTTAAGACCACTTGGACCCTTGTTCTTCTCCTGCATTAACATAAATTCTGGGCCCCTGGTGTACAGCACCGCCTCTCTCTGTTCAAAACTTCTTTTAACATGAAAGTTTTACTTAATGTATTTTCTATGGACGATTATTCAGGTCATGACAGCATTGTGTTTTCATTTCTTTTCTGTTAGCTCCTTTTTAACCCTCAACATTTTATCCAATTAAGTAACTTTGTTTTTTTTTTTAACATGTTTGTATCATTGAATTTTCTCCACTCTTTTATGATTTTTAACGAGATCAAATAAAAGTATTTTTGACTGACTGACTCATCTACAGCCTTCCAACACGCAAACTTATCTGGGAGCTGCAATAGACGCTCACAAAGCTCTAGCCTCTCCCGATACAGCCAGTATTCACAGTATTCAGTCCCTTCTCACTCAGTTTCAGCCAAACCAATTATTGCCAGCAAGAGTCTTCATGCAACTTCTAGGCATGATGGCATCTTGCATTACCATTGTTCCCCACGCAAGACTTCACATGCGAAACCAGTTGCAGGGTTGATTAACCGATCTAGTGTTGGTAGACGGCCTCACCCATCGCTGTCTGCAGTGGTGGAACCCTCAAAATGTATACAAAGGGTGGCCCTTCCTCGACGCAGCTTCACAGACCGTGCTAACAGCAGACGCATCGCTCACTGGTTGGTGCGCTTACCTACAAAGTCACACAATCCAAGGATTATGGACTCTAAAGTACTGGAGCCTTCATATCAATCACCAAGAGCTACTAGCAGTGGTTCTAGCACTCAAAGCCTTTTCAAACTCACCTAATATGCAAAACTGTCCTAGTCCGTACAGATAACATGATTACCTACAAAAACGGGGACACACACACACACACTCCAACGTTCATGCCTAGCACAAGCCATTTGGAAATGGGCCATACATCACAAAATGTATTTCCTAGCAGAACACCTTCCATGAGTAAACAATTAAATTGCAGACCACCTCAGCAGACAGAGGCAGCAAATCCACGAGTGGGAACTTCATCCCCAAATCCTACTTTCAGGAACGGGGGTTTCCTCACATAGACTTGTTTGCCACAGATCAAAAAGCAAAATACCCAAGCTTTGCCTCCAGTTCCCACACCCACTTTCCAAAGGCAGTGCCCTATGGATGAATTGGTCAGGGATATTTGCCTCGCTTTTCTGCCTCTCCCAATCATTCCGCTGGTAGTTAGGTAAGTAAGTAAATATTTTATTGTTTTTAGGTTAATAAAAACCATTACAAAAAAAGAATACATTAAAAAACAAGTCTCCACGAGAGAAAATAAGAGAACCTTTAAAAGCAAGAGTTTTGATTGGAAAAAAAAAGGCAAAGATAAGACAGTAAAAGTGTAGGTGGGATATATTGTTCGTTGCAGTATGGTCCTAGCCCAAGGTTTCCTCTTAGCCAAGTGCCTGGGTTATTTGTTTCCGTTCTGCTAGTTTCTGAAATTTCACCAGCTTCCCATTCAGTGGCGGGAGACCAGGATCGAAACAGGCGAGGACGGCTTGTCTGCGTGAGCGGACTCCTAGTTCGGTAAAGGCTGTTTTCAACAGGGCTGCCCTTTCCTCGTTCAGCCTCGAGCAGGTGCATAGTAGATGTTCTAAGTCTTCATTCCCCGTTCCGCAAAGCCGGCATTTAGTCCCATAGTTCTGTCTCAGCCACGGTGGTAGGTGAGGAATGGCAGGTAGGATCCCTAGCCTGTGTTTTAAAAGGGCTTCTTTAGTTTTCCAGCCATACCCCAGACCACAATATGCTTAGAGCCCCGGTGTTTTATAAGTACACTGGTAGTTGGGAAGCTCAGACAATCATCCCTCAAACTCATTCTCATAGCTCCCACATGGGCACGTCAACCTTGGTTTACCACCCTGTTAGAGCTGTCAGTAGCTCCACACCAAAAGCTGCATCTCAACTCCAGTCTCCTCACTCATAGCCATGGAGAAATCAGGCATCCAAATCCCAAGGAACTCAACCTGGCGATTTTGCTCATGAAGTCATAGAGTTTGGTTATTTACAATTACCAAAAAACAATAGGGGGAGTGTAGAGGTCAACGAGACTTATCTGTAGGTAGTATCACACCCTTGTACGTAGAGAGCAAGGATGGGCTCAATGATGAAGCATGCCACCCAGGCGAAACCCGGGTGGCTGAGGGTTTTATGAAAAGAAAAATTTATTTTCTATTTTCATATTCTGGCAAACATACAAAATACTTCCCTGTCTTGGGGGTGCCTCTTTTGATTACTAACTATTTACAATTACCATCAGACTGTATGAACATCCTAAAGGAGGCTGGGAGACCTACTATTTGGGCGTGTTATGCAGCAAAGTGGAAACTTTTTGTTATATACTGTAACAATAACAAAATCAATCCCCCTGATGCTTCACTACAAAACATCATATGTTATCTTTTACGCTTGCAGCACACTGCATTAGATTATACATCCATTAGATTGCATTTAGCAGCAGTAGCAGCATACTTACAAAACAGACAACACTTCTCTCTATTCAGACAGAGTACCAGTGATTACAGCCTTTATGGAAGGACTAAAAAGAGTATTACCACAAAGAGTTCCACCTGCACCAGATGGAACTTGAACATAGATCTTACAAGGCTAATGGGTCCACCTTTTGAACCAATCCACAGATGTCAATTACAATTCCTCTCATGAAAGGTTGCTTTTCTTATTGCAATTACTTCCCTACGGAGAGTTGGCGAACTCCAGGCACTAACTATCCAAGAGCCTTTCTTTCAACTTCACAAAGACAAGGTGGTTCCTCGAACCAATCCCAAATTTCTACCTAAAGTGGTTTCTGCTTTTCACATCGATCAATCTGTTGAGCTACCTGTTCTTTCCTCAACCTGATTCTATAGTAGAACGAGCGCTACACCCACTAGATGTTAGAAGAGCTCTACTATAATATGTAAAAAGAACAAAGGATTTTCGTAAAACAAAACTTTTTGTGTTGCTTTTTCGCCATCACACTAAGGCAATCCCATCTCTAAATCAAGCATTACAAGATGGATTGTGAAATGTATCCAAACATGTAATGTGAAAGTGAAAAGAACCTTGGCAATACCCCCCTAGAGCACATTCCACACTCAAAAAAGGGACTATTATGGCCTTCTTCTGGAATGTTCCCCTAGCTGACATCTGTAAGGCAGCAACATTGTCTACACCGCACACATTCACCAAACACTATTGTGTAGAATTGTTAGCGAGGCAACCAGCTAATGTCGGCCAGGCAGTACTTAAAACACTTTTTTAAGCAGTTGCAAGAGCTACAGGTTTGCCACCGCTCTGGAAGAATACTGCTGTATAGTCTATGCAAAGCATGTGATCTACAGCTCACATGCCTCAATTGGAAAATGTTACGTACCCAGTAACTATCTTTTCTTGGCATGTAGAGCTGTAGAAGCACATGCGCTCACCCGCCTCCCCGGATACCTATACATGTTGCAATTCGTTCTTATCTTGTATACATACGCATGGACATCTCTATTATACCTTTACTAACTCCATTCTCACCCTCTGCAGGAAAACAATCTAACAATGGAGTCGATGCCCATGTGCACTATCACCAAAAGGAGGAGTCACTTTACCTCGTGACTAGAAAGACTTCTTCGAAGAAAACATTTTGAAAACATCCAGACCCAACACTAGATGGCAGGAGTATGCAAAGCATGTGAATCTACAGCTCTGCATGACCAGAACAGATGCTTACTGGGTAAATAACATGTTCCTTATTTTCTGTGGGGTTGTTGCACTTGCACATGGAACTATGCATACTGCAAGTCTATTGAACATAATTTGTTACCTTGCTGAACTCCGGCAAAGACTTAAACCAACAAGTAAACTGGATTACTTGATAAAGATCCCAATGGAAGAAATAACTTTCCTGTTTAGCCATTCTTGGATTGGTCTGCAGTCTAGCTTTAGAAATCAAACGATTACATGATGCCATCATTCCCAGTAACGTAATCATCGTTCTCAATGTCGGGAGATTGATAAAGTCTAATGGCTGTAACAAACCGAAAGACACTGATTTCAAAAGGTGAAACAAAGACCGTATACTGAGGGGTAGACATTTCAGTACTTGCACCACAGAAACCGCCATTACAACAGATGCATCACCTTTGTGGTGGAGGGTACATCTTTCCAATCTAAAAATAATAGGACAATGGTCGGAAAATAAAGCAGCAGCCCATATAGAACTAAACCCATCTTTGTAGCACTAATGCTTTCCAAAGTAAAACCCAGGGCAAAGTGATGCAGTTACTTACAGATTACACCAGAGCGATGTTCAGCCTAAACAAAAAGAGAGGGTACAAGATAGTAACTCAGGATGTTCATGAATTATAAGATTATTGGCAGATCTACTTTGAAAGGAAAATGCCCACGCCAACTTCCTCTGTAGACAAATAGGAATATCCTACAAATGAGAGCGAAGTCACGCTGTAGTAGACACCATCTGCCACAAAAGCAGCGCTGAATGTCAAAATGTCATCCTAGAATTCCAAAGATTTTAACCTTGTACAAGGAAATGCTGTCAAGCCAAATATTCTAAAAATAATTATCAAAAGGACATATCTGATAAAACATTACTAATCAGATGTTTCTTAATGAGCACATCTTTTCGCTGTTGCAGCATATACAAAGGAGGGGGAAGTACGTTACATCCTTTTAAAATAACAGTTCTTAAAAGATTTCTGAAGTGAGAAAAAGAGACCTTGCATTCACTTGCAGCTCAGCAATGGAATTTAAACATGGTTCTCGTGGTACTAATTAAACCACTCTTTTAACCAGTGCATCCAGTGCATAAAGTACCATTAAACAACTTTAAATAGCTCTTCTAGTCGTCATTGCTAAATTTGAAAGATTTAGTAAACTCCAGTATTTTCTGTCGACGAGCACATCCAAAATTCTTGCTTAATGCAGTCACTCTTTTTCATTTAAATCGGGGTAATAATGCACTGCCTTCTATCTGTCAAAGATTGTGGGCAGCTGCCTAAAGAACACTACACACACTTTAGATGTTAAGGGAGTGATTGTTTATCTTCGTCAAGGAACAAAACAAACCCACACAAGTTTTGTGTCACATGCAGGAATTATTACCAAAGGGACTGTTGCAAAGTGGAGCAGTGGGAAGGAGTCGGCTCAGCCAGTCAGGAGTCGGGCGTAATTGCCCAGATTCTGTGGAGGTTGCACTGGAATCCCAGTTTAAAAAGCCTGCAGCTCATTTCCCAAGAGCCTAAAGTACTTTGTAGTGAGATTCATATCCACTGCTTTCCCTGTGCCTGACTCTCCAACTGAGCTGTTGTTTGGCCCTGATACAAGCGTGACCAGGATGGTTCCTACAAAGTTGGGGACACATTATTTGCTCAGTTCCTCTGCTGCAAACTGATATAAATAAAGACTGCTGTTGTGTCGTCTTCGCATCATGTGAAACGATAGAAAGGACTGATCAGAAAAAAATGGCATGAAAAGCTGAGCTCTAAAACCGGTTTTGAAGATGCCATCAAAAGGGTTCCCGTGACGACTGGGTGTCTGCCCAAGGGAAGGTGGAATGGCCACAAATATGTGGTCGCAGCTATACTCCGGCATTTTCCTGATTACAGTAGATGTCTTGGTACCCCTTTGATGGGCCTAGGGGGGAGGCTAGATGTAGAGGTTAATATGTAATGCCCTGAATGCTAGTATCTGTTGGTCTCACAATAGTATTATGTTGCCCAGCGTGGATGTATGTTTGTGACCCAAATTGTTTTTGTTCTTTTGTTTTATGGTAGATAAACTTAGCCACAGAAGCGAGGGCATGAAATAACCTCCCACTAAACATCAATGGATGCAATATAGGGGCAGAAAACTGTGGTATTTTTCTTTTTTTAATTTCATTTAATTATTTTTATACAGAGAACTTTTCTTTAACGGATCTATGTTACAAGTTTTCTGCACTGCTGAAACCGTTGGGAGATGACACAATTGTCTTAGTTGGATCCCTATACCACTGCAGGACTTAACCAGTGTGTGGGTTGTTTCCAATGCGAGGCTTCACAGTCGGGCCTGCGCTTGGCCTTACTTTACTGTTCTTCATTGCACGCGGCATAAGCCAGCCTGCTGCAGTGCCCGAGCCTGCCAAGTACTTGAGGTTCAGCCAGGCGTGAAGGCGAGCGTTCATCACTGGGGTTACGCGAGCACCCCTGCCTCTGCTACCTACGTATCTTTCATTACAGCTACAAGCCATGGCAGAAGCATTTTGTGTTCTCCCACAGTGGGAGGCAAATAGTTTTAAGAGAGGACAACAAAGCTGAACAAAACTAAATTGAATTTGTCCAGTGGGGAGTGCATATACACTGATTCTTGGCTATAGAGCAGGGTCTTGCACGTGCTATAAGCCTGAATCAGGCCAGTGCCCCGCTGTTTACCCCCAAGTGAGAACATGCACCTGTAATTGAAAGGAAGCACAAATTAAATTTCGTAGTAGGGGAGGAGGAAAAAACACGCTCGAAAAGAACCAAAAGGGCATGTTTCCAGTATTTTACAAGAAAGGCTTTGCTGTATTCCGTGAAACGTGCAGGTTCGTGGAAAGGTTGCTAGGCTTTTCCCTGCAAGTACTGGTCGTGGTAGCATTTAAAGTCCTGTATTGCTGCAGGGCCAATTGAGATCTGAATAGCCTCTTAATATCAACTACTGTACTGGCTAATTCATGTTTGCCTTTGTAGTTTAACTCTTGAGAGCATACTTTCTTTAGTCACCCCAGGGTTGGGTGAACTGACTCAAGTTTAGGAGTGAGTGACTGACTGCTAGACAGCACCATAGTCTGTTGGCAACCACTTTGATCCCTTATATGTGCCTTCAAAATTAGGTGGATTATGAAACCCAATGCAGACCTAATAATGGAAAATGGGTGTCCCACAAATAGTATTAAAAAACGAAGATAAAATACATTCTCTTCACTTCGACTGATCCGTAACTGATTTTCTTTTTGTCTGTGAACACAGGAGCGTCTTGGCTCTACCGCAATGGTGGAGGAGGAATGGTTATGTCATTGCGTGGCGCAGGGTTGAAAACTGTGCCATGGTTAAAATGTTACATATTTCAGAGCCTTTCTCTTCCTCTAACAATTTCATCAAAGGACCCATTAAAATTTTGTGGACTTGTACTTTCCTGTTCAAAACTATGACCCAACCCTAAAACCCCTATGCTGATTAGTTTGCATGCTCTTTGATTGGCTGCGTGGAGGGAAGCCTGGGGCCAATGACACTGTTTTAGAATGTTCACTCTTTTCCCCACCACCTTTTCTCCAACCTCCCTCGCGGCTCACAGTACGGGAAGGGAGATAATGTGAAATTTGGAGTTTCTGTTCTACCTATTAGATAGCAAACTCATTTCTAACTTCTTTTTCAATCTTCCAAGCCATGACACTCTTTTCTATTCTTACTGTTCCATTTCCTGGAGCCCAAGTGGCACCGTTCACAGACTTCTCAGCTGACTGACATCGCCCTTCCTTTCTCTCCCCTGAAAGCTTGTACTAATTTTCCCTAATGAGGGCCTGCTTTACGTGCGTCCGGGGCAGAGTGACACTCATCGCCGGAGATTATCCAGGCAGATCTGGCAGGCGAGATATTAGATGACGTTGATAGTGGCATTACAGGGGCAGAGTTCATTCACCTTTCGGATAATGTGTGTGTACAAAATAAAAAGGGAAGGAGATGGAAGGGGAGCATGAAGAATTGAGATGCTTTTGTGAAACTCCTGGGCAACCTCTGATTTCTATTTAATTTGATCCCTGTTGATTGTCAGCTTTGGATCATTAACTGCTTCATGCCAGGGAATGGCCACACTCCCCACAGGCTAATAATCTTGACCAAATACTCCACAGCAGAATTGCCACCAGCATAGATTTTTTTTTTTTTTATAAATTTGATATTGGTTTGCCGTTCCAAATACATTTTACTCCATTATCTCAACGGACAGGAGCCATTTGCAAGTACATACTCTTAAAAATACCTGTTGTTTTACACTTGACATTTCCCTCGTAGGAGCAGAGTACAAGTGATGCTGGCATATATGTGAAATAATGCCCTCCACATATTTCGAGTCACTGCCATGGTGCAGACACTGATGAGTGTGCATTCACTGGTCAAGGGATTGTAGGGTGTGCAATCAGGATGTTCTTGTCAGAAATATGGTACTTGATGGCTTTTTGAGTTCATATTGAGTTTGAGCTCATTCTTTGTACAAAGGCATTACTCAAACCTGTAGAATTAATAGTCATTCTAAGCGTGCATAGTAGGTTCACTTGTCATTACTAGTATGTCCTATTTCATTAGTTCTACTTTTCCAATAAAGCTTCAGATGGATAACAAAGATGGGTTAGATTCACAAATGCCAGAGAGCATACATAGCAGTGGCTAAATGCATTAGTAATTCATTTGTTGTGCAATCTCAGGGCCAGCATTTCTGCAGCACCTAAAATCTTTGGCTTGAATCTCATAGTGAAATGTGAAATCTTAGTGAGAAAAAACTAAGTGATAAATGTTGCTGAGCACGCTATTCTGTCTGCTACCTTGATAGACAACATGCGTTTACTGTTTTCAACCTTTCTAGGATTAATACAGTACTGTCCAGGAGAGTGTAGGGATTAGTCCCTGGTATTCTAGTCCTTAGCGATGAGGGCTGTGGTAATAAAGTTATTCTTTTTTTTTATACAGAATGATAAGGGGAAAGCGCATGGTACAGAAACCAGAGAAATCACACCCTGATACAGGAATTATGAAAAATATACATTGATACAGGAGAAAGAGAAAATACTTCTTGATAATGGAAGCAGGATAAACCTGCATCCGTCCCTGAACCAGTCTAAATCTGCCCTTCGGAAATACAATGGTTAATATGCCTTAGGAACGCACGGTTGAACTTCCACCAAAGAAGGCGTGCACTGGGAGCTCCTCTTCTTTGATCCATGCACCACACCCCAGCAGGGTGCCCAGTCCCTGCAGAAGGGAACACCTAAGTGTGAGTGCTGCTGACAGGGGTGCTCCCGGTATGGTACTACTGTAGTATTGAGAACTATAGACACCATTGTGGAAGGTGGTAGGCTCTGCTGTAGGGGCCCTGATTATATTTAGGCTAGCCACAAATTAGTGTGCTTCCAACAGGCAGCCGATTCATGGATCCCAAGGTCTCTTAGGAGCAGGGAGACTGAGATGCGGTGGTAGCAATTCTGCTCAGGAAAAATACATCAGATGGCCCTGCACTGAACTTCAGTGATTGAGTAGGTGTGATCCTGATCACCCCTGGGAACTAGTGAAATGTGGTTAAGCTATCCGTAAGACCCACTCTTAGCACGAAGGAGATGAGACAGAAACTCTGTTAAGAAGTGGCAAAGGACAACCCAACTGAACGAACACGTCAGAACCCAGTGGAAGATAATTGGGTAAGTGCCCAAAAATTCTGCTCCACTGGCGTTGCTTGGCTACCTGGGCATCCCGGGGAATTGCTGTTCATGTGCTGTCAATGAACCCCCTTTTGCAGCCTTGGGCTAAAGTGCAAACAGCAGCAGGCGGAAAGTGCATTTAGTCCCTCTGGAAATGGCAGAGCATTGTAGAGGAAGGTAAGCTAGATGCTGAAGCCTGGTAGACCATGGAAAGGCTGACCTTTTTGAAAAGCAGCAAAGCCATATCTGTCACTGTATTTGATATGGCCTTGACAACGAGAGCCCTTTGTCAGACCCCACTAAACAAAGAAGGACCTGAATGGGTGTGTGTGGGGGGAGTTGAAAGACAGCTTTGATAAGACCCTAGCAGAAGGATTAGCCTCTTGTGAGCTGATCTAGATAGAGATATATGAGAGGTAGACCTGCAATTCTTGAACCATTGATTGATGGTGGCTGAGTATTGAATAAAGACAAGTGCCACCTTGCAGCAGCTCATACACATCTCCAAAGCACATTTGGAAATGCACACAAAGCTACTGCTAGAAAAATATGAGGACTTGGAAAGAGGGTCCCTCAGGAATAACATCCAGATTTGCAACATGAGAGAGGACTCGGGGGATGAGGACCTCTACCGGTGCCTCCTATCTCTCTAGATATATTTAAAACAAATTTAGATGATGATAGCAACAGTGAGAGCACATAGAGTGATAAAGCACATAGGCTAAAGTAAAAGATCATTGCAGATCCCAGGAACCGTAGCAGTTTCAATTAGTCAAGTGCTGTTATTCCCAGACATCTCGACAGTGAGGCTGCAACCTAGGAGAGTTTTCAAACCCCTCATGTAAAAACTCAATACAGTGGAGCATAAGTACAGGTGGTCCTTCCCAACAGCCGTGCATTTCACTTTGCAGGGGAAAGAAAAAAACTTAGAGACCTGGCAGATGACATGCGCCTCTTGAACACAACAGAAGAATGTTGTTATGTTTATTTCTATAGTGCACTAATCACCCAAGAGGGTATCCAGGCGCTTGGGCAAGGTATGCGGTCCCAAGGTGCTTTTATGAAGAGCCAGGGTTTCAGCTTCTTACGGAACTCAGTAAGTGAGGAGGAGGCTCTGATTTGTTGAGGGATATCATTCATACCTTGAGTGCGATATCAGAGAATGAGCGTCCTCCAGTTTTGCTTTTGCGGATGTGGGGAGTGCTTGAGATGGAGGCAGAGCATAGATATCTGGTGGATTGGTGAAAGTGTATACAGCTGTTCATCTACTCTGGTCTTGTGTTGTGTAGGGCTTGGTATGTGTGCATGAGAAGTTTTTATTGTCTGCTCCTGTGAATGGGAAGCGTGTAAAGCTTCCTGAGGTGCGGTGGGATCTGAGTGCGGCTTGGGAGTTAGAGTATGAGTCTTGCGGTTGCTTTCTGGATGGTCTGGAGATTGTGTAGGAGTTGTTTGGAGATTCCGGCGTGTAGAGTGTTGCTGTACTCCAGCCTTCAGGCGATGAGAGCTTCTATGACGGTCCGTCTGGTGTTCTGAGGCAACCATTTGAAGATCTTTTGCAGCATGCGTAGGATGTGGAAGCAGGAGGTGTTGAGCTGTTATGTTGAACTTGTCATCTTGGATGATCCCTAGATTTCTTACGTGGGGGCTGTGGGTGCTAGTCCTAGCTACGGCGGCCACCTGGTGGAATCTCTAGTGGAGATGCTGTTGCTGAAGACCAGTACTTTCTTCTTGTCTGAATTGAGCCTCAGGCAGTTGGTTTGCATCCAATCTGCTACCATGGTCATGCAGTTGGTGAAGTTGGTTCTGCTGGTGTTTGTCTTGTCCTTCAGGGAGAGAATGAGTTGAGTGTCATCGGCCTAGAAGGTGACAGTGATGTCTTGTGATTGGATGATGTCAGCGAGCAGTGTCCTGTAAAAGTTGAAAAGAGTGGGGCTAAGGAACGATCCCTGTGGGACACCGAATATCAGTTTCTTGGTCTATGTGGGACTCTTTAGGTTCTTCCAGTGAGGAAGGAACAGATCCATTTGAGAGTAGATCCTTGTTGCCAATCTCGGGGGGCCATCTGATAAGGGTGTTAGGGGAGACAGTGTTGAAGGCCACAGTGAGGTCGAGCAGGATGAGGACTGCTATTTCTCCGCTGTCCAGGATGTTTGAATGTTGTCGACCACAATGAATGCTGTTTCATTGCTGTGGTTCATTCTGAATCCTGATTGCATGTTCTCTAGAAAATGGTGAGGTACAAGGTGGGTTGTGAGTGTCTTGTTATTGACCTTCTCAATCTCAAGCGATTTTGCTGTGGAAGAAGAGGGATAGGTTGTCGCAGAGTTGTTGGGAGGAAGCAATGTTGTTGACAGTGTCTGAGGAGGAGGTGAAATCGTTGACAATCGAGGAGATCTTTTTGTCACTGTCAACTTCCTTTGATACAGTCCATTATTGCTTTTTTTTTTTTTCTTGGTGTCTCTAATTTGCTAGTGATACCATCTGAGTTCAGCCTTTTAGGCAGTTCAGTCAGTGGTGGTGTGCCTGGCTCTCCATTTCCTTTCTTGCTGTTTACGGTGTCGTTTGTTGTCGCAGAGGTCTTCTGTGTACCAGCTGGCCTGCTTATTTGATCTACTATGCTTGTTGGGTTTGATGTGTGCGAGGGTGTCCTCGCAGGTTTTGATCAAGTTGTTGATGTCCTTATCGTGGTTGTCTGTGAGGCTAGGCTGATCAGTGCTGAGGGTTCTGAACCAGTCTGCTTCTGTAATTTTGCCCCAGCTGTGGCTTGGAGTGCTAAACCTGGTAGAGGTGTTGACTTGGAAGTGGATGATGGAGTGGTAGGTCCATATGAGCTGTGTAGTGGAGTTGTATTTGATGCTATCGCTTGTGATGTAGATGGCGGTCCATGGTGTGTTCTTTGGTGTGTGTTGGTTCTGTGACGAGCTGGGTGATGTTGATCAAGGTTTTGGGGAGTGCTGTGGAGCAGGGCTTCATTGGTCTTCCAGGTAAAAATTGAGTTAACTGAGGAGAATGTAGGCTCTGGAGTCCATTGTGAACTGAGTAACAAAGTCAGGGGATGAGGTTGGTAAATGTGGGTCTGTAGGTCAGGGTTCCGTTCAGGGGGAATTTTACAGAGATTAGGATCTTGAAGTGCAGGCGTTCCATGAATGGGATTGCGTTCTGTATGGATTTGTGCATTTGATTCATTTCTTGTAGATGATAGCGAGTCCTCCTCCTGACTTGTGAAAGCAGCCCTGTCGAGCAATCTTGTAGCCTGGTGGAATTGCTGTAGCAATGCATGGAGCCGATAAGGGATTGTTCCAGGTCTTTGTGAGGAAGAGTATGTCAGGTGCGTCGCTGCTCAGAAGGTCCCGTATTTTGGTTGCGTTTGCTGAGGGATCATGTGTTGAGAAGCATGCATGCAAGTGTGTGTTGTCACAAGAGTTTGCTGTGGTGTATGGTGCAGGCTGGGAGTGTAGGCGTTGCTCGTTCTTATGTAGATTGTTTTGGGAGGGGGTGTTGAGGGCATTGTTAGTGTTTGTGTGTGGGGTATGAGTGGGTGGCTGCCGGAGAACCCTCAGTGGGTACAAGTGAAAGCTCCGACTGTGGTGTGAGATGCGGCGTGGCAGCAGTTGGAGAATCTCTGAAACTGTTGCACTCAAAGACGGGGATTCTCTGTGGTGCTGGTAAGAGCCAGAATTCAATGAAGTTCCCTTAAATGTCAAAGGGACAAATCAGTAAGAACCAAAGGTGCCATAGAAAATGGAGTTAAAGGATACCAGCCCTAATAAGTCAGAATAATAATCCCATTGGGGGGGAATCCGCCATTACGATCAGTGAGGTCTTACTATGAAGGCATTAATGACATGGTCCATGTAAAGAGAATTCAATCACGTTCAAATATAATAGAGGGGGCTTGGATGGCTTGAACATACCTCCCTTCTAAATTGGTGCTACTGTCACCATATTGGGCATTCCTTCAAGCAGTTGGAGGGGGTGGTGTTCCTGATCCCTTCCACACACTAGACGCAGCACGCCCATAGAGTGTTTAAGGGCTTGTCGGCCATGGTTAATTTGGTTTTACAGTGTTTAATAGGTTGTTCTGGGGGATAAACTGGCACATTCAGGAGTTGAGAGAGTAACGTGATTGTTTATAGCCTGGGTGGCTAAACACAACGCGATAAGACTTCAAATTAATATTACTTCATGTAAAAGACCTTCATTCACTTGGTAAGAGACACTGCCTCTAAACAACATGATAGAAATCTACTGTTCCGAACGTGTCTATTGTGGGCATATCAGTTTAGGATAAAGCACAAAATTCTGTTCCCTTAACCACTGGGCCTCCGCTTCCAAGAAAACTGCTGGAATAGCTATCCTTTGGTGACACAATAAAAGAACCACGTTCAGGATACGGGGCGGAAATCTGCAAGGATCAAGTCTGAGCGATTCATAGAGGTGCCATTACAGTGAGGTATAGGGCCAGTCATGCCACAGTAAGGCATAAGGCTAATCATGAACCTCTGTACCCTGAATGTGGCTCTGAAGGGGTTCCTAGAAGATGAACTCCGTAAAGTTAAGAAAGATGTAGGTAGTGGGAGGCAGCCTTAATCTTTTCTGATTATGAAGATGTCAGATATAGGGGATAGGAACTCGGAGGCAGCTTCAAACGGCATGAAAAAGAAATTTAAGGAGGTGTTCGTTGAAGATGCCTCGTACACCCTAAACCTCGAGGATAGGATTTTTTTCCTTATCAGATTATAGACTGCAAAACATTTCAGTAAATCAAGTACTTTTCCTGGACTTCGTGAAGAAAGGTGAACTGCTTCAATTAATATATTTTGTAAAGTGCTCTAGGATCCCCGCACGGATCACGAGTGAAGCCTTCATCCTGAGGTGGCGTAAGGACTATTTTCAGCAGTGGGAAGAACCTTGGTTAGATCTGTTCGCCACCACTGAGAACAAGCAATGTCAGTGGTTTTTCAGTCTGGAGTTTCCAAGGCGGCTCGCACTCGGAGATGCTTTTTGTCTCAAGTGGAGATCGGGCCTTCTGTATACCTTTTTGCCAATTCCACTCCTGCTAAGAGTTCTCAAGAATTTCAGGAATGACCGGACCTATATCATCCTTATGGCTCCGGGCTGCGTGCAGAGAGTTTGATATCCAGAGCTGTTGAGCATGGCCATTGGTCCTCCGATCAGGCCGCTCCTTTGGGAGGATCTTCTGTTTCAGCAGCAGGGGAAGGTTCTTTACCCAAATCTATCACCGCTCTGCCTTCATACATGAAGATTGTGGGGTGACAGTTGACCTCTTTCGACCTTCCACCCGAAGTCTGCAATGTTATCTTGGCAGCCAAGTGTCCCTCTACCAAGACTATATACGCCAGCCATTGGGGCAAGTTTGTGGCATTGTGTGCAGAGGAACAGGTTGACCCTCTTTCTGCTCCCTTCTCTCAGGTACTTCTCCTTATTCTTTCTCTTGCCCAGCAGGGCGGCTCTGTTCTGGAAACCCTATAGGCCTATCTTTCTGCCTTCTCTCCCTTTCTGTGGTTGCCAGATCAGCCATCCATCTTCAAATCCCTTGTTGTAAATGGGTTCTTGAAAGGTTTGATACACATGTTCCCACCTCCTGCCTTCATCATGCCACTGTGGGACCTAAATCTTTCTAAATTTTCTGATGTGTGCTTTATGCGTTCCATTGCATAGTTTCACACACTGTGTGTGTACAAAATACTTTTTATTTGATTTTTTTTAAATCATAAGAGTGGAACAAGACACCAGAATGCATAAGACATCAAAGCGATTACTCCAGTAAAAAAGCATTAAAAGGTATAAACCTATCCTAATTCATATGTTTGGAGGGGAACAAACAGTTTAAATAGGGGAGTTAAAAACGTGCTTGCTTCTACAGGATGTAATGTGCTGCAAGCGCTAAGAAAGTATGAACAACTAAATTAAAAAGGTGAATCTGCAAAGTAGTCCCCACTTGTACAGTTCGGTTCAGCATGCTTTCTTGTCTAGTTCTTTTGCCGCTAGGTTTCCAAATTTGTATTGCTTTGCATGACATTTGAACTAACAAGCCTCCATGACATTTTATGACCGCAACTCTGCAGGTCCTTATTTGTTCTCTCTTCAGTCATTCTCAGAGTGTTTTCCGAATGTCTAGTAGCGCAGGACAAATACATAAAAAGTGTAAAAGTGACTTTTTTCCTAGTCCGCAAAGGCGGCATGCTTTTGTCATCCACGTCTGTTTCCATTTTGGAGTGAGATATTTCGAAGGAAATGATCCCAGCCTTAGTAGGGTTAGGTTCTGCTTTTTTAATATGACGTGTTCTGACAGGTACGGTTGGGGTTTCAGCGTCTTGTAAGATTGCATCACGGCCCATGCGTGGGGTTTCTGGGCCAAGGCGGCTTTGTCTATTAGCAATGAGTGATGCTTGATGGCTTTGTTCGCTGCATTTTTAAACTCAGTGTAGGTCATTGTTGTGTAGCAAACCGTGTCTAACTGTAATGCAGAAAGAGTTTCCTTTAAGACTGGGACTATGGATTTGCTTAGCCTGGATTGTTTTATCTCCTGCCAACAATAATGGGCTAGAGTGTTCTCTTCAGCTGCCCTCACCTTCCAATAGTATTTAACCAAGGCTCCTTGTCTTGCAGGTATCTGTTTTTTTAGACCATATTCTAGCCTACTCTGTGCTTGTGAAATGTGGCGTGGAATTAAAAACAATTTCTTGAAGACGAGATTTTGCTGCTTTTAAAACTTTTGAGTCCTTTGCATTTATAATTTCAGTTCTGTGCGATATGGATGGCAAGAATTTTGCTGCGATAACCTTGAGCAAATGGCTTGTTGAGCAGCTGCTGACTTTTTTGTGCAGGGTTTTGAATGCAAATAGCATTTTAGGCTTTTGTTAGCCCTTGGTCCAAGTGTTGCTTGAAATGGAGATGTCGGTCTAATTGGAACCCTAGATATTTGTATGTGTCCACCTGGGACAAAGGTTTATCATTTAGCGTCCAGATGAATTTGGGGCTTTTTTTTGTCTTCTCAGGCTTCTTACAATCAAAACTGCCTTTCTGGTGGCAATAACATCTGCCCGGACTGTCCGTGATCTTCAGGCTTGGTCACCCAAGCCCCCGTACCTGAACATAGTCAGACAAGCTGGTTCTCCGTATTAGAGCTTCCTTTCTGCCAAAAGTTGTTACTCCTTTTCATTTTTCAGTTCATCAACCTGCCTACCTTTCATGCTCTGCCACAGCCTTTTGAGGAAGCCCCTTCACCGACTGGGCCCAGAAAGAGCGGCGGCGTTCTACCTTAGCTGCGCAAAAAAGTTCCAGGTGGACATCCAACTCTTGGTGAGCTATGTTGGAGCGAGGAAAGGAAAGGCCTTGCAGAAGCAGACCATCTCCTGCTGTAACGTGCTCTGCATTAAGATTTGTTACACATTGGCCAAGGAACAATCCCCAGGGGGTTTGCGTGCTCATTCAACCAGAGATAAGGCTGTGACTACTGCTTTAGCACACAGAGTTCAGGTCCAGGATATCTTTTTGCAGGATATCTGCCAGGCAACAACGTGGGCTTCTCTACACACATTAACAAAGCATTGCTGCCTGGACAGTCAGGTCCATCCGGATAGGCACTTTGCCCATTAGGTTCTGCAGGACTTCTTGGTGTGAAATTGTTTTGCAGAACCCATCTTCGGGGAGGTATTACTTGGGTATCTATTCTAAGGTGAGGAATCTAGGACTAGAAGTCTCTAACAGATAAACAAGTTACTTAGCTTTGGTAACGCCTTACTGGTAGAGAATATCTAGCCGCAGATTCCTTACCGACTCACCCATCCTCCCTGCTGTGCAGAGAGATTTTTTAGGGACAGCGCTATTCCCTGTCCAGGGCCCTAGTTTTACAGACCAGTGGTCAGTGTTCTTCGTGGCCATGCACTCTAGGCATGGATAGTATCAAAAAGAAACTGATGTCAGCTCACTGGGTGCCACCTAAATAGGCACAGCGCACGTCACTTCCTGCGCAAATGATGTTGACCACACCCATGGAGCCAAACGATGCCCCCTATTGGCAAGCACAAACAAATTTCCATATCCAGTATGACGCCTGGGGATAATTCTAAAGTATGAAATCTCCAGCTAGATAATCTGTATCAGATAAGGCATTACCGAAGGTAAGTAACTTGTTCTTCAGTGCTTATGATTATCAGTGAGGATTTCATGAGAGGTAAGGCATGGTTTCTTACCTGTAATCCTAGTTTCCTCTGAGGAGAAACTCAATTAAATTAATTGGCAACCCACCATCTTCCTGTTGGAAGAAACAAGGATAATTAATAGACAGTCTGCTTCATTAGTTCTACTACCTGCTGGGTAAAACGAACTAGAGTAACTGGACATGATGGGATATTGGTGGGCTGTGAGACCTTAAAGGAACATGTCACTTTTAATATCTGTATAGCTGCAGCCTATAGTTCTACATTGTCATCTTCCCTCTTTTCCATTTTCCTTTAAAAAAAGGTTTGGGTATGGAATTTATAAGGGCAAATGTACACAGCTCCAGGTAATTTGCCTGATTTTTTTAATCAAATATTAACCCTTTTTTAAATGTAGATTAAAGTAATTGACCAATACTCCAGTATTAGAACTTTCATAGATTCACATGCCTGAATCATTCCCCGTTGTCGGGACGGGAGTCTCCGGTACATAGAAAAGCAATGCTTAGTAGTATAGCAAACTGAAAAGAGGCCTAGGCCCATTTTCCTTTTGCAACCCATAGCCTTTGTTATGTAAAAAGGCCCGAACTTTTCCCTGAACCAATCAGAGCTCCTCACCCTCTAGAAAACTCCTGAGAGAACCTTTTGCCTCTCAGATTTTCTACTGCACGTTGTGCTAGGGAGTCTCCTTTGAGATCTGCTCAAACTCTTCAATCATACTCTCTTTGACTGGGATTTGAGTTCTCTCTTTTTCCAGTTTTTCCATATTTGAAGTTCCTTATTCTACTACCATGGCTGACAAGTAGAAAAAAGGATTATTTAAAGCTTGTGCCACCTGCTCTAAAAAAAGGCTTTATACAGATGACCCTCATAAAGACTGCATATACTGCCTCTATCCAGACCATCAAGCAAAGGATTGTAAGGTATGTCGAACCTTCTCAAATAAGACCTTGAGAGATCGTGAGGGAAGACTTCTACTCTGGCTTCAGAATGTTAAATCCAGAAAGGAGATACTCTTAAGTGAGAGTGAGGAGTCATCATCTTTGTCTAGGAGAATTCAAAAAAGGAGATCTCCTCCGGCTCATACCTCAGGTGAGAGACCTGAGAAGGCCCCAAAAAAGACCACTCCAGGACGCAGTCCCTCAAAATCTCCTTCAGAAAAAACTAAGGAGAAGAAGGGTTCTGCTTCAGAGGCGAAACAAGTGAAGAAAGCTACCTCAGAGCCTTCAAAGTCTCCTCCCAGAGTCAAAATTACCATGAAGAAATCATCCTCTACACCTTCTGAGGAGAAGGAGAAAAGATCGGTCTCGTCGACGAGAAAAATCACATCATCGTCGACGAAGACGGCGTCGCTGACAATCTGAGTTAAAGGCTATATCTAAGGCTGTATTGCCATCAGCACTTCCACTGTCGTCGACATCGATGTCAACGACGAGTCCTTCGGCGACCATGGCACTGACGACGATCAGGACTACACTCGCGACGACCACTGGACCGACGCCGACGGTGACTACAACGGCGACGGTAGAGTAGACTATCATGATTTCGTCGGCGGCGACGAGCCCGTCGACAAGGGAAAAAACCCCGGAAAAGCTTTTTTGGCCTGGAAAAGAACATTTACGCCGGAAATTACGTCTCCAAGTAAGGTGTCGCCTTTAGTTCCATCTCACCTTCTAGAGGAAGAAGATTCAGAGGACGAAGATGATGGTGGTCCTTTTGGAAATGCTAGTAGCCCATCCCAACTAAGGGTAAAATACCAGGAAGAGGACTCACAGGAGGAGTATGAAGAATTTCAGGATCATCCCCAACAACAACACCACCACCAGAAACAACGCGAGGAGATGACGAGTGTACCATCTTCTTTATTGAAGGATCTTCAATTCATGCTTGAGGATTATAAGAAAAGATATCCTGCACCTCAGGCCTCTAAGGAAAATCCTGAGATTACACCTCGACCACGCTCTGTACCAAGTACACCAGGTCGTAGGCAGGAGATCTTGCCAGAGCCTCTCCCTAAATCTCCGCCACCAAGACCTCAGCAGGATCCTGACACTACTGATGATGATCGGGAAGAGGGGGAGATTACGGATCCTAGTAAGGAGTGGGATGATTACTGTGAGAAGGTGGCCTGATATGCAGTGCTCACTATTCTAGTGAACACTATGTATCAGTCCAGCAACCCTTATTGATGATTGGTTGTAAGTCAACCTTATAGACCAGCTATCCTAGTAGCGTGGATACGAGCAGTCTAAGGCTAAAGACTCGAGAGGGCGTGTTAAGCCAGCTGTTTACCACACATATACCCCTTGAATACCAAGTGAAAGGACACCACACAAGTGTTATGAAAATAAACAGTTATTTATTTAAAGATCACAACAGCCCTGTACTCTTTATGAGGACAGGGTACTAAGCACAAACCAAAACTCTTACAAAAATACTTAAGTTAGCACAGTATATACAAATGCCCGAGGGGCACGGAAAACCATATACTCTGAAAGTGGAATGCGAAATTCCTAGCAGGTAAGTACAGTACTAATAGCTTTTGGAATCGCTAGGACTTGACTAGGGAATCGTTAGATTACTTCTAGGAGGCCTAGGGGACTCGGGTGCAGTGTGTGCACTCTCACGCGAGATGCGGGACAAAAGTCTATGGTAGCTAGGAATTAGAAAGTTAGTGTTCTCGGGCGAACCCGACCTGGTAGGGAGAAAACGAAAGTAGATTCTGACCCTTGGATAGTGAGGCTATGCTGGGGCACCGAAATGCCGAAGTTACCTAGCCCAGGGGCTGCAGCTGCATAGGTCTGAAAAGACGTCGGGAATCCTCGTAGACGGACCAGGAGCCGGAAGAAAAGATGCTGGCCGGTGACCAGTGAAGAAAGTTCAGTTGGATCCAAGCCTGGATCTCGAAGATAGATGACACCTGAAAGCAGAGGGGACCAAGTTCGAGACTACTAGCCAGTAGTCAGTGGGCACCAGGAGGGCACCGGATGGTAGCCACCTCGACAAGGTGAGTGGGTGACGCTTGACTCGAAGATCTCACGGACCAGGAGGCGTTGTCGGCGACCAGGATGGAGGATCGAGCTGTCCCACGAAGATAGAAGCTGTCGGCGTCGCTGGACCCAGGATTGGGCAACAAAGCCTTGGCAAATTCAAGCCCACGCGGTGGACCTAAAATGGCGTCTGGAGTGGACCAGGAGGGTCCGGGGTGCCTCTCTTGAACAAGGAAGCAAGGGCCAGCCTGGAGCAACCAGACCAGCAGTCGTGAAGTCGTTGGGCGTCGTTCAGAAGGCCACAAGCCAGCCGGCTAGTAGCCAAACAACGCGGTGCACAGCAAACAGCAGAAGGGCCCCACGCCGATCGTGGAGATGCAGGGGGGCTGATCTTGGGTGCTGGAGCTGCGCAGGGTCGGGGCTTCTCGGACCCCAAAGCACTCACCAGTGGAGGACACGGTGGGCTTACAGTAAAGATGTCGTGCAGTCTTGGCGATCGTCGGTCCCTTGAGGTCTCGTCGCACTCACGGTTCTCAGCTTGGCTGTAGAGGTGAGTAGAGGTCAGAGGTGCCAGGGAAGCCGGGTCTCGTCGAGCTGGGTCGTCGGATTCGTGATGAAGGACTTGCAGCAGACCGCAGTGTTCTTTAGGATGGTGCCTGCGGATGCAGGGTGACTACTCCTTAGCCACAAGGGAGAATCTTGAAGAAGAAATCGTGAAGTCCTTTCGAAGAAAGTGGTATCTTGATTCCAAAGATGATCTAATTTTAACAGGGGGCCCGCTCCCATCTTTATACTAAAAAAGGGGGCTGACCCGGTGACTAGGTCCTGCCTATGGGTGGGACTAGGTGGGGGGTGGTTACACCCCTCAGCCATGCCGGACTTCCCCAGGCCAGGGGCTGGTGTGCCCCTGGAACTGGTTCAGACCGGCCTATGCGTAGTGAGCACCGGGGTGCCACTCAGCAGTCACCTTCCTGTAAAGCCCTGCCTACCCAGGATACACAAAACCATGTCTGGGACGGTGCTAGCACCGCCCCTGACAGGAAACCCTTTGTCCAGGCTCCCCTTGCTGGAAGGACTCCCAGCTGCAGGGGGTCAGACTCGTGTCTGTGGTGGCAGCATCCATTTTGTGGAGCTGAGGCTTCAGTTACTTTAACCGGGGTTCACAGTTACATACATGTCGTGTCCCTCTAGAAGGGTGGAATGCTAACCCCGTCGCCAGAATTGGCGAGGGGTTAGTATTCCAATTCGTATGACACCTTACTCGACATGTTTTGATAAAGCAATACCAAAGATAGCATTTAACCGCGAGGATTATAATGCACTTAAGAGTATATGGTATGCGATATCATGGAACAGCTATTAGGACTTGATTCCGCAAGCTGCAGACAGGCTCAGCTCATGCCAGAGCACTATCTCACATGATTCCAAGCACTCTGCCTTCAGGATTGTCAAGGCCTGCCATAGGAGTGACTGATAGGAATCTGTGTGTCCATTTTAGGGTTAGGTATAGGGATACTACACCTACAGCAAAGGGTGATTACACGACTTTGCCCCAGCTGTCATGCAGCCAGTTGTGTCAAATTTAGGAGACCAGCCAGGGGTGGCATAATACATGCTGCAGCCCCTGGTAGCCCTGGGTACACCTATGCCCTGAGTTACAGGGTCTGATAAGGTGGCCCAGTACCAATTGGTAGATGCACCTAGGGTACATGAAGTAATTTAGAAAGAGAACAGCCAGGCTGTGGGTCTGATTGGCAGGCCCACAGCCAGAGAAAGTCGTAAACCAGTGAAACAAAAGCAAAAAATCTGGGTGATCATAGGATTGCAGACCCTACTCTCCTACATGACCCCCCCCCAAACTTTGGGACAATAAGCTAACCTTGACCAGGTGAGTCTTCTTGTTCTAAGTGGAAATATCTGGAGAGCCCATCGGCATTGCCATGATCAGTACCAGGTCTATGTTCCACTGTAAAGTCCATCCCCTGTAGGGAAATGGACCACCTAAGCAGTTTGGGGTTTTCACCCTTCATCTGATTTAGCCACAAGAGGGGCTTATGGTCGGTCTGAATCTTGAAGTGAGTGCCAAACAAGTATGGCCTCAGCTTCTTCAGGGCCCAAACCACAGCAAAGGCCTCCCTCTCAATAGCTGACCAATTCTTCTCTCTGGGGGTCAGCCTTCTGCTTATAAAAGCAATGGGCTGATCCTGACCATCAAAATTCAGTTGAGAAAGAACAGCTCCCACACCCAACTCAGAAGCATCTGTTTGGACAATGAATGGTTTGGAGTAGTCTGGACTCTTAAGGATAGGTGCTGTGCACATGGCCTGCTTTAGGTCATCGAATGCTTTTTGACAGCCTGCTGTCCACTGAACCTTTTTTGGCATTTTTTTACTTGTCAGTTCATTTAATGGTGTCACAATGGAACCATAGTTCCTGACAAATTTTCTGTAGTATCCAGTCAGGCCCAAGAAAGCTCGAACCTGAGTCTGGGTGGTTGGAGGAGCCCAGTCCCTGATTGACTGTATTTTGCTCTCCAGTGGCTGAACCTGGCCTCCACCTACAAGGTGGCCCAGGTATACAACCTGTGTCTGCCCTATCTGGCACTTGGTGGCCTTGATAGTGAGGCCTGCTGCTTGCAGAGCCTCTAACACTTTCCTCAGGTGGACCAGGTGATCCTCCCAGGTGGAGCTAAAGACAGCAATATCATCTAGATATGCTGCACAGAAGTCATCCAGCCCAGTAAGGACTTGATTCACCAACCTTTGGAAGGTGGCAGGTGCATTTTTCAGACCAAAGGGCATTACCACAAATTGATAATGCCCACCAGGGGTTGAAAATGCTGTTTTGGGTTTGGCATCCTCAGCTAACCTGATTTGCCAATACCCAGCTGTTAAGTCAAATGTACTTAAGTAGTTGGCAGAAGCCAATCTATCTATAAGTTCATCTGCCCTTGGTATTGGATGGGCATCAGTCTTAGTGACTGCATTGAGACCCCTGTAGTCTACGCAAAACCTCATCTCTCTCTTACCATCTTGGGTGTGAGGCTTTGGCACTAGAACTACTGGACTAGCCCAAGGGCTATCTGAGGGTTCAATGACTCCCAATTCCAACATTTTCTGCACTTCAGTTTTTATGCAGTCTCTAACATGATCAGGCTGCCTGTAGATTTTACTCTTGACTGGCAGGCTGTCACCAGTGTCAACCTCATGGGTACACCAATTGGTCTGACTGGGTGTCAGAGAGAACATATGTCTGAAAGACTGAAGAACCTGTTTACAGTCTTTCTGCTGATGTTCAGAGAGGCTGCCACAAAAGACAACACCATCTACTGACCCATCATCAGGATTCTGAGTGAGCAGGTCTGGGAGAGGGTCACTCTCTTCCTCCTGTCCCTCATCTATGGCCATGAGCAAGCTCATGTCCTTCCTGTCGACATATGCTTTGAGCCTGTTGACATGGAGTACCCTATGGGGACTCCTGGGAGTTCCAAGGTCCACCAGGTAGGTGACCTCTCCCTTTTGCTCAAGGATTGTGTGGGGCCCAGACCATTTGTCTTTGAGTGCTGCTGGGGCCACTGGCTCCAGCACCCACACCTTCTGTCCAGGCTGATAAACAGTCAGGACAGCCTTTTGGTCATGCCAAGCTTTTTGAAGTTCTTGACTGGCCTTAAGGTTTTCTGATGCCTTCTCCATATACTCAGCCATCCTGGAGCGGAGACCAAGTACATAGTCCATTATGTTGGTTGCAGGCTTTTTGAGAGGTCTCTCCCATCCTTCCTTCACCAAACACAAGGGGCCTCTCACAGGATGCCCATACAAAAGTTCAAAAGGGCTGTAGCCAACCCCCTTTTGTGGGACCTCTCTGTAAGCAAACAGAAGGCAGGGCATCAGGACATCCCATCTACGCCTGAGGGTTTCAGGTAGTCCATGAATCATCCCTTTTAGGGTCCTGTTGAACCTTTCAACAAGCCCATTGCATTGTGGGTGATAGGGTGTAGTGAATTTGTAATTGACACCACACTCCTTCCACATAGCAGTTAAATAGCTTGACATGAAGTTTGCACCTCTGTCAGAGACAACCTCCTTAGGGAAGCCCACTCTGGAGAACACTCCAACTAGGGCCCTTGCCACCACAGGGGCTGTGGTGGTCCTAAGTGGAATAGCTTCAGGGTACCTGGTGGCATGATCCACTACCACCAGTATAAACTTGTGCCCTGATGCTGTCTGGGGTTCCATTGGACCAACAATGTCAATCCCCACTCTTTCAAAGGGCACCCCCACCACAGGCATTGGTATAAGGGGGGCCTTTGTTGTGCCACCTGACTTACCACTGGCTTGGCAAGTGACACAGGAGCGACAAAACTCCTTGGTATCCTCATTCATGTGAGGCCAGTGAAAGTGTGAGACAAGCCTGTCCCAAGTCTTTGTCTGGCCTAAGTGTCCTGCTAAGGGAATCTCATGGGCCAAGGTAAGTAGGAAACCTCTCTGAGACAAGGGTACAACCAGCCTCCTGGTCATGCCAGGCTTGGGGTCTCTTGACTCAGTGTACAGGAGTCCATCTTCCCAGTATACCTTGTGGGTACCTGTGGCGTTCCCAGCAGCCTCAGCAGCAGCCTGCTGTCTGAGGGGTTCAAGAGAAGGGCAGCCTAACTGGTCCTTCCCCAGGTCTTCCCTTGAGGGTCCCCCTGAACCCAAGAATTCAACTTGATCAAGTTCAAACTCTCTAGGCTCAGTTTCCCTCAATTCCTGCAGGTCAGCCTCCTCTGAGACTTGATCCACAACCTGGGGCAAGGGGGAAGGCACAGCCTTAACCCTACTGCTCTTTTTCTTGGAAGGTGTCTGGTCCATTGTTCCAGGATCCAGCACCTGTTCAGTGGGGCATCTTCTGGCCTGTGACCTAGTCACAGCAAACACATGTGCTGGCAAACCTAACATTTCCAGATGAGTCCTCTGCTCCACTTCTGACCATTGTGATGACTCCAAATCATTGCCCAACAAACAATCCACTGGGAGGTCTGAACTAACTACAACCTTCTTTTGGCCAGTTACTCCTCCCCAGGAGAAAGCTACAATTGCCATACTATGATTGGTAGTGACATTGCTTGCATTGGTCACCAGGAATTCTGTACCTGGCATGATCTGTCCAGGGTCCACAAAGCTAGGTGTCACCATTGTGACACTGGCACAAGTGTCCCTATAGGCCTGAGCCATTTTTCCATTAATAAAAGGTGTCTGTCTGTATTTGCCCAAAGTATTGGGACTTATGTCAGGGGACATATCCATATCCCCTGTACTGACAAGGACAGCCTGAGTGAGGGTGCCAACTAAGTTGTCACTCCCCTCAGAACCCAGGGTTAACCCTACTAAACCCTTGGGAGGTGCACTACCACTGCTGGCTGTACTAGGGGGCACAGGTGCCTTAGGGGCTGCAGTGGCAGGAGTCTGCCCTCCTCCTTTCTTGGTGCACTCACTAAACCAGTGAGTTTTACTTTTGCAGTATTGGCACCACCTTTTAGATTGGCCTTCTTTCTTCTTTTGGGGAGCCTGACCCCCACCCTCTTTGGGTTGTTGGGGACCTGTCGAAGACTTCTGGTCATTTTGTTCCCCTTTCGAATCCTTACCCTTCTGGTCTGCTTTCTTCTGACCACCTTGATTCTGGCCCTGGTTCTGTTTAACTCTTGTTCTAACCCATCTGTCTGCCTTCTTTCCCAATTCTTGGGGAGAGGTCAGATCTGAGTCAACAAGATGCTGATGCAACAACTGGTTCTGACAATTGTTTAAAATTTGCTCTCTCATCATCAAATTGTACAATCCTTTATAATCAGTAACCTTACTGCCCAGCAACCAGCCCTCAAAAGCCTTAGTGGCACAATCTACAAAGTCAGCCCAATCTTGAGACTGAGTTTTCTGGGTATCCCTGAACAGCACCCTGTACTGCTCAGTGGTTAGGCCAAACCCATCAACCAGTGCATTTTTCAAGACTTGGTAATCATTAGCATCCTCCACCCTTGTGGTGAGGAGCTTGTCTCTTCCTTTACCCTCAAAGGAGAGCCACAAGATAGCTGCCCACTGACTTGGGGGAACACCTTGCACAGTGCAGGCCCTCTCCAAAGCAGTAATCCATTTGTGGATGTCATCCCCTTGTTTAAAGGGGGGCACTATCTTACCAAGGTGTTTTGTATCAAAACTCCTTTCCCTATTGCTAGGTACAATGCTGCCACCAGTGGGGACTGTCCCACTCAATTGTTGCTCTCTAGCAAAGGCAAGCCTCTCTTTGGCCAGGGCAAGTTCTTCCCTTTCAATCCTCAGATTGGCTGCCTTTTCCTTAGCTTCATACATTCTCCTCTGGGGAGATGTCATTCCCCTTTGAGAGGAACGTTGAGAGCCATTGGTATGAAGGGATCTGATAGAGCCTCTTGATAGAGATCTATCTCGTCCATTCCCAATGTTAAGCTGACCTGAGAGTGGCCCCAAGGGTCCCCTAGTGCCCATCTCATGTCTGCTTAAGTTGGACCTGGTTAGTCTGCTGACTTCTACCTGTTCCTTTTCTGCCTCATCCCCTGATACCAAATCATCATCCTCATCATCAGCATCATCTGCTTCCTGAAGAGGATGGTCCTGGGCATCAAAGGGACCCTGTAAGGAGGGCATGTTGCCATCTGAATTAGAAGGGTCTGGGTTACCAGCCCTCCTTGCATCATGGGTCTCTAAGAGACCAATCAGAAAGGCAGTTGTGGGGTTAGACCCCTGCTTAATCTTCCTAGAGGTACACACTTGTCGTAACTCATGGAAGCTAAGCGCAGTATATCTTGAAGGGATGACCTGTGGAGGGTCAACTGACACAAGGGGAACCTCAGTGTTTCCTCCTTTGTCCGACATACTGTTTCTAGTGTGGTGTAAGTGATGCACCTACCTACACTATGTGTTTACCTACTGATCCCTTGCTAAGAGTTGCAGCCAAGGTGTGCTAAGCCTTGAGGAGCTACAACAGCTGGTTCAGTAGAACTCAGAGTATTCTAAGCTTTAGTTATGTGTACCTAACAGTACTTATGTGATCTTTCAACAAGATATTCTTAGGATACGTGTGGTAAAACAACAGCAAGCTCAAATCCCAACCGCTGCTCACCAATGTGAGAAGGTGGCCTGATATGCAGTGCTCACTATTCTAGTGAACACTATGTATCAGTCCAGCAACCCTTATTGATGATTGGTTGTAAGTCAACCTTATAGACCAGCTATCCTAGTAGCGTGGATACGAGCAGTCTAAGGCTAAAGACTCGAGAGGGCGTGTTAAGCCAGCTGTTTACCACACATATACCCCTTGAATACCAAGTGAAAGGACACCACACAAGTGTTATGAAAATAAACAGTTATTTATTTAAAGATCACAACAGCCCTGTACTCTTTATGAGGACAGGGTACTAAGCACAAACCAAAACTCTTACAAAAATACTTAAGTTAGCACAGTATATACAAATGCCCGAGGGGCACGGAAAACCATATACTCTGAAAGTGGAATGCGAAATTCCTAGCAGGTAAGTACAGTACTAATAGCTTTTGGAATCGCTAGGACTTGACTAGGGAATCGTTAGATTACTTCTAGGAGGCCTAGGGGACTCGGGTGCAGTGTGTGCACTCTCACGCGAGATGCGGGACAAAAGTCTATGGTAGCTAGGAATTAGAAAGTTAGTGTTCTCGGGCGAACCCGACCTGGTAGGGAGAAAACGAAAGTAGATTCTGACCCTTGGATAGTGAGGCTATGCTGGGGCACCGAAATGCCGAAGTTACCTAGCCCAGGGGCTGCAGCTGCATAGGTCTGAAAAGACGTCGGGAATCCTCGTAGACGGACCAGGAGCCGGAAGAAAAGATGCTGGCCGGTGACCAGTGAAGAAAGTTCAGTTGGATCCAAGCCTGGATCTCGAAGATAGATGACACCTGAAAGCAGAGGGGACCAAGTTCGAGACTACTAGCCAGTAGTCAGTGGGCACCAGGAGGGCACCGGATGGTAGCCACCTCGACAAGGTGAGTGGGTGACGCTTGACTCGAAGATCTCACGGACCAGGAGGCGTTGTCGGCGACCAGGATGGAGGATCGAGCTGTCCCACGAAGATAGAAGCTGTCGGCGTCGCTGGACCCAGGATTGGGCAACAAAGCCTTGGCAAATTCAAGCCCACGCGGTGGACCTAAAATGGCGTCTGGAGTGGACCAGGAGGGTCCGGGGTGCCTCTCTTGAACAAGGAAGCAAGGGCCAGCCTGGAGCAACCAGACCAGCAGTCGTGAAGTCGTTGGGCGTCGTTCAGAAGGCCACAAGCCAGCCGGCTAGTAGCCAAACAACGCGGTGCACAGCAAACAGCAGAAGGGCCCCACGCCGATCGTGGAGATGCAGGGGGGCTGATCTTGGGTGCTGGAGCTGCGCAGGGTCGGGGCTTCTCGGACCCCAAAGCACTCACCAGTGGAGGACACGGTGGGCTTACAGTAAAGATGTCGTGCAGTCTTGGCGATCGTCGGTCCCTTGAGGTCTCGTCGCACTCACGGTTCTCAGCTTGGCTGTAGAGGTGAGTAGAGGTCAGAGGTGCCAGGGAAGCCGGGTCTCGTCGAGCTGGGTCGTCGGATTCGTGATGAAGGACTTGCAGCAGACCGCAGTGTTCTTTAGGATGGTGCCTGCGGATGCAGGGTGACTACTCCTTAGCCACAAGGGAGAATCTTGAAGAAGAAATCGTGAAGTCCTTTCGAAGAAAGTGGTATCTTGATTCCAAAGATGATCTAATTTTAACAGGGGGCCCGCTCCCATCTTTATACTAAAAAAGGGGGCTGACCCGGTGACTAGGTCCTGCCTATGGGTGGGACTAGGTGGGGGGTGGTTACACCCCTCAGCCATGCCGGACTTCCCCAGGCCAGGGGCTGGTGTGCCCCTGGAACTGGTTCAGACCGGCCTATGCGTAGTGAGCACCGGGGTGCCACTCAGCAGTCACCTTCCTGTAAAGCCCTGCCTACCCAGGATACACAAAACCATGTCTGGGACGGTGCTAGCACCGCCCCTGACAGGAAACCCTTTGTCCAGGCTCCCCTTGCTGGAAGGACTCCCAGCTGCAGGGGGTCAGACTCGTGTCTGTGGTGGCAGCATCCATTTTGTGGAGCTGAGGCTTCAGTTACTTTAACCGGGGTTCACAGTTACATACATGTCGTGTCCCTCTAGAAGGGTGGAATGCTAACCCCGTCGCCAGAATTGGCGAGGGGTTAGTATTCCAATTCGTATGACACCTTACTCGACATGTTTTGATAAAGCAATACCAAAGATAGCATTTAACCGCGAGGATTATAATGCACTTAAGAGTATATGGTATGCGATATCATGGAACAGCTATTAGGACTTGATTCCGCAAGCTGCAGACAGGCTCAGCTCATGCCAGAGCACTATCTCACATGATTCCAAGCACTCTGCCTTCAGGATTGTCAAGGCCTGCCATAGGAGTGACTGATAGGAATCTGTGTGTCCATTTTAGGGTTAGGTATAGGGATACTACACCTACAGCAAAGGGTGATTACACGACTTTGCCCCAGCTGTCATGCAGCCAGTTGTGTCAAATTTAGGAGACCAGCCAGGGGTGGCATAATACATGCTGCAGCCCCTGGTAGCCCTGGGTACACCTATGCCCTGAGTTACAGGGTCTGATAAGGTGGCCCAGTACCAATTGGTAGATGCACCTAGGGTACATGAAGTAATTTAGAAAGAGAACAGCCAGGCTGTGGGTCTGATTGGCAGGCCCACAGCCAGAGAAAGTCGTAAACCAGTGAAACAAAAGCAAAAAATCTGGGTGATCATAGGATTGCAGACCCTACTCTCCTACAATTACCTCATTCCTTCACCTTCATCTCCATCACCGAAACCTGTTGATTCCCCACCAGAGGACATTGGTGGTTTTCATAACCTGATGGAAAGGGCCACTAAAAGATTCGCACTTTCCATGGTGGAAACACATCGTAGGTCTGTTCGGTCCTTGCCGATCGTAAGTCATATTTGGGAAGTAGGCCTAAAGGTGATGGAATCACCGCCTACAGTCTACAGCCTACAGTGCTTGCAAAACTGGATAAAAAATATAAAGCGCCTGCAGATGCTCCAGCCTGTCTTTTGAGTCACCCCAAACCGGACTTGGTTAATACACAAGCGGCGCGGCGCAGCAGAAGTCGAGAAATCCGTCGACTCCGATTACGGCGCCCCCAGACTGAGAGGGAAGGAGGCTGGACGACAAGGGTAAAAGATTCTCCTCGATGTCAGCTCTTCTAGAGAGGGCTGCGAATGCCCTGGCCATCCTAGGAAGATACGACAGGCAAATGTGGTGCGACCTGTCACCATATATTGACCGGTGCCAGAAGCCGAGAGGCAAGAAGCCAGGAAGATTCTTCAAGAAGAGGAGAGGACTTCGGCGGAAGTCGTAGTTTGCGCTGTGGATATAGCGACAACGGCTTTCAGGTCTCTAGGAGGAGCAGCAGTGCTGCGCAGACAAGGATGGTTGAGAGCAACAGCTTTTAGACCAGAGGTCCAGAATAAAATCTTGGATCTTCCTTTCAACGGGGAAGACTTGTTTGGCAAGCATGTGGATGACACGCTTCAAATTATCAAAAACGATACGGATACTGCTAAAGCTTTGGGAACTCTACAATATAGAAAAGTTCCTTTTCGAGGCACTAAGGGTAGGGGTCAACCATCTTAGAGGATGATATCAACAAGGGAGATATTCCTCTTATACCACCTCTTCTCAGCCCTACCGTCAGCAGTATACACAGCGACAATCTGGAGGTTAAACCAAATCCACTCAAAGAGGAAGAGGTGGTCGTCAGGGGAAAGACAACGCCCTATGACAATGACAACCTTCAGGTTCCGGCTACACCGGTTCTACTGGGATCATATGTTCCCCTGGGGGGAAAGATTGCTCATTTTCTTCAAAATTGGCAGGAAATAACTACGGACCAGTGGGTCCTCAACATTATTCAACTTGGCCACACTCCAGAATTTTTACAAACACCCCATTTACGCCCCTTGTACGCCACCGATGCATCACAAGGTCAATCATTTGCATCAAACCCAAAAGGAGATTCGGACAATGCTCCGAAAGGGAGCAATAGAACCAGTGCCGAACTCCCAAAGAGGAAAGGTGTTTTATTCCCAATTCTTTTTAGTCAGAAAAAACATCCTCAAATGGCTTCCTATCCTGGACCTCAGATCACTGAACACCTATCTCAAGAAGCAATTTTTCACAATGGTTTCTCTTCGACATCCTTCTACTATTGAACCCGGGGTATCATATGACTACCTTAGGCATACAGGATGTGTACTTTCATGTCCCCATCCATCCTTCCCACAGGCAGTACCTTCGGTTCATGGTAGCCGGAGAACATTACCAATTCAAGGTACTGCCATCCGGCCTGAAATCCGCCCCAAGAGTTCACAAAATGCCTGGCTCCAGTGGCAGCTGTCTTAAGGAAACAAACATCAAGTTTTTCCTTACCTAGACGACTGGTTAGACAAGGCACCATCGGAAGCACTAGCCAGAGCGTCAACAAGGGCTTGCATAGATTTGTTCACCAGACTGTGATTGACTCTACACGAGGAAAAATTCTCCCTTCATCCAAACAAACGGATCACTTTTCTGGGAGCATTTTTGGACACAGAGAGAACCAAGGCATTTCCCTCCAAAGAAAGACAGCTAAAGATTGTGTCAACTTCCAGGAGTTTCAAAAAAGAAAGTATCTTTCAGTACGCAGGCACAAATCATTACTGGGGATAATGTCATCATGCATACCCCTCGTTCCTCACTGCAGACTAAGAATGTGCCCGTTGCAAGAGCAACTCGACCTTCAAGGGAGTCAAGCGGAGGGATCCTTCGAAGATGTGATCCGAGTGACACCGGTCATGAGAAAGGCAGCAGCATGGTGGACACAACAACTAAATGGCTCTCAAAGGCTCTAGTTCCTTGCAGCACCAGCCCCATTGGTAGTGACTACAGATGCGTCCCTATAAGAGTGGGGAGCATTTCTTCAGGACCTTCAAGTCAGCGGTCGTTGAAAGTTTCAGGAACAGTATTTACACATAAGCTTGCCAGAACTCAGAGCAGTACGCCTCACATTGTTGGCTTTCCTGCCAAGGATAAAAGGTTTGTTGGTGTTGATAAGAACGGACAACACGACTGCAATGCACTACCTAAACAAACAGAGAGGAACAAGATTGCTCTCCCTCTCTCAGGATGCCCAAAAAATATGGGAATGGGCTCTACAGCAAGGAATATCCATGTCAGCAGAACATCTCCCAGGAGATCAGAACACCAAAGCAGATACCCTCAGCAGGCTCAAATCATCCTGCCACAAGTGGGAGTTGGACCGAGGAGTTCTGGACAACGTTTTCAGAACATGGGGGAGACCAGCAGTAGACCTTTTTGCCACAAGGGAGAACAAGAAATGCTGGTTCTTCGCAAGCTGGATTTACCCTGTGGGGATCCTGGGGGAATGCGTTTTCGATGGCATGGTCCAGCGTCTTTGCCTACACTTTTCCTCCGATTCCCCTCCTGCAGCAGGTGATTGCGAAGATCAAGAAAGAACCGTGCAAGCTCATCCTGATAGCCCCATGGTGGCCCAGGCAACACTGGTTCACGGAGCTTCTGCTACTGTCGGAGAGTCAACCAATCTGCCTCCAATCGATGCCATCCCTTCTGACTATGTTCCGGGGACAAGTGCTCCATCCGAACCTGAAATCCTTGCGCTTAGCAGCCTTTCACTGCGAGTTTCGACACCTGTATATTTCAGCAGAATATAGAAACATCCTCTCTAAGGCTAGGGCGGATAGCACAAACAAGACCTACAAGATGAAGTGGAGGAGATTTTGTATCTGGTGTCAACGGAATAAGATCATCCTCTGACAGCGGCACCACCTGAAATTATTCCATTCATCTTACAGTTAGCGAAGTCTGGATTGGCTCATGCATCTCTAAAGGCGCATTTAGCCTCAATATCCTGTTGCAGGAGGTCTGCCTCAGATCCCTCCTTATGGTCATCAAGGATCATCAAACAGTTTATGAAGGGATTATTTTTCCTTCAATAAAGCCTCCACCACCGCTCTGGAATCTGAACATAGTGTTGTCAAGCCTGATGAAACATCCTTTCGAGCCTATCCACAGGGCGGACCTTAAGTTCCTATCATGGAAGGTGGCACTTCTCATTGCTCTAACTTCAGCAAGAAGAGTAGGAGAGCTGCAGGCTCTTTAACAATTCAGTATCATTTTCTACAGTTTAAAGAAGACACTGATTCTTAGGACTAATCCTAAATGTATTCCTAAAGTGCCAACTGACTTTCATTTGAATAAACATTGGTTTTAAAACTTTTCTTTCCTCAACCAACAACGGTAGCGGAAAGAGTTTTGCATTCGCTAGACATTCAAAGATGCCTCAAATTCTATCTAAAAGAGACTAAGAGTTTTCGCAAATCTTCAGAGCTCTTCGTCGCTTTCAGTGCACCCGGGAAAGGTTTCCCTTTATCAAAACGAGGGCTTGCCAGGTGGATTTCCAGTGCGATTGTCTACTGTCATCAGGCTGCTGGAAAACCTCTAGGCACACAAGTTCGTGCCCATTCGACGAGAGCAGTGTCCACATCCACTGCGTTATTTGGAGGCGTGCTAATCGGGATATCTGTAGAGCAGCGACCTGGGTATCTACGCACACCTTCACCTGGCACTACTGCTTGGAGGCAGCCGCAAAAGCGGTGCTGAGAAATATCATCCAGTGACGGTGAGCCTTTTTCTTTTCATCCCTCCATCCTTTTCTCTTAGTTGCAAAGACACATTTATTGTATTTTGCTATGCTTGATTATATTCTTAATACATTGCATGAAGAGGAAATGTGAGACACAAATGTGGTTTGTGATATCACTGCTTGCTATTCTGATTCAGGCATGTGAATCTATGAAAGTTCCAATACTGGAGTAAGAAAACAAGTTACTTACCTGTAACTGTAGTTCTCCAGTATTAGAAGCTTTCATAGATTCACATGCACCCACCCTCCTACCCTGAGAGGCTCACCTTGGATTTAGCACGAAATGTGTTCTTTATGCACAAGTGCGTGAACATCTTAGGGGCAGAAGGTTCTCTCAGGAGTGTTCTAGAGGGTGAGGAGCTCTGATTTGTTCAGGGAAAAGTTTGGGCCTTTTTACATAACAAAGGCTATGGGTTGCAAAAGGAAAATGGGCCTAGGCCTCTTTTCAGTTTGCTATACTACTAAGCATTGCTTTTTTTTATGTACCGGAGACTCTCTTCTTTACGACGGGGAATGATTCAGGCATGTGAATCTATGAAAGCTTCCAATACTGGAGAACTACAGTTACAGGTAAGTAACTTGTTTTCTTACAGGCTGCAAAACATTTTATTAAATGCAGTTCTTGTCCTGGCTTTTCCAAAGAAACTCAAACATCTACACTTAATAATATATATTGTAAAGAAGTGCTCCAGGATCCCCCCACGTGGGCAGGACTATTCAGTGTTCATGAGTTCAATGGAGATTCCCCTGAGAGAGAACCAGGTCTACATGTAAGAAACCATTCCTTCCATTTTACCCTCTTTGTATGGCACCAAACGTTATAATTAAATTTTCTTCCCTGGATTTCCCCTCCCCATGCAACAACACTAGAGTCAGATGATCACTCTCTGCTATGTGCTTGAAAGGTTTCAGAGTGGTGAATTTGAACCCCCCTTCTGCTTAGCACCTTGTAGAGATGTGTATAGTTGATTGGCACATCCAAGGGTAGCCTGCGGTTGGTTGCCCTATTTGGAGACTATAAAATTAATTGCTCGTATGCCTGTACACTGCCTCTTTCCTCTGCATATACATTGAGGCTTTAGGGTTATCACTTTTAACATTGCACATAAATAATTTTAAGTAGAGAATAAAGTTAAATTTAAGTTAAAATCTCCTGTCACTATTATCTCATAATTGCGGACGTAGGATACTGATCAGCTGACTTATGTATGTCTCACATTAATAACTAAAAGATTTACAGTTTTACAAATGTCCAATTGATTGTGGGAATATCCAGCATAAAATCAGTTTATTTCCAAATACCACACTTTGAAATTGAGATTCGAGCTAATATATATATTGACATGCCTAAATGTGTATTTTTACATTTCACTACTGGAAAGCATATTTAGTAACCTATCAATAAAATAAAGTTGGATGGCCAAGTGTCCTGACCACAAAATTTCGGCTAATAATTTTTGGAAACTCTAGGAACGAAAAAGAATGCATGAAAAGTATTGTGGCTGGAAACGTAGTGCTATCGAGTAGGGCAAAAACACATGCAGGTACCAGGGCAGCAGCAACCCAGCAACCCATGAATCAAGCTGGTTATGAATAAGTCACTGCCTCCAATCGAACGCATCATACGGAATATTTAGATTTCATTTTCCTACATCAAACTTCACAGTTAGTTCCATTGCATATCTTAAGCCAACCGATCTACCACCCTCTTCTTTAGGATTTAAGGAGCCTATCGCCCACATTAGCCCTGGATGCTTAAGCAGCCTATTTGTTTGGTACTACCTCAAAACTTTGAGAGCAAAATGTATTTAAAAAAACAAAACACTTCTCAACTATTAATTAAAAAGCGAAATACTTAAAAAAATGAACTCTTTCCAAACTGCTTGCACGCAAAACATATTGAAGTAAGCACAGGGTGAAAAGAGGTTAAGGGTTGGAAGTTAAGCTAATAAGGGTTCCGGGCGCAGGCTTATGGGTTTGAGATATAGGAGTCATGGGGTTGAAGGTTAAGGGCACAGTGATCGATATGGTGTAAGGGTTTGGAGAATAGGGTTGAATAACAGTTTAGAGTTAACAGTTATTGGTATAGGGTTGTGTGTCGTGGTCATAGATTGATTTAATTAATTGACTTATGGTGTTATGCTCCCTATAGGTACCCCAATATCGGCTCAGGTAATTAATGCATCTTTAACCTACATTCCCCTGATATTACACTACATAACGGTTCTTAGTACTGACCTTTTACCTAGTTACGGTAATGCCTAAAGATCACATGGGATTTTCTCCGAAAAGCTTAAACCTCATTCTTTATGCATGAGGTTCTTGGAATCACAGCAGGACAGCACGCCTTCCATCTCCTGCATAATAACTATGTATAAGAGTCATTCCTTCCGTCATCCTAGTCCAACATGACACAGCAAGGTATATCCCCAGGGGTTACCGCTTTGAGTATATATACACACCATATCTTTCTGAGGTAGTCGGAGGAAAAAAAGGACTTCCATGCTGATACACTGACGCGAGACACTGAGGTTTCTGCACGCAGACACTCCCACTCGCAGTGGTCTGACATCCCTTGCGGAGTGTCCATCGAGACCAAGACGGGTTCCCACAGACTCTCACTTCAGGTAATGGGGTTTACTTTATTCTAGAGGGATACTTGGCTTTACACCACATACATGCTAGGTACATCTAGTTAGGGTCCCATTGTAGGCGTACGCAGTTACTACGGTCATGTATTTTATATACTTGCCTGTATTCGTTGTTTTGGCACGATGGTAGAAATCTTCCATCCTTTTACTCTTTTAGTGCTTATAATCATTTATATCTGTTACAATAAATGCCTATTGAAAAACGTTCCCACCGTTTATTCTGTGTATCTCTCTGAGACAAAGTGATCACGAATGACTGAGCGAAAAGTATAGCATGGTTTCCACGATCCCTGATGGGAAAAAGTTGTCATGTTGGATAGTTGCTAAGAACTATTCTCTCCTTTATAAGAGGGGTTTCTAGTGGCACTTTGAGCAAGCTGGTATACAGGCTAACATACCCAGTAGGGGTATCTAGAATCAGTCTGACACCAATCCTATTGTGTAAGTTGTCTAAACGTGCAGATCCTATATAGGATTATAGGAACTAACCGACAATGGAGCAAAATACACCACCCAGTGGCTTTTTGGTGCTAAACTTAAACTTTTCTAGCAAAGCTTGCAAGGGCCCAGAGATGACCCAACCTCTGTTAGTTAAGAACAAGCGTTTTAATGGCTTTCCTAAAGGTGAGCTGATTCTGAATTTGTTGTATAAAGAGTGGAAGCTCATTCCACTCCTTAACCCCTTCCATACGTCGGACGGCCGGGGGGCATCCAAACCCCGCCCACTCAATAAATCACCAGCACTGCGGCGGAATTTGCACCGCGATCAAGGTGTTAAGGGCCAAATGTTGAAAGGACCAGCCTCCTCACAGTAATTTGTTTATTTTCGGAATCTGTTGCAGGGATTCATTTGGTGACTTGGGGATCTTTGTGGAATATACTGCATGATATTTTCAATTCTCCCAGATGGAAAGACATTTGATAGCTGTAAAGTTGTAAGTATAGGGATTAAATGTAGAGAGTATGGTAACTGGTTTTGGAGTGTAGGATTAGAGGTATAGGGATGGGGTTAGGAGAAGAGTTCACTGCAGCGTTTGCATTTGCAAAGTGTCACAGTTAGAAATGTATTTAATTTAAGATGCATTTGAATGTTAACGTTTTTCTATCCTACTTGCACAAGGAGAAATTATAGAAGGGGGTTACACAGTAACACTGCACTTTAATTAATTTCAGTGGAACATACTTCAGTTTTGAAGTGATCAAATTAGAAGTGTTTAAAAAGAACAATAATTTTTCTCAGTTAAACAAGTTACAACCTTTAGGGCTTATTCCATATATGCTTATTCCACTGTTTGCAAATATCTCTTATAGCGCCAGTATGCAATCTCTCTGCCCAGGTGTCTACACCATCTTATTTATGGTCATCTCCATAAAATGTCTCCAACTCAATACATTTTATATCCCCTCCGCCTAAATGGCCCAGTTTGGGACACCATCGTAAAAGACAAATTATGTTAACCCAATTCTAGACTTCATAAGCACCACATGATTTTTACTCTGGATAGAAGATAGCTGTTTGGAATACCTCCAACTTGCTTTAGAAGGCCTCAACAACGGCTACATTTGTACACATGGTGTGGTCATACCCGAAAATAGTTACATACTGGGAAGAAGTAGCGGAAAGTCTGTCTGAGACCAAAGATACAACAGTGCAGGCACTTGGAGAGCATTTTCTGTTGGCGCATGGGTGAACACAAAGTTTTCACCCATGGCAAAGCACTAAACAAATTCTTAGACCTGGCTTTGGTAGTAGCAAAGTGTAGACTAGCAATGTGCTGTAAGGCAAAGATGCCCCCACCCATTTCCCTATGGTTCAAATACCTACGTAGAACCTTAATGGCTGAGATAGACATCATACTGGGGCGACAATCAGAACCACTGAGGGTGAATAATCATCCAAATTGTAGGGCATATCTTACAGTCATTGAAACTAAACTTGCAAGCAAAGAATTGTAAACCAAACGTGATGTGGTCAACGCAAGTGCGGTTACTAATGTGACAAGAGCCCTCCCCTCATGCGCACTACGGCCCGACAGAGAAACCTCCCTTGTGATATGTGTCCTCCAGGACAAGACGGTCCATATCTTATTTGTAGACGGATGTGACTATAAATGGCACATATGCCCCACCCCCGCCATGTAAACAAGGTACACTAACCAAACAATCTTGATTCAAACATTCGACAACTAATGCAGGCAAAACAAGACTTAAGATACTCCACCCATGTTAAGGGTTCTTATGTTTACTGTTACAAAATAGTATTAATACTGTTATCCTTTTTTTCCCTTGCTTAGAAGTTACAAAATGGACAATCCCTTGTAAAAAGGGTATAGGACAACTCTCGCCAATATGTATAACTATCAACCAATAGCTGCATGGACAGATATAACTGTGATATAGATATAACGAAAGCTGTAGTATATGTATTCATGTCTACGTATCCATGGAAAGCAAATTATTGCAAAAAGGTTACAGACAAATGTTAAATTTATTGTGAATTGTAAAATTTCAATATAGAATTATTACGCAAAAAAAGAAGGCATCAATAACGGACCAGAACCCTCCAGACAAGATGTATTCTTTAGACAATCATTTCCAAAAATCTGAAAGGCCAGTGCACGCTTGTTTTATTCTGACCTAGTTTCCAGAGGAATGCTTGACTGTGTATCCTCGTCGTGCTTCAACATCCTGCGCATGCTACGTAAGATCTTCCGGTGGATCCCCACCGAGACCAGGAAGACGGTCACCCAGGCCCTCGTCACCAGCCGTCTGGACTACGGCAACTCCCTCTACGCCGGAACCACCGCCAAACTCCAGAAGAGACTGCAGCGGATCCAGAACGCCTCAGCACGACTCATCCTGGACATCCCCCGTCGCAGCCACATCTCCGAACACCTGAGAGATCTGCACTGGCTTCCGGTCAACAAGAGAATCACCTTCCGTCTCCTCACCCACGCGCACAAAGCCCTACACAACCAAGGCCCAGGATACCTCAACAGCCGCCTCAACTTCTACGCTTCCACACGCCAGCTGCGATCGACCAGCCACGCCCTCGCCACTGTCCCCCGCATCCGAAGAGCCACCACAGGAGGAAGGTCCCTCTCCTACCTGGTCGCCAAGACTTGGAACTCCCTCCCGACCCACCTCCGCCTGACCCAGGACCACCTTGCCTTCAGGAAGCAGCTCAAGACCTGGCTGTTCAAGCAATAGCGGACCCCCCCCCCCCCCCCCCCCCGCCCCAGGAGCCTTGAGACCCTCCGGGTGAGTAGTGCGCTATATAAATGCTTTGATTGATTGATTGATTATCTTCAGTACACTGAATTGAAGGGAGTGTCTTGCTTGAACTCAAATAGTCATGTAATTGGTTATCCTTTGTTGGTAGTGCTACATAATTTCTAGTGATTTGCTGTGATCCCCACTTGTCACATTCTGCAGGGGTGCTAACCATTCTTTCTGATGGATACATCTAACCAAAGATTGCTCACCTTTTGAATTCTCCCAGGTGCTATACTGGATCCAGAAGCTCTGGATCTTTTCCAGAAACTGCTATTGTGAGCTGGTAGGTGGTGCTATTGGAGTCTGTACTGACTTCACTCCACCTCCTGAAGTGACGGTGTGGCACCAAATGTAGGCACCACTCCTACGAGCTGTTATCAGCCCCTTCCTTTCAGAGCTCCTCTCTCTCATTTTTGTTGGTGTCTTACTGACTCCAAAAGCTATTTTTTTCTTCGAACAGTTTACTAGAATGTTTCCCTCAAAGACAAAAACAAAAAAAAGACCACATGCTTTAAACTGTCACCACTGCAGCAAACAGATGTTGGTTACATACGCACACAATGTGGTGTCTAGGGCCCAGGCATGACTCTGGGCCTAGTGACATATGCTCTCTGGTGCATCCGTAGGCCATCAGGGTGTGCGAGTTGAAATTATACATCGCTAAGCACAAAAAGGAAAGAGGATCATGTTCCAAGGCTCCTTCTAAGCACCCCGTTGATCCCACTCGTGGTTCTGGTCCTGCTCCAAATCCCCATCCTTAAGTAATGCGAAGACTAAGTTGAAGCACCAATCTTGGCATAAGCCTGAGTTCTGAATAGGATTCTTCTCTCTCCCATCAATCCAGATCAGAGGAAAATGTGTGTAGTTATTTAAAGTTATTGAAGTGAGCTTAAGAACAATGATAGTTTCAGCGCTCCGTTCGTCATCTCCTTGAGTTTGCTTTGTTCGCCCAAAGTTGACAAGGTATGCCCAGACGTGGGTCCCTTGCTCACTTTGCAACTGGATTCAAGCTAGCCTGGCTGATGAGGGCTGTTAGACCGAAACCGGTCCCAAGATGCTTGTTTCCGGTCCAAGGAAGACATGGCTTGGCAGTTCGGGCTGGACTGTTCCCATGAAGCACAGGATCAAGACTGATTTGCATATAGCTGTGTCTGAACAGGGGTGGCAAAGTGAGCTAAAGAACTAGGATGGGTTCAACCCATATCTGTGACTGGGGGTGAGTGTCTGAAAAGTTTCAGCGCTCCGTCCATCATCTCCTTGTGTTTGCTTTGTGCAAGTTGAAATTATCTATCGCTGAGCACAAAAAGCGAAGAGGATCCTGTTCCAAGGCTCCTTCTAAGACCCCAGGTCGATCCCACCCCTGGTTCCGGTCCTGTTCCAAATCCCCATCCTTAAGTAATGTGAAGACTAAATTGCAGCACCAATCTTCACCTAAGCCTAAGAGTTCTGAATAGGATTCTTCTCTCTCCCATCAGTCCAGATCAAAGGAAAATGTGTGTAGTTATTTAAAGGACACAACTCCTCCACCATCCTGTAAGTCTTCTGGATTATTGAGGGTTCTTCTGAAGCCCCTTCTGGCCCCATCGATACACCAGGACACCCTGTTGAACTTGCACTGTCGGGCCTGACTGGTGCCATCTTACTGTGTTGGACCCTCCCAGCACTTCCCTCTGCACTTGGGTTGAAGGCACCTGCCTCTGCTTCAGCAGTATCAACTCTGCATTTTACCCCAGTGCCTGTTTCGGATCCAGAGCACTTTGGTGTGAGCCCTGCTAATGTCTCGTAATTAACTAAGGTGCAACCTATGGTCTGGGAGGGCTTCCAAACAATGCCACTACCTCAATGCTGATACTAGTGGAGGCAAGAGGCTTTGTTTGAAATTCTGCCCTTTGGCCGTGATGTTTCTTCCCCTCCCACCCTCCCTTGTCCGCGTTGCTTCTTCCCCTCCCACCCACCCACCCCTTGTCCTCGTTGCTTCTTCCCCTCCCACCCACCCACCCCTTGTCCTCGTTGCTTCTTCCCCTCCCACCCACCCACCCCTTGTCCTCGTTGCTTCTTCCCCTCCCACCCTCCCTTGTCCGCGTTGCTTCTTCCCCTCCCACCCACCCCTTGTCCGCGTTGCTTCTTCCCCTCCCACCCACCCCTTGTCCGCGTTGCTTCTTCCCCTCCCACCCACCCCTGTCCGCGTTGCTTCTTCCCCTCCCACCCACCCCTGTCCGCGTTGCTTCTTCCCCTCCCATCCACCCCTTGTCCGCGTTGCTTCTTCCCCTCCCACACACCCCTTGTCCGCGTTACTTCTTCCCCTCCCACCCACCCCTTGTCCGCGTTGCTTCTTCCCCTCCCACCCACCCCTTGTCCGCGTTGCTTCTTCCCCTCCCACCCACCCCTTGTCTGCGTTGCTTCTTCCCCTCCCACCCACCCCTTGTCTGCGTTGCTTCTTCCCCTCCCACCCACCCCTTGTCTGCGTTGCTTCTTCCCCTCCCACCCACCCCTTGTCTGCGTTGCTTCTTCCCCTCCCACCCACCCCTTGTCTGCGTTGCTTCTTCCCCTCCCACCCACCCCTTGTCCGCGTTGCTTCTTCCCCGCACACCCACCCCCCACCCACCCCTTGTCCACGTTGCACCCACCCATTGTCCGCGTTGCTTCTTCCCCTCCAACCCACCCCTTGTCCGCGTTGCTTCTTCCCCTCCTACCCACCCCTTGTCCGCGTTGCTTCTTCCCCTCACACCCAGCCCTAGTCCGCGTTGCTTCTTCCCCTCCCCCCCCACCCCTTGTCCGCGTTGCTTCTTCCCCTCCCACACACCCCTTGCTTCTTCCCCTCCCACACACCCCTTGTCCGCGTTGCTTCTTCCCCTCCCACACACCCCTTGTCCGCGTTGCTCTGCCCCTCACACCCACCCCTTGTCTGCGTTGCTTCTTCCCCTCCCACACACCCCTTGTCCGCGTTGCTTTTCCCCCTCACACACACCCCTTATCCAGGTTGCAGCTTCTCCCACCCCCCGCCGTCTGAACTGCTTCTTCCCGTCCCACCCCCCTTGGCTGCGTTGCTTCTTCTCCCCCCGTGTGCGTTTCTTCTTCCTCTGCTTCCCTTAATGTATTTGGGAGACGGGCCTTTTCAGGTCTGATACTGTTAAACGTTACCTAAACCCGGATTGTGTACCGTAGGTGTGAGTTCGGTACTGGTATCTTTTTGTAATCCAACTTTTGTATAAATACATGTGTGTGCACGCGTGAGATTTTGTGATTGAAATGACTGTTCCGATGTGTGGATGAATTTTTGTGAAGGTGAATGTTTTGAGATGTATTTCTAATTTCCTAGAAATGTGTGTTTTATTTTAATTGAAGGTGTGTGCCTGAGCTATTGGTGTACATTAGATTAGTTCTGTATGCGTGTGTCGCCGGTGCCTGAGGTGGTGATTGGTTTTAGTGATTGTTTACGTCTGAGTATTTTATGCCACACCAATTAGCAGATTTGTGTTGTGTACATTGTGTAAGTGTGCCTACGTATGTTGTGCATCTTTGAACAGATGTAGGGTGCAGTTGTACCATTTCCTTGCTCTTCTTTCCTGGCTTTTGATTTATTTGGTTACTGGCAGGTGGTGTTGCTCCCGGTGCGTGAGAATGGGTGCTGTTAGTGTCGCACGTTTTATATACAGAAAGTGTGATAATTGTTGTATAATCCCCGCTGCTCGGCGAGAGTGATGTCATTGTACAGGTGAAGTGACGGGGCTGTCGAGGCGCTAGTGCGTTAGTTCTCCTTGGTCACCTCTCAATGTCTCTTGTTCCTCCCAAGCCCTCCAGGGGGAGGGTGGGGGGATGGGGGGGGGGGAATAAGGTCCCTGCTGTAGGGAGCACAATGAGCAGACACACTGAACTCACTCCAAGTCATCGGGGTCTTCTTTATTTATCCCTGCTGTGAAACAAAACGTAGCCCTTTGTCTGGGGCACAAATACATCTCCTGCCCCCTCCCCCTCGCCATTGTACCCCAATCAATGATGTCATGAAGTACACCATTCAGCCCGGGTTTAACCACTCTGCCGCGGGAGGAGAAGAATGGGATTCTTCTGCTGTTTATTCAGCCCCCTTCCATCTCTTCCAGTTGTACGCGTTGGGAGCTGCCATGGATTCATCGCAGAGACCTCAAAACATTAAAATGTTCATGGCGAACAAAGCGCGGGCTGCATAAGGCCGATAGCACTCTGGAGGACCCGCCATCACCCCACCCCCACGTCACGCACTCCACTGGCCCTTCGGGTTCTGCGGATTGCACTGAAGGACAACCTCCCCGACCTGTGCCCAGGTAGCAGCGTGCCACTCTCAGCTGCACCAGTTCTTGTGGCATCACAGCGTGCCACTCTCATTGGCACCAGTTTTTGTGGCACGGCAGCATGCTACACTCAGCAGCACCAGTTCTTGTGGCACCTCAGCGTGCTACACTCAGCAGCACCAGTTCTTGTGGCACCTCAACGTGTTACACTCAGCAGCACCAGTTAGTGTGGCACCTCACCTTGCTACCCTCAGCAGCACCAGTTCTCATGGCACCTCATCGTGCTACACTCAGCAGCACCAGTTCTTGTGGCACCTCAGCGTGTTACACTCAGCAGCACCAGTTATTGTGGCACCTCACCTTGCTACTCTCAGCAGCACCAGTTCTTGTGGCACCTCCGCGTGCTACACTCAGCAGCACCAGTTCTTGTGGCACCGCAGCGTGCTACTCTCAGCAGCACCAGTTCTTGTGGCACCGCAGCGTGCTACTCTCCGCAACACCAGTTCTCGTGGCACCTCCGTGTGCTACTCTCAGCAGCACCAGTTCTTGTGGCACCTCAGCGTGCTACACTCAGCAGCACCAGTTCTTGTGGCACCTCAACGTGTTACACTCAGCAGCACCAGTTAGTGTGGCACCTCACCTTGCTACCCTCAGCAGCACCAGTTCTCGTGGCACCTCATCATGCTACACTCAGCAGCACCAGTTCTTGTGGCACCTCAGCGTGCTACACTCAGCAGCACCAGTTCTTGTGGCACCTCAGCGTGCTACACTCAGCAGCACCAGTTCTTGTGGCACCTCAGCGTGCTACACTCAGCAGCACCAGTTCTTGTGGCACCTCAACATGTTAGACTCAGCAGCACCAGTTCTTGTGTAACCTCAACGTGTTACACTCAGCAGCACCAGTTAGTGTGGCACCTCGCCTTGCTACCCTCAGCAGCACCAGTTCTCGTGGCACCTCATCGTGCTACACTCAGCAGCACCAGTTCTCGTGGCACCTCATCGTGCTACACTCAGCAGCACCAGTTCTTGTGGCACCTCAGCGTGCTACACTCAGCAGCACCAGTTCTTGTGGCACCTCAGCGTGTTACACTCAGCAGCACCAGTTATTGTGGCACCTCACCTTGCTACTCTCAGCAGCACTAGTTCTTGTGGCACCTCACCTCTTTTTGTCGAATGGGCCCAAATCTGCGTTAACCTCTAGCGCTTTGTATTTAGAACACGGCCAAGAGGCTCCGCCGAGTTGCACAGTGTGTTGCAGGCATACAATCTAGATATATGTGTGTGTGGCAGGTAAAAGGAGAACAAGGTTACAAGGCTTCGCAGAAGACGTGTATTGTGATACATAACTTTAAAGTTTTTTGCAGGAGGTTGTGGGGGGGGACATGCCCTTCTTTACTGCCACCCCTCCTTACTTTACTTTTAGTCAATGCTAAACCTGGACTAGTGGAAGAAATTATGTTGTATCCATAATACTAAATGCTAGACTTGTCTCTGCTGGAAACCACCAAACGTTATCAGTCTTCCATTTAAGAGAAACCGGCTATTAATATAGCATTGTAGTCCAATGCCAAGCACTGTGCTGTAGGAGGGGGCGTGATAAGTTCCCCTTCGACTAGAAGAATTGTTTTACGTTTTGTGTTATTCACTAGGGAGTCTAGAAGGACCCTTCAGAAATAACGTGGTCACTCAAGGTAACAAGAGCGATTAAGCGTGACTCGCAACTGTTCCTGGAAAAACATGACCGGTCGGGTTGTTGCAGTTCTTTCTTGTCCTGGCAAAAAATATAAGAATAGCTTTAATGTCTGTAGAAAACAGATGTTACCTAAGAAGAAAGTCTGTAGTATATACAGGTTTCCCTGTACTCCCACATCATCAACCACGCATTTCCTGGGTAAGGGGCATGTATGGCGTGCAGCTTAATGTTGTCTTCATCCAGTTTTGGAAACCCTGGATTAGAGAGAGCACCGAGACAGTATTAGATGATAGATACCCATGGCAAGTCCTCTGAAGGCCTCTCCCGATTGGGGGTTCTGCTCTCGACTGACCTATCCTTGCTCTTTTAAGCATTTGCCCAACTTTTAGTTTCTTCCTCGCATAGATGATAGAGGGTTGCCCAGACAGCAGACACTGAGGCAGTAGTCCACGCTACAAATACCACAAAACAGTTACATGGGTGTATGGGCTCATCTTCCTGCAGCAATGTTGACCGCGTGAACTGAGCTCTAGCTGAATGTACCAACTTACATATACCTGGTTTTGGACAGCCAGGGATGTCTGTCGTGAACTCCGCATCAGCTGACAATGCACATGACCCAACACGTCTTTGCCAATTCACCTCAGCGCAGAGACTCGGTTGGATATTCTAAATATTCTCATTTGCAGAATTCCAGCTATTTTAGTTCTCGGCACAGCAGGTGCCCTCATTTTCGCACTTAATTCCTACTTCCTTTTTTACTCCTCCCATACCTGGATTGTGAGTAGTGGGTCCACAAATAGGGCTGCCAGTGTGCCCGTAACCCCCTATTTACCTTCCGCTTCCCACTGATATCAGTGCATGGGGGCTGCAAACGAGAGCGTCATTCACCCCGATCAGAATGACTCGCAGACTGATCTAAGACGAGTGAGCGGCTTCCAGCGAAACAGCTTTTTTGCTCTAATGTCAGTGCCTTCTAAGTGGGCCCGCAATGACTATGGTGAAGGGTGTGAAGCTTTGTAGCTACTGTGCAGCCGTCATGACTTGGAGTTGTGCTCTGAGGGGTTCATTCCAGAAGAGCCCTCCAGTGCCATCCTGTCTGCACCTCAACTGTGGACGCTAGGTCCGTTTTGGCCTCTTCTTTTCTGACCAAGGTGTGAATGTTGTTGCCCCATCTCTGCTGTGGAGTGGCAGGTCCGAGTATTTATCACTGCCAGTTGTTTGTGGCCACAAAGTTGTGTTTTTGTTCTGATGAATGATGTTGCACCGCTGCCGGAGGAATTAAACCCGCCGGACGGGGCTTTCTTTTACACTTTATATGAAGTAGCAGGATTACGGAACCCGGAAAGCCTTTGCAGAATGGCACCCCTAAAGCCGACTCTGAAAAGATCCTTCGTACCCCCTGCCCCGGGGTCGTCCTCACACCGAGAGCGGAAGCGGGCCCAAAGTGGTGGTGAAAATTGCGCTTTGTGTAAAGTAAAAAAAAAAACTGAAAGGGACCGGTGTGCCACGAAGAGGCTAGCGGCCGGGGAGCTCACGGGACTTTCAATGCCCATGTGCAGTGGGGTGTGCGCCACGCCATGCTGGGGAGTCACCGAGGGGGAGGGCCGGCTTGTTGGTTTTCAATGGGTTTTTTGTTATTTTTTATGGGAGACGAATGCGCATTTGAAAAGCTGCTCACTGGTCGCACGGTTGCTCCTTTTTAGACGCAGTGGGACCTTTCTAGAAAAAACGTACTCACGGTGTTCGGCGTGTTCAGCTGGGCCGCGGCTCCCATTTACACCCGGTGTAATTCTTAGGAGCCGTCATACGGAACAAAGGGCTCCGTCATGCCGGGGGGAGGGCGGGTGAAATATTGCGCTCTTGGCTTGTCCCGTAGGACCCCTTGTTTCGTACGTGGTAAGCAACCAAACAACTCCCACTTTCCTTTTGTGTTTTGGGATAGTATGCAATACAGCTTTGCCTTACAGTAGTTCTTGTTGGAATGTGCCTACGCCAGATATACCCTCTTTCATAACTCTACTGTGTCCCAGTGGAATTTATGTGTTTTTAAAAACATATTTCCACAATCCCGCCCGTCCTGTTATATTTTTTCCAAGAGCAATTCCTTAATGATACAGTTGAAACCACCGTATTCTTCTGGAATATCTTGTTATAGGATCTCTCTTCATAACCTCATGGTATGCCCGCGGTAGTAATTGCTGTTTTACGGGTATCTCTACAGAGGCCCATAGGAGCCCACTGGAAGGAATTCCCATTATGAGACTCAATAGAACTGCAATCCACTGCAGGGTAAGTCCTATTAGGGAAGTGCTGCACAGTCCCACTGTGCCCTTTGGGAAGTAACCTTTGCAAGGACATCTCTAGAGTCCCAACAACCCCTGTTCTATTTAAGTACTAGAGTTACAGCTATTGGAACATCTGAAGAAAACCACTAACATCACCGTGGTACCACCCACGCAAGGCCTTGGTCGCCCCTAGCAATCCACTCGTAACAAGTGCGAGATGATGTGTTATACTGTAAGAGCCACTGCTTCCAGCAGCCTGTTCACGTACAACAAATAACAAGCAATTGTAAAACCAGTGGGTCTCACCTATGCCTGATGTATTGGCTTTGCCAATGTGTTTACTTTTTGTTGTTGTTGTAAGCCATGTCGTACAACAGTGTGCTGCTGTGCATTGTATGGTATGGTATGGCGATTCGTATAGTATGGTATGATATGGTATGGGCTGTCATTGTATTGTATAGTTTGGTATGACCGGCCATTGTATGGTGTGGTATGGCCTGTCATTGTATAGTATGGTATGGCCTGTCATTGTCTAGTATGGTATGGCATGTCAATGTATGTTATGTCGTTGTGTAGAATGTGCTGTCATTGTATAGTATGTTAGTCGTATAGTACGATATGGTATGGCTTGTCATTGTATGGTATGGCCTGCAGCTGTGTAGTAGATTTTTACATGGCATGGTCTATCATGGCCTTTCATTGGATAGTATAGTTTAGTTTGGCATGGCCTGACACTGTATGGTATGGCCTGTCAATGTAAAGTGTGGCATGGCCTGTAATGGTGTGGTATGGTAACAAGGAGATCGGTCAAAAGCCAGAGACTTGGAGTAAATGCACACAGTCGGAGGGTGGGAGGAAGGGAGCGAATAAAGACAAAACGGACCGATGGAAAGGGAGAGAGCAACACAAAGGAATATCATGTCTGCATACAACTAAAACAGCAAAAGTCAGGAAAACATAAGGGACACGCGTACTCCGAAAATTAACTTTCTCAGCTGTGGTGTAGAGTGTTTGAAGCAATACACAGGAACAGAGGGTGGGAGGGAGGGGGCAAAGGCAAGATGGAGGGACGTTGCATATATAATGAATGCAAGTCTGAAAATAAACTTTCCCTGCCACAGTGAAAAGGACGGAAAAAGATGGCGTGCAAACAGATGCTTCATTAAGTAGTGCTTCCTCACTGATGCACTATTATGGAGTGCTTCCTCCAAAACAAGCATTGTCAAAGTCAATAGGTCTCGCCTTTGAAGCCTTATAAGTGTTTTGCCATGCAGCGCTAGGTCCTGGCTTTATTCTTGAAATTTGTGAGACAGTCATTAATACTATAAGAGCAAGATCCGTCAGCATGTTTGGTAATCCTTCCCTAGGTGTTTGAATAGATGACTGCATGCACAAGTGTTTGCATGCAGCTCTTTGATGGCAGTTCTTAGCTCACTGTGCTGGATTACTTTTGTAAATTGTGAACTGCACAGTAATAAAAGGATCTCTGTGACAAAAGCAGAAATCCACAGTGCTATACGCATAAAATACACTGCTGTGATCTGCGTAGTACACATTCTTTGCAGCAGTCACATTAACCCTTAAAAATGGTTAAAAAAAAGAGACGAAAAACTACTAGTTTATAACCTGGAGAAAATTAAAAGGGCTTAACAAGCACTTTTAATTAACAAGGAGAAAATGACAGCAGAGAAAACAAGAATATGTGGCACTGCAGAGAAGTGTCCAATTCAATAGTCCTGTGTTTTCATCTCTTGGGCTACATTTCTTTTGGTTTGCAAAGCCAAGCAAGAACATTTGCAATCTTGATTTAAGAGATCGGCGACTACTTCCTTAGCAAAGGAGTTAACTTGCAAACTAAATAGAAAACCCACAGATTTCTCTTTACACTGTGGAAAAATTAAAAGTTACAGGATATATAAAATGTTTTCCAAGACAGGCTCCTTGAAGGAAAAAAAACACACTAGGCGCAGAAAAGCAACCTATGTTGATGAGCTTTCCATGCCTTAGCTCAATGAAGCGTGTGTCCACTAGTACTATTTTCTGCCAGAGACAGTGTAAATGCAGACTGCACTTACACAGTTACAAACCCCCTGATGTGAGTAATCAGACAAAAAAGCACACTGGCTGCACAGTCAGGTGACTGCTGCCCCGCCAGAAAACAGTAGGTAAGAAGATGCACAGCAATAGATTGGACAACTTATTTGATGCAAAGTTAGGTAAGATAGGTTGCTCTCACAGGTAGCGTGTCCGTCCACAACGCTATCAAGTATAGTACAAATAGTGCATACATACATGTGAATGCATCCCTGTATGAGGCACTCCTCTTGGTTCAAAAAAAGACCCCCACTGAGTATAGATTGATATTTCCAAAATTTATACGTAGTTATCACTTTTGATTAATATTTTCAGCATTTCAACTTGTGCGATATAATCATGATAGTATCATTGATCGTTTGGTTGATTACATAGACTCCAACGCATTTCGGGCGGGTTATCCCTTTTTCAAGGAGTACTGTGAAGGATGAAGAAGATATAGTAAATAATACGGAGTACTATTCAAAAGCTAGTAGTTTTCATGCAGGTGATGTGGTTAAGTACATGCACCGGCCTGATGTAACAACGGACAAAATGTGCTATAGCAAGCACATCACGGATGGACTTTGTATACTGAGTAAGGCATTGGAACAGTCTAGCGAGGATTTCAGACTTAATACCAGGCTGCTGTAACTCAGGATTTGCCCACCCATTCAAGTCTTATCTGAAAGATGAAATGTGTCTACGGGTCCCTCGCAGTCACAAGCGTACCTGCTACACTAAATAAACAAATTAATCTATAGGGGCCACAAATACAATAAGCGAGCAGGAGGAGACCGGGGTTTGTAATGCCAAGGAAAGACTTGTTTGCAGGCACAACACAGGCTTTTGAGTGGTAGTTTGTGATTCCCTGGTGAGGGCGCATAGGCATCGCAAAACGGGCTGTTTGGACATTTACAAAAGCAGTATGTTGTATCACTATTGAATTACTTGTAGAGATTCACATTTATTCTCCACGGACAACTGTGGAGGGGGCGGGAACCGAGGGATTAGTACTGAGAATGGGAGGGTGCGGGAAGAAAGAAAACACAAACAGGTGGGAGCGAAGGGGATGCAGACAACGGGAGGGTGTGGGAAAAAAGATACCATGGGCATGGGAGGAAAAGGGATGCAGACAACAGGAGGGGGTGGAAAAAAAGATAACAAGGACAACGGGGAAAGGGGTGGGAGCAAAGGGGATGCGTGCAATGGGAGGGGGTGGGAGCACAGTGAACAAGGAAGAAAGTGATGGGAGGAAAGTAAAAGACGACAGGAAATGACTAAAGAAGCCGATGCAAAATTAAATAAGCTTTTGACCCCTTTTCGCAGCTACCATTATTCAGTTTGTGAAAAAAGTTTTCGACTAGGTGCGTAGCCCGTCCTGCGTGTGTTGTGGTTGTGAAAGTGGGAAAGTGAAAGCATGCTTATCCAGTATTGGGGTATCTTTCATAGATTCACATGCCTGAATCATTCCCCGTCGTCGAGGCGGGAGTCCCACGGTAAATAAAAAAGCAGTGCCAAAAGCACTTTGTAGTAGTAGGCCCTAGAAAAAGGCCTGAGGCCGTAGCCTATCTACATCATTATGCTGAAAGACCCAAAGTCTTTGCTCCAACCAATCAGCTCACAGCACCCTCTAGAACCTTCCCTGCAGAGCCAGCTCTCCTCAGATTTTCACCGCACGTCGTGTGGAAGGGAGTCTCCCTGAGTCTTGACTCAGTTTTTTCTTCAGAGCTTCAAGATGTCTGACAAGAAGGCCTTGTTTAGACCCTGCAGAACATGCGAGAAGAAGAGGGTCCATGTGGATGACCAGCACAAGGACTGCATTTATTGCCTGTATCCCAAACATGAGGCAAAAAGCTGTAAGATCTGCCTTACCTTCCCTGCCAAGACCTTAAGGGATAGGGAGGCCAGAGTCCTTTTGTGGCTTAAATCCTCTTCCACGGATGATGACGACAGAGCCTCTACCTCTAGCAAGAGGGCGAGGTCTCAAGAGGATAAGACAAGTGAGGGGAGAAAGCATGCTAAGACCTCCCACTCTACTTCAGGCTCTTCACAGAGATCCAAACATTCTGTCTCTGGAGCCTCAGCCACCAACGATCCGGCAAAGAAAACTGAGTAAGACTTCTACTGTCTCTTCTCCAGTGACCACTGTCTCTACTTCAACCTCTTCTTCTATGGATATGATATCCACTACATCTGTTACTACTCCGATTGTGTCTACAAAAATTTGTATTGTGACAAAAAGAACTCTCGTGGACGACTCGTCGACGAAGACGCCATCATCAACGAAAAATTCGTCATCCAAGAAGAGCCCGTCGACAAAGTCGTCGTCGACGCCGCCGTCGCCGACTGTCTCGTCGACGAAGAAAGCATCGACGTCTATCCCGTCGACGACGAGCCCGTCTTCGGTCACCCCGTCGACGACCGTCCCGTCGACGGTGGCTCAATCGACGTCGAGCCCGTCGACGACTGTCCCGTCGACGTCGAGCCCATCGACGACGGTCCCGTCGACGGCAAGTCTATCGTCGACGAGGCCCTCGTCGTCGATCTCGTCGACGATAAACCCGTCGACGACGGCATCCTTTCAGCAGGTGGATGCACCTTGGTCACCGGGGCCATCAAGATCGATGGGATCAGCTTTACTAAGACCTGCCACTGGGAATCAGGCCTTTTGTACGCCAATAGCGACAAAGAACTTTCAACTTGTGTCTTATAAGAGACAACAGGGTTCATATATATCACCACTTATGCCTTCTCATCTTCTAGAAACCTATGCTGATGATGAAGATGACTTTGAAGAGGATGATGATGATGATGAGGGTGCTTTTGGTGTGGCACTTCACCCATCCGAGCTTGTCATCAAGTGCCAAGATGATGATGAAGACGATTCCTACGCTGAACACTACTACCAGGAGGATATCATAGTGCCTCATTCATTGGAACATCAGAGACGGCCTAGAGTCCCGGAAGTCACTCAGTTGCCGCCTAATTTGATACAAGACTTACAGGCTATGCTAGCGGATTACAAGCAGCGTTTTCCACCGCAAGTACCTCAATCTGATACTGCAGTTCCTCCTCAGCAACATCCACCGGTTTCTCCGATCGTGGAAACTCCGCAACCGGTCTTGCCTCCACAAACTCCGGATACGTCATCAGAAGAGGAGGTAGAAGATGGAGAGTTGCCTAACATACCTTCATCAGACCCATGGGATGAATGTTATACCCATGCCGTCCCCTCCAACTCCACAACCTTCAGATTCACCGCCTGAAGATGTAGGTGGTTTTCACAACCTGATGCAGAGGGCATCAACCAGGTTTAAGCTCCCGGTTACAGTGGAGCAAACGGAGTGTTTTCTCCATGACTTTAAAGAGGAAACAAGAAAGATATCTAGAGCCATTCCCATGATTGAATATATTTGGAAGGAAGGCATAAAAATAATGAAAAACCCTGCATCTGTGCCTGCTGTGTTACCCAGAATAGATGAGAAATATCGTGCTCCGCTCTCTAGTCCGGCGTGCCTTATTGGTCATCCACGCCCGGATTCGGTAATCTCTCAGGCGGCGCAACAAAGGTCAAAGAACCCAGCTACCCCTATTTCTACTCCACCAGATAAAGAGGGGCGACGATTAGACCTTATTGGGAAAAAGTTTTCCACTATGGCTGCAGCATCCATCAGGATAGCAAATTCAATGGCGATTATTGGGCACTACGATCGCCAAATGTGGTCAGAGATGGCTAGCTTCATAGAGTTGTTGCCAGAGGACAAAAGACAAGAAGCCAGGAAAGTTCTAATGGAAGGAGAGCGGGCAGCGGAAGAATCCATCGCCTGGGCTCTAGATATGGCTAATACGAATTTCAGACAGTTGGCTGGGGCAGCTGTCATGAGACGTCAAGGGTAGTTAAAAGCCACTACATTTCGTCCGGAAGTTCAATTGAAAATACTGGACATGGCATATGACGGAGAGTCCCTCTTTGGGAAACATGTCGATGAGGCTCTCCAAACGATTAAAACTGACACAGATACTGCAAAGTCACTAGGATCATTGCAATATAAAAGAGGATCGTTCAGAGGAGCTAGAGGACGAGGTTATTCGTCCAGAGGAAGTTATTACCAGCAAGGCAGGCAATATCAACAACAATACCGCCAAAACTATCAGTCCTCTTATAGACAATCTGGATCGGCTGGTTTCTCTCGCCAAGGAGGAAGAAGGCGCGCAAACAACCAAGGAAGAGACGGTCACAAGAAACAGTGAGAGCAATTGGGCGCCACCTCCAATCCCTTACCTTCCCGTGGGCGCGAAGATATCTGCTTTCCAACAGCAATGGCAGAATATAACAACGGATCGGTGGGTGTTAGACTTGGTCCAACATGGTCACACCCTAGAGTTCATCACCAAACCTCCACCAACTCCGCCCAGGGGTCCCCCTCCCCCTCGTCTTCACTTACTGTTCAAGGAAGCGCAAGCTATGCTTCTCAAAAACGCAATAGAGAAAGTTCCAAATCATCAGAGAGGGGCAGGTTTTTATTCCCGTTTTTTCCTCATAAAAAAGAAAACAGGGGAATGGCGACCGATCCTAGACCTACGCAATCTGAACAAATATCTCAAGAAGCAAGGATTTCGAATGGTCACCCTCTCGGACATTCTCAGTTGCCTCAACGAGGGAGATTACATGGCTTCCTTGGACATGGAAGACGCATACTTCCACATCCCAATCCACCCAAACCATCGGAAGTACCTCCGTTTCACGGTGGCGGGCGCCCATTATCAATTCAAAGTTCTCCCATTTGGCCTCAAGTCGGCCCCAAGGATTTTCACGAAGTGCCTGGCCCCTGTGGCAGCAGCTCTTCAGGCAGCAAAAGTGCAGGTCTTCCCGTATTTGGACGACTGGCTAGTCAAAGGTCCATCAGAGGCCAAAGTAAGATCCGACATTACAGTATGCCGCAATCTCTTCGCATCGCTAGGCCTCACAATCAACAGAACAAAATCTCAAATGGATCCAAAACAAAACCTGTTGTTCCTAGGAGATTGCTTGGACACAGTGGAATGCAAGGCATCCTTATCTCGAGAGAGACAGCTCCGACTGCAGGCGTTGGCCAAAAAACTAGCAAGAAGAAGGTGACTTTCAGTTCGCCTATTTGCATCACTTCTGGGGATGTGTTCTTCAGCCATCAACCTCATTCCATTGGCGCGTCTAAAGATGCGGCCACTGCAAGAGGAGCTAAACTGTCAATGGCATCAAGCGACAGGTTCTTTTGAGGACACCATCACAATCACCAACAGGATGGTGCATGCACTCCAATGGTGGTCTCAGATCAGCAATCTGGAACAGGGGCTCTCATTCTTACAGAATCCTCCGGATTTTATTCTGACGGATGCGTCCATGGAGGGCTGGGGTGGTCATCTCCAGGACCTGCAAGTGCAAGGAAAATGGTCTCAGCAACACAAGAAATGCCACATCAACAGTCTAGAGTTAAAAGCCATTTGTCTGTCTCTTCAAGCGTTCCTCCCCAGGATAGTAGGGCCCTCGGTTCTAGTCAGAACGGACAACACCACAAGCATGTTTTATATCAACAAGCAGGGAGGAACGAGATCAGCAACGTTATCCAAACAAGCCCAAGAGTTATGGAAATGGTTAACAGTTCACAACATAACTCTCAAAGTGGAGCATGTCAGATGCCTCTACAACACCTAGGCAGACAAACTGAGCAGAACATTGTCAGATTGCCACGAGTGGGAACTGGACAACGACCAGTTGAACTATGTGTTTCAGAGATGGGGCAAACCCAGGTTGGACCTATTTGCGACTCAACAGAACAAGAAATGCCGGTACTACGCCAGCAGATATCCTCAACAGGGGTCAAGGGGGAATGCCCTTTCGATGCGATGGTCAGGGACCTATGCATACGCTTTTCCTCCGATCCCTCTGATCCCACGAGTGGTGCACAAAATGAAAATGGAGAGTTGTCGCCTTCTCCTCATTGCTCCCAAGTGGCCTCGCCAGTATTGGTTTCAGGAACTCATGCTACTTTCACAGGAACCACCGATCAAACTGCGTGTAACTCCGAAGTTACTGTCACGCAACGAGGGTCAGGTACTTCACCCAGATCCTCAATCGCTGAAATTGCACGCATGGCTCCTAACTTCCTAGAATTCGAACATCTTCAAATTCCTCAGGACTGCCGAGACATTTTAGAGAAGGCAAGAGCCCAGAGTACATTAAAAACCTATCGTCTCAAGTGGAAGCGTTTTTGCGCATGGTGCATCTCTAGTGCTTTACACCCTATAGAGGCGCCGGCAGAAAAGATATTACCCTATTTATTGCATTTAGCGCAATCTGGTCTTTCTTTTTCATCAATAAAGGTCCACTTGGCGGCCTTATCCAGGTACAGAAAGGTGACTAACACTCAATCACTCTGCTCTTCATCGCTAATCAAGCAATTTATGAGGGGTCTGTTCCGGGCTTATCCCCCAGTGAAGCCCTCACCACCGGAATGGGAGCTCAACACGGTTCTATCACAGCTGATGAAGCATCCGTTCGAGCCTATCCATAGAGCCGACCTTAAGTTCTTGACATGGAAGATTGCTTTATTACTGGCGCTAACTTCCGCAAGAAGAGTGGGAGAAATTCAAGCTTTCACCATAAAGGAGCCCTTTTTACATTTCTCCCAGGACTATGTCACTTTACGAACGAATCCAGCGTTCATACCGAAAATGCCTTCCCAGTTTCATCTAAATGAACCGGTCAAGCTGAAAGTTTTCTTTCCAAACCCGTCAACCCCGGCTGAAAAAACATTGCATTCTTTGGACATCAAACAATGCTTAAAATTCTATCTTCAGAGAACCAAGACTTTGAGAAAGTCAGATCAACTGTTTGTAGCTTATGGCCAGACTACATTGGGGAAAGCGGTAACTAAAGCCACGATTTCAAGATGGATCGCATCCGCTATTCAATTCTGCCACATCAAGGCTAATCGACCATTGACAAGATCTATTCGATCTCACTCCACAAGAGCTGTGGCAGCGTCTGCAGCTTTGTTTGCAGGAGTGACGCTTGAGAACATTTGCCGTGCTGCGACATGGAAGAATGTCCACACGTTTACAAGACATTACTGCCTGCAATCAGCAAATCAGGATGAGGCGGCAGTGGGCCAAGCTGTTTTACGTCACCTGTTTCCATAAGGAGTATGTTCAGGTACTGATGTTCACTTATTTCATATAAAGCACATGCAATTTAATAGATTGTTTTTAAATATGCAGACATATGCTAACATGTTGTGTATTTTTGTATGATGCTTAAGATTTCTTTCTAGAAAATGCATAATTTCAATGTTTAACTTGAACATGATTTATTAATAGTTCAATCTCTAGGCGTTTGTTGGTTGTTGACAATACATTCATAGGGGTGCACTGTAATAAGTCTCCCACCATCCGCAACCGACTTTGCCTGGCTTACTGCTTGCTATTCTGATTCAGGCATGTGAATCTATGAAAGATACCCCAATACTGGATAAGAAAACAAGTTACTTACCTGTAACTTCAGTTATCCAGTATTGGTATCTTTCATAGATTCACATGCACCCACCCTCCTCCCCGGCGAGTCAGTTCTCTAAGTTGGGGATACTTGTTCCCACTTGTGCTACGAAAATCTGAGGAGAGCTGGCTCTGCAGGGAAGGTTCTAGAGGGTGCTGTGAGCTGATTGGTTGGAGCAAAGACTTTGGGTCTTTTAGCATAATGATGTAGATAGGCTACTATAATATAGGCCTCAGGCCTTTTTCAAGGGCCTACTACTACAAAGTGCTTTTGGCACTGCTTTTTTATTTACCGTGGGACTCCCGCCTCGACGACGGGGAATGATTCAGGCATGTGAATCTATGAAAGATACCAATACTGGATAACTGAAGTTACAGGTAAGTAACTTGTTTTCTTAGCGTGCTTCAAGAACAGAACAAAACAAAACTAGTGTTCAAAAACACACTGCCTCCTGAGACCGTTTGCGGCTGCAGAATGGAAAAAAAGTGCTTATCCACTAATTAGAAGCCTGTGTCTACCACCGCCAGTAAAGCATCCAACCCTGGTGGGCACGGCCAAAGGCGGACAGGGTGGCAACCAGGAGGGATTAAAATGCCTCTGGTGCAATCGGTACACTATCTTTTGCATAATTTGTGACGCCAAACGATGGGCACAAATTAAAACTGCAGGCGGAGCAGAAACACGACTTCGGAATCCGTATAGATTCCAAGAAGCCCTCTCATGCCGAAAGCAGCGCATGTGCGCTGCTAATGTCAGACGAGACCTAAAAACGGGGCAGCTGTGAAAGCATGAGTAGCGTAAGGGCACTCAGTGGGAATGAAAGCAGTACTTTGGCTGTGCGCCACAGAAGGGACAAACACACAAAGATAACATAAAACCAGCATGTGCTAACCAAACAGAAGCACAGAAGAGGGACGATCAAGCCAACCAATGGTAAGCAATGGGCGGGCTCTAAGTCCCCTTCAAGTTAATAAAATGTATCACAAGCGACAGACATGCGTTCTCAGTCAAAACTTAGTGTGATATGATCTGTTGTTCCAGAAGAGTCCCTATCCCCAGGATCTTTTCTCTTACAAAGGTGAGAAAACGGTAAGCTTTAAGAGCTGTTGCTCCAGCACAATCACTTTTCTATCACTTGGTTGTTTTTCATGGCACATGTACACTTAAAATAAATGTGGGTACGGTGTTATAATGTAGGGGCCATTGTTCCTGGCACCTGTTCACTTACACCAAGTGTGATAGGATGCATCTAACAGAGGACTTTTTGTTCCTGGCAGCACTTCACATACAGCTTGTTAGATGTATTTCTCCATGAGCCATTGCTCCTGGCACTTATCCAGTTATTACAAGTATGGGGTTCTTACAGCAGAGTATTTGTTTCCAGTACCTATTCCCTTATAAGTGGGAGGAATAGTTTTACACAGTAAATACTATTGTTCCCAGCACCACTTCACTTATTCACAAGTTTGCAGTGATGTGTTCCACTGTAAGTCATTGTTCCAGACACCTGTTCACGTACCAAGTGTGAAATGATGCATTGTAAGATAAGAGCTGTTGTTCCTAACACCCCCTTCACTTTACCTCACCAGAAATGTCTTTCTACCTCTGACTTCAGTGTCTTTAAAGTCGCAGTTTTTTTTTTGCGGTTCACGCTAATTTGTATTTCTGCAACTTTTTCAAAAGTGTTTTTTTCAAGGAGTCAGTTAATTTAGAAGAAATCCTGCAATAGAACATCTGTGTTTTAAGATCTAATATCATCCGGTTTAAACTGCCTTTTAGCGAGACATTCGATTATTAAAATTAGCTGCCGTGGTGCTCTGCAGGTTTTTAGGTCTACCTTCGCAGTGCAGCTGTCGTGTGATAAGCAGAAAGGAGCTGTAAGAAGCAGTACTAAAGCAGAGGATTTGGCTTGGCCCAAGTTGTGTGTTTCTGCTTAAAGAGTGATTGTATTGCATTTTTTTGCCTTGTGTAAAAGCTTATGCTCAATACTGCAGGACTGACTTTGGTATGGTTACAGCCCATTGATAGGGGCTATATGCCTCATCTGTTTATCATGACAAGTTACTACAAATGTAGTGGTCCTGACTTGTTTATTGTGAAAAGCATTTGTTAAGCTAGAAAGGTGGATTGTTACTTCACTGTGATAAAGCTTGTACAGGGGCGTTGTGTTACATGTTTTTTTTTATGTATCCTCATAATTACGATAATAGGCTAGGAGTTTGGTGGTGGTTACCTCTGACAGAACCCTAGGGATAGAAGATTTGTACTGTGAGAGTCCTTGTTAGACCCTCTTGGAATTAGTTATATGTATTGTTTTGCCTGCTGTAATATTTTGATACCTTTTTTTATTGAAAATTTCAAGCAAAGCACTCAGTGGGTCACACCTTTAGATACAGAAGAACAACATTGTCCAATGCAGCAGTACTATCACCATCATAGTAAACAACATAGTAATATAATAACAAAAACGAAAGTGATAACCAGGACATACAAAGTCTATGTGGAACCCGCTATTGGGTACTACGTAACCATACCCTAGCTGCCCATAACAACTGCGTGACATGGCAGAAAAGTCCGATTCGGCACCAAGGATAGTGAAGACATTGTATCATAATAACAAAAACGAAGCATAAGGCAGTGATCAGCAAACAAACAATAATGAGGGATCAGAGCAGGGCAGAACAGCAGCTACAGCAGTAAGACGCCAACTCTTGATGATTAGCTCCCATGAAGTATTTTGCTCAATATATTAGCCCTCAGTTGGTTATGGTAATAAGACAGTGATGAAGGATATACACCTGATTTGGAACATTTATGTAAAATTCGATAGGTCCAATCAGTTTATTATGAAACATTACAGCAAAGGCAGTAGGCATGATTTATTATGCAAATCGTTTGTTGATAACCCTTTAAAGGACTAATGATATCACCCTGATGTAATGCCTGTAGACAGGCATTTTGTTACACAGAATATCACAGATTACTGTAGTATGCAAGGGTTTTTGTGTTGGGTACTTTGACAAACCTTGAAGGGTATACGTTTTACACTGTAATTATCCTTGCTAGACCTTAGCAGAGCTTGTTAGGTCTAGTTGTCCACCAAGCCCTTGTAGTAAAATATAAACTCTATATACATAAACACACACTTTGATTCAGCTCTCTTCGGTTTGATTGAGTACCATTTACATTCTGCTTTGCCCAATGACTGAATATTGCATGAGGCAATAGGTTAGCCTATTGCTGTGATTGGCAGTATTGCCCTTTGAGTAACAGTATTTTGCCTCAACATGTGCATGTATGCCTGAAAATGAGTGCACTTTAGTGTCTGGGCTGGTGACCATTCCTTTATTTTTTATTTTTTTAGTAGACACCTTTCATTACTGTACTTCTTATATGGTTTAAATCTTTAATTAATTTTTGAGACCGAATAAGAACAGGACCCTCAACTCCCACGTCAGAATACAAAGGAGACCAAAAGGTCGCAATGAATAACATTACCACAGGCAAGAAGCATGGAGCTGGTCGAGAGTATAAACAAAAGAACAAATAGAGTTTCCCAAACTAACCCCCACCCGCCACACCCATCCCTCGTCCACCAAAAAAACATAAAATTGGAAAGGAAGAGGGGAAGGCTACACCTTGATTAGCATAGTCTTTTACGACTTTTCGTGGAGCGGTCACTTGGAATCTGCGTGTCTGGGAGACGCAGTAGTTGAAGATATCTGGGGCATGTCAACTGTCGGAATTCGGACACCAGGAGGGTCAAGAAGGGCTGCCACAATTCAGGAAACTCCGAACCCCTGCCAGCCAGTGTGAGTGTGAGTTTCTGCATACCCAGCACCATCCAAAGCAGTTAAAGCCAGCCAGAGAGCGTGGGGATTTGGGCGGTGCGCCAATGTATCAAGAAGTTCTGCAAGGTCGCTCCTATAGCAATCGCTATTAGTCGTCCCCTTCTGGATTTAAGTGGGTACATTAATGGGTTAGATAAGCCCAATAGGTTGTAGGAGGGGAAACGAGGGACCTGAGTTTCTAAGTGAAGATCTATTTCATCCCGCACTTGGGACCAGTATGGCTGTATGTGGGTGCAGCTCCAGAGGACGTGTTCCAGTGTACCTTTCTCCCCGCACTCACTCCAGCATAGATCGCTGCGTCGAGGGTCAAAGCGATGCACGCGCTCCTGCGTATAGTACCCATAAGTAACTATCTTGGTCAAGGTCTTCATGAGGCCCGTATGGAACGCCGAGTGCCGTGCCCTGTGGTAAATGCCCTCCCATTCCTTATGACCTAGGGTTCTCCCCAGGTCCCTCTCCCATCGGGCGCGGCCTGCATTATAGGTGTTGATGGTGGGGCCTAGGAGCATCTTATAGAGGTCAGATATGATCCTCTTATCTGAGGTGCAAGTTATCAGCCATGTTTCGTAAGGGGATAATAGTTGTTGTGCTTGTGGCCTAATGTGAGGGTGTAGTGCCCAGTGTCGGACCTGGAGGTATGACAAGCGTTCTGTTTCGGGGAGACCATAGTGTTCCCTAAGCTGCGGAAACGGGATAATACCCTCTAAGTCAAAAAGATGTCCCAGGGATCTGCAAGGGAAGGAACGCCAGGCTTGAAAGGCTCTGGCTTCAGTTGGAACTCTGGGTTGGCGAAAAGTGATGTGAGAGGTGATGGGAACATGGTCAATTGTGCATGAGTGTTGGTGCGTGTGAGAAGTTGGCCCGATATGCAACGTTCGCTATTCTAGCTGAGGAAATATAATTTTTGATCGAGTAGTGTTCCCCAGCGAGTACCCCACCGTCTCCATGTACTAGCTTGCAGTGCATGTTATTTCCCTCCTGTGTCAGCTACGAAGACGCAAATACATTTGCGTCCATCTTTAACTTGTCCTCTTTCAGATCCGCCATGAACGGATTGAACATTCAGTTTCTATATATGTCGTGCCACCGTCTTTTTGTGGTACACTTTACACGTTTTTCAGCTCTGGCGAAGTAGGCCCAGAATATGCCATTGAGCCTTTTTTCGAGTTCTCTCCTGCTTTCTGACTCCGAGGGCCTCAGCCCAGGCTACCTCTGTACCAGTGGCCCCCACCTTACTCCTTGCGCGGCTCCGGCGCATAGCCTAACCTCTGCCTGCCAAGACTGTATTCAACCTTCGAATTATCTGCTCCACTCCTCGAAAACACATTCCTGTCTCGTAGCTCAAGTAAACATCCTCCCAGCTGCAGGAGCAGAGGGCCCGGTTCTTCTGTCTCCGTGCAAGTAATTCATAGACTCCGTTGTCATGGTAGGCCCATGCCCCCTCACCCTGCATGCCAACACGTAGACGCATACATGCAGACAGTATAGAGTAGTCTCCGCCCGAGAGACCTTTTCCCTTCCAGATACTACTGTTCCTTAAACATACGATACCAGATACAATTTGGGATTAGGTTGATCTGACATCCCAGACTTATGTCTACACTTATGTCTACACTTGTAGTGCTAAATGTCAAGTCCTTTCACCCTCTGGTTATACGTCAGACCCACGTCAAGCTGCTGCGCGCGCATCTCTGCCATATATTTCTGCTGACAGTGCAGGATTCTCCTATGGATCCACCTACTTGTGACCTCATGATTAATGACGTTTCTAGTGTACGCCTTCATGCACGCCCATTGTACCGCCTTTTTGATGACGTTTCCATGTTTTATCTCTTCTTTTCCAGCTGTTACGCCTACTATATGCTCATACATTGTAATGCATTGACTATATATATGTACCTCTGTAAACAATATGTTGTCTGTCTGTCCCTTCCTGAACCTGTGTGGTGATGGAATGGTTATGCCACCTTGGCTCGAGCCAATAACCCAATTCCTTTTACAGGAATAAAACCCTTTTGAGTTTACCTCAATATCCCGGATTTTGCCTCTTATTTTTCTGAGTTATTCTTATTGATTATTGATAGCAAATTAAGTATAGGTAATCGATTTTACCACAGTTCTGGCGCCCGAACAGGGACCCCTCCCCCACCCCACGCGCCGGTGGTGCGTTGCAGGCCTAGCCCCCTGCCACAGCCGGACGGACAATTACGCGTACCCGCAGGATTTCCTGTATCTCCCTCAGGCCAACGGAGGTGACTGAGGCTGCGATCGACACCCAGACGAGGCGGTGAGGAGTGCGGAGGATCCCGACCTGAGCCTAGCTGAGAGAGCAAGATCCGTGGTATACCGAGGCCCACCAGAGTCCGAGGTTCCGAAGTATCTGCGTCAAGTCCGAATCCTGTCCGCGTCGAGTCCAGTCCAGAGTTTCCGAGGCCTTCTGTTTCCGTGCTTCCTGGTGAGTACCGTTGCTAGGGACGCATCCTGACGTGCACATTAGTTTGTGCCGGTCAAGACAGGTTCGGGTACACGAGCCTGGTCTGCACTGTTTAGCAGTGTATCTGTACTGTATAGCAGTATATCTAGTCTGCACCTGTATAAGGTGTATCCGTGCCGTTTAGCGGTACATCCTGTTGCACTTGTCACTGTTCCCTATTAATGTGCTTCGTTCCTGAAATGTTTTAGTGTGTCATTCAAATGTCGTGGTATGAGTGAATGTTCGATTTTCATTGTTGTGCTTAGACGTGTCTTATGTATAGTGTGTTCATTTCTGAGTAAGAATCAAGTAGCCTGTTTCAGAATGCCGTTGTTCTCTAAACTAAGACAAATAAAAACCCGCAAAGGGGTTCTAGAAGAAGCCGTTCCCATTCCACCTAGGGACACTCCAGGGTACTTTATGTACCATAAACACGGCCTAGACGCTGTTTTATTTCTCGACTTGTGGGTAGACTACACTAAAGAACTGTCAGAGAATCAGAGATGGCCCGCTGCAGGGACATGGGATGCAGATTGCATCATGAGAGTAGAAGAAGCATTATGGAAAAAGAAAGCCAGACAGTCACAGAAAGATGCCATCGAGTTATGGCGTAAAGAGTCGCATAGGCGCACAGAAAAAGCTCACAGACTAGAAGAAAAGAGTAAGGAGGAATCCGACAAGGTCCGAGAAGACGCATTAGTTGAGGAAGGTATCAGAGTAAAATTAGAACAAGTAGACAGACAGCGTAATACGCTTATGAATGGCATGTTCCCCATCCTATCAAAAGGCTTGCCTAAGGCCTCTCCAGAAGCACCGAAGGACCTACCACCCCCATTGCTCCCGACTAAGACACATCAGAGGACAGCAAAGGATGTTTTCCTTTCTTCCTATCTAGACGATGTTGCTCCCACCTATGTTAATACCCCATTGCCTGCGCCCTTGCCTGTGCCAGGGCCTGCGCCTGACCCTTATGCTCTTCCTCCCCGACAAGCTACTCCTCCCCGGAATCCTCCTCCTGATCTACCTCCTCCTACTCCCCGTGATACAGATCTGACTAACCCTTTCGGAGCCGGTGCCTCAGGAGGCGCGTCCGGAGGGGCAGGTTACCAGACTCCGCCACCAACCCATCGCCTGAGTCTTAGAGAAATAGCGCAACAGCGTACACCTAGAACAGATATTACATTTTATGGAGATCGCCTTGCAGATTGTAGATATGATCCTGTACCTGGTAAAAGGAGTGACGTAGATATGTTACTTGCATCAGTACGTTTACGACGAGTCACGAACTTCCTGATGTCACTACCCGAAATGACAGAACATATGGATCGAATATATAAGTTTGTGCAGACAGGAGTAGGGCCTGAAAGCATTAAGGAGGCCATGGCCCATCAGAAAGTGGATACTAAAGCCAAGTTATTACGGTTTCTTATAAACTGTTTCATTCGAGAAGCAGATAGGCCGGGTACGAACCCGGAAGATTTGAAAGCACTCCACAAATGGGGCCGACATATAGCCGATGGACAGCATGACAAAGAAGCCTGTATAGATAACATGTACCGAAGAATCAGAACTGCAATAACTAAGATGCACGAGAAAAGACAGCCCGTACCGGAAGTAGATTCCGACAAACATGAATCCACAGAGGAGGAGGCAGAGGAAGAACCAGAGACACTAGCACAAGCACAGTTGCCAGTCAGAGAAATGGTAGCGTATGTAGGTAAAGGAAGGCCATTCCATAATTCGATGCGCCCAGTGCGCCCAGAATGTAAAAGAATATATCAGGAAGCCATGTGTAATCCTAAAACACCCGAACACCTATTCCAAGCCACCGACCGAGTACTTCAAGAGCGCATGGGGTATCATGTACTTGACTCTATGGATGAACAAGAATTAGCCAGGTCAGCCGTGCAATGGGCTGACAACTCTGAGAAATATGGTGATGATGTGTTAGCGCATACGTTCCTGAACTTGACACCGAGTGAGCAGCGTTTAGCTGGTATGTACATGATACAGCATCTGCTTTTATTATATAAAAGCCAACATTCTGATCCAGGTCCCCTGCGCGATATACTAATAGAATTGGTCACGAACAGATGGAAAGGTCTAAGTACTGACCTGATTAAGGTAATTCTAGAACACCGCCACAAGTATGGTACATTCTTATGTCCACAGATTAACGCAGCACCCGTTATGGAACGAAAGACCATGTATTACATGGATGGACAGAATCCGTTGCGAGAAGTGCACCCCGTACAGAACGCAGACCACACGCTTAGACGCGTGTTCGTGTATACTCCTGTAACTAAAATGGAATTATTGGAAATGAAGAAATTAGTACCCAGTCACGATAAAGACCCTGCAGGTTTTCACCGCGAAATAAAGGATATGTTATTAATGGGCGATTACACTTATCCCGACCTCATGAAAATACTGAAAGTATTACTGCCTCCAGGCATATATGAGAAACTCAAAGAAAAAGAGTGGGAGGTGGGTGATGCAAAGATTGATTGGGCTGCATTACAAGATGAAGAGAATACCCGAGTGCCAGGCCTAGGGCTTGGAGATAAAGTCAAAGCGTTACCAGGTTTATTAGTACAAGTGTTGCCACGTTTATTGAGTACGAAAAAGGAAGATTGGGGAGCAATTTCAGCATGCAAACAGAAACCTGATGAAGACACTAGTGATTTTTATACACGATTTGAGAAATGTTTTGGTATTAACAGCGGTCTGAAAGCAAGTAGCGAGTCATATCCACATCTTTTTGTAACGAAATTAGTCGAGAATTCCCTACCCCAGGTCAAGAATAGAGTACTGAAAGTAGAAAGCACTTGGCAAGCTAATACCCCTTCGCAAATGTTACAGTATCACCAGAATAGACTTAGAGAAGAACAAGAACATGAACAGAGACGTATGAAAGATACGAAAATGAAAATGTTAGTTGCTCAGTCGGTTCCTGCCGACGGTCAGAAAAAGGGTGCAACCCATTCCAGTAATTCGTCAGCTCCCGTAAAGGGTGTATGTAATTATTGCAAGCAGCCAGGTCATTATATAAATGAATGTTCCGTTTTGAAGCATAATATTGCCACGGGCAAGACTAAAGAGAGACCACGTCCTCCTAGACAAGATCAGACTTCACAACAAGTACCCCAGAATATACAGCAGATCGCACCCATGCCAGCTTCTTCACAGACAGTAGCGATACCTCAGCAACAGCCCATTACTGCAACACAAACCACGACACAGCAAATGTATCAGTATGCACAGAACGATTACCCTGATTACCAGCGATACACATGAAACAGCCTAGAGAGTGAATTCCGCTTGCCCCTTATTGAAGTTCCTGTAGATCAGAATGGTCCTTATGTACATAGTCAAGTTTTAGGGAAAGACAGAAAGTTTCTCATTGACACAGGGGCAAGCAGAACCACGATAAGTCACAGTGAAGTACCAGGGGCACCCCTCTCAGGCTCACAGAACGTGTCCCTCGGATTTTCAGGAAAACCGATTATCAACGAAGTATCACAACCCCTCCCTCTTGCAGTAGGTCCTTTGACACGGACTACAGACTTATTGCTCACGAGATCATGTCCAGAAAATCTATTAGGCATAAAAACACTGAAAGCTCTAGGAGCCATTATTTGTTGTTCTCCCGAGGGAGTACGATTATTTTTGCGAGATTTCAAAGGCCATTATGTATTGAGAGATATGGATCCCCGACTACAGAACGTCCCTGCCCACCTGTGGGCGCAGGGCCCCACTGATGTAGGTTGCATGCACATTACCCCGTATCGAGTCACACTTAAAGCAGGAGTGGTATTACCACGAATTCGACAATACAAGTTACCTCCAGATGCTGTAGTGGCTTTACTGAGAATCATTGACGAGCTAATCGCACAAGGAGTGGTTATGGAAACCGACTCTAATGTGTGTAATTCTCCTATCATTCCTGTTCTCAAACGTACTGACCCAAATGCTCCACCTGTTTATCGATTGGTTATTGATCTGCGCGAATTGAACAAATGCATTGTACCACAGTACCCTGTGGTCCCAGATATCTCTTCGTTACTGACAGCCATTGATTCCGAAGCAGCGTTCTTTACTGTAATCGATCTCAAGAATGCTTTCTTCAGTGTCCCCATCGATCCGGAAAGCCAATATTTGTTCGGATTCAGTTTAAATGGACGATCTTTTAAATTTGCCCGTGCACCTCAAGGATTCACGGAAAGCCCCAGCATCTATAGTCAAGCATTGAAAAAACAACTAGACAGTATCCACATGCCAGTTCACACTGCTCTGCTTCAGTATGTCGATGATCTGTTGATCACCGCTCGAAGCGAACCCGAATGTGAAAATGCATCTCTGATTGTTTTGAACTTCCTGGCTGACAAGGGACACAAGGTGTCTCCTTCGAAGCTACAATTCTGTGTTCAGCAAGTTGTGTACCTGGGTCACTTGCTGTCCAAAGTGGGGAGACAGCTCACACCTGATCGCATTCAGTTAATTGTTAACATGTCACCACCCAGTACAGGTTCCACATTCTGTAGAAGTCCTTTTGAATCGGACTCAAACCCAACACCTGACCATAGCAAGATTGACAGGTTATGAATTGACATTGTTTCAGCCACACATCGAAATCAGACGCTGCAGCACATTGAATCCTGCCACGTTATTGCCAGTAAATGGAGTAGATCCATTGGCACATGATTGCATCGAAGTTATCACTATTACAACAAAGCCCAGACAAGACTTGACAGATGTTCCGTTACCAGATCCAGACCTGACACTTTATGTGGATGGTTCATGTATGAGAACAAAGACAGGTGAATTAGTGGCAGCCTACGCCGTCACGACAGACACGGAAGTCATTGAAACAAATTGTATTGACACTTTGTCAGCCCAAGCCGCAGAGCTTATTGCTCTGACACAAGCATGTATACAAGCTAGGAATAAGAGAGTTAACATATATACTGATTCACGTTATGCATTCGGAGTCGTTCACGACTTTGGAGTCCTCTGGCGAGAAAGAGGTTACTTAACTTCTCACGGTGCCAACATCCAGCATGGTCCCCTCATTCAAGCTCTGTTAGATGCAATACATCTACCTACTGCAATCTCTATCATGAAATGCAGGGCACATACTAAGGTTACTGATGTCATTTCCCAGGGTAACGACCTGGCAGACCGAACAGCAAAGCAAACTGCTCAAAACCGAACTCATGTAACTGATCAGACACAAATAGGGGTACCAGCACACTGTATGACAGTTAGGGATCCCGCACATGATGTGATCGACATACAGTCACATGCAACACCAGATGAAATTAAGGAATGGACTAGACTAGGAGGGGTCCAAACAGACCAGGGATGGATGACGAAGGGAAAATCTACATGGTTTCTCCCCGATTCTATGGTACAAGTCATCATTAATACAATACATAGTCCCGCACACCTTGGAGAGAAAGCAATGCTAGACAGTATTCAACACATATGGTCCAATAAAAACTTACGGGCAGCAGCCAAACAGAAAGTGCGTACTTGCATGATTTGTGGTCAGTTCAATCCAGGTAAAAGCATCCCCGTAGAACAAGGTGGATTTCAGCCTCCCGACCACCCTTTTGAAGTCCTCCAGATGGATTATATCCAGATGGAACGGTGTCGAGGATTCAAGTATGTTCTCGTAGTCGTGTGTGCTCTTTCCCGATGGGTAGAGGCATACCCAGTTCCCGATTACACTGCTCCGACCACTGCCAAGCAGTTGGTTCGTGAATACTTCCCGCGGTATGGTTTGCCCCGTATCGTGTACTCAGATAATGGTCAGCCATTCTCATCCGAACTTGTGAAACATATTACACTTCTGTTAGGTTACCAGTGGAAGTTCCATTGTGTCCGGCATCCCGAGGCAGCAGGTCTCGTGGAGCGCCATAATCAAACACTGAAAATCCGACTTTCCAAGATCTGTAGAGATAAAGGTATAGACTGGATAGTTGCCTTGCCGGTCGCCCTCTTCTATATGAGGATGGTGGCCCATTCCCGTTCTGGACTATCCCCGTATGAAGTGGTCTTTGGTAGGCCACCGAATATGTGGGGGACGCCCATTCCGCGAAAAATAACTGATGTTGATTGTCTTATGCTGACAGATTACCTTGCCTCCTTGATGTCTGCACTACAATCTTGTCGTTCACAGGTAGCTAACTTTCCAAGATCTGTAGAGATAAAGGTATAGACTGGATAGTTGCCTTGCCGGTCGCCCTCTTCTATATGAGGATGGTGGCCCATTCCCGTTCTGGACTATCCCCGTATGAAGTGGTCTTTGGTAGGCCACCGAATATGTGGGGGACGCCCATTCCGCGAAAAATAACTGATGTTGATTGTCTTATGCTGACAGATTACCTTGCCTCCTTGATGTCTGCACTACAATATTGTCGTTCACAGGTAGCTGCAGCCTTTCCCGACAACACCGAGACGAAGCCCCATGAGGTGGTTCCTGGCGATTACGTCTACGTTAGGAATTTTGATCGGAAAATTTCAAGCAAAGCACTCAGTGGGTCACACCTTTAGATACAGAAGAACAACATTGTCCAATGCAGCAGTACTATCACCATCATAGTAAACAACATAGTAATATAATAACAAAAACGAAAGTGATAACCAGGACATACAAAGTCTATGTGGAACCCGCTATTGGGTACTACGTAACCATACCCTAGCTGCCCATAACAACTGCGTGACATGGCAGAAAAGTCCGATTCGGCACCAAGGATAGTGAAGACATTGTATCATAATAACAAAAACGAAGCATAAGGCAGTGATCAGCAAACAAACAATAATGAGGGATCAGAGCAGGGCAGAACAGCAGCTACAGCAGTAAGACGCCAACTCTTGATGATTAGCTCCCATGAAGTATTTTGCTCAATATATTAGCCCTCAGTTGGTTATGGTAATAAGACAGTGATGAAGGATATACACCTGATTTAGAACATTTATGTAAAATTCGATAGGTCCAATCAGTTTATTATGAAACATTACAGCAAAGGCAGTAGGCATGATTTATTATGCAAATCGTTTGTTGATAACCCTTTAAAGGACTAATGATATCACCCTGATGTAATGCCTGTAGACAGGCATTTTGTTACACAGAATATCACAGATTACTGTAGTATGCAAGGGTTTTTGTGTTGGGTACTTTGACAAACCTTGAAGGGTATACGTTTTACACTGTAATTATCCTTGCTAGACCTTAGCAGAGCTTGTTAGGTCTAGTTGTCCACCAAGCCCTTGTAGTAAAATATAAACTCTATATACATAAACACACACTTTGATTCAGCTCTCTTCGGTTTGATTGAGTACCATTTACATTCTGCTTTGCCCAATGACTGAATATTGCATGAGGCAATAGGTTAGCCTATTGCTGTGATTGGCAGTATTGCCCTTTGAGTAACAGTATTTTGCCTCAACATGTGCATGTATGCCTGAAAATGAGTGCACTTTAGTGTCTGGGCTGGTGACCATTCCTTTATTTTTTATTTTTTTAGTAGACACCTTTCATTACTGTACTTCTTATATGGTTTAAATCTTTAATTAATTTTTGAGACCGAATAAGAACAGGACCCTCAACTCCCACGTCAGAATACAAAGGAGACCAAAAGGTCGCAATGAATAACATTACCACAGGCAAGAAGCATGGAGCTGGTCGAGAGTATAAACAAAAGAACAAATAGAGTTTCCCAAACTAACCCCCACCCGCCACACCCATCCCTCGTCCACCAAAAAAACATAAAATTGGAAAGGAAGAGGGGAAGGCTACACCTTGATTAGCATAGTCTTTTACGACTTTTCGTGGAGCGGTCACTTGGAATCTGCGTGTCTGGGAGACGCAGTAGTTGAAGATATCTGGGGCATGTCAACTGTCGGAATTCGGACACCAGGAGGGTCAAGAAGGGCTGCCACAATTCAGGAAACTCCGAACCCCTGCCAGCCAGTGTGAGTGTGAGTTTCTGCATACCCAGCACCATCCAAAGCAGTTAAAGCCAGCCAGAGAGCGTGGGGATTTGGGCGGTGCGCCAATGTATCAAGAAGTTCTGCAAGGTCGCTCCTATAGCAATCGCTATTAGTCGTCCCCTTCTGGATTTAAGTGGGTACATTAATGGGTTAGATAAGCCCAATAGGTTGTAGGAGGGGAAACGAGGGACCTGAGTTTCTAAGTGAAGATCTATTTCATCCCGCACTTGGGACCAGTATGGCTGTATGTGGGTGCAGCTCCAGAGGACGTTTTCCAGTGTACCTTTCTCCCCGCACTCACTCCAGCATAGATCGCTGCGTCGAGGGTCAAAGCGATGCACGCGCTCCTGCGTATAGTACCCATAAGTAACTATCTTGGTCAAGGTCTTCATGAGGCCCGTATGGAACGCCGAGTGCCGTGCCCTGTGGTAAATGCCCTCCCATTCCTTATGACCTAGGGTTCTCCCCAGGTCCCTCTCCCATCGGGCGCGGCCTGCATTATAGGTGTTGATGGTGGGGCCTAGGAGCATCTTATAGAGGTCAGATATGATCCTCTTATCTGAGGTGCAAGTTATCAGCCATGTTTCGTAAGGGGATAATAGTTGTTGTGCTTGTGGCCTAATGTGAGGGTGTAGTGCCCAGTGTCGGACCTGGAGGTATGACAAGCGTTCTGTTTCGGGGAGACCATAGTGTTCCCTAAGCTGCGGAAACGGGATAATACCCTCTAAGTCAAAAAGATGTCCCAGGGATCTGCAAGGGAAGGAACGCCAGGCTTGAAAGGCTCTGGCTTCAGTTGGAACTCTGGGTTGGCGAAAAGTGATGTGAGAGGTGATGGGAACATGGTCAATTGTGCATGAGTGTTGGTGCGTGTGAGAAGTTGGCCCGATATGCAACGTTCGCTATTCTAGCGACCGCTATGTATCGTTCCAACGACCCTTATGGTGTTTGGTTGTAAGTCAACCTATAGACCAGCTATCCTAGTAGCGTGGATACGAGCAGTCTAAGGCTAAAGACTCGAGAGGGCGCGTTAAGCCAGCCGTTTACCACACATGTACCCCTTGAACACCCAGTGAAAGGACACCACACAAGTGTTATGAAAATAAACAGTATATTTATTAAGAATCACAACAGCCCTGTACTCTTTATGAGGACAGGGTACTAAGCACAAACCAAATCTCTTTAGTAAATACTTCAAGTGCACAGTTTAAAACAAGTGTCCGGGGACACGGAAAGGTTAAGGCAAGTCGGAAGCGAGGGACTCGGGACCCTAGAGTAAGGAGGCTATGCAGGCACCGAAGTGCCGAGTTACCTAGCCACGAGGGCTGCGGCTGCAAGTCTTACAGGCGTCGGGGTCTTCGCTGACGAGCCAGGAGCCGGAAGAAAAGGAGTTGCTGGCCGGCGACCAGTGATGAATAGTTCGTAGAGATCCAAGCCTGGATCGGAGATTGATGAAACCTGAAAGCAGAGGGGACCAAGTTCGTACTACTAGCCAGTAGTCAGAGGGTACCAGGAAGGCACCGGTTGGCCGTCACCTCGACCAGGTGAGTGGGCGACGCTAGGCTCTGCAGTCTCTCGGACCAGGAGGCGTTGTCGGCGACCACGGTGGAGGTGCGAGCTGTCCCACGACGGATGTCGCTGTCGGCGTCTTGAGTGGACCAGGAGGGTCCGGGGTGCTTCTCGAAAAGATGGAAGCAAGGGCCAGTCTGGAGCAACCAGACCGGCAGTGTTGATTCTCGGATGTCGTCACAGAAGGACACGAGCCAGCGGCTAGTGACCAGACAACGTGCTGAGCAGCGAGCAGAAGGGCCCCACGCAGATCGTGGAGATGCTGGGAGACTGCACTTCGGTGCTGGAGCGGCTCAGGGTCGGGGCTTCTCGGACCCCAGAGCACTCACCAGGGAGTTACCTCGATGGTCGTGCTGGTTTTAAGAGCGTGCAGGTTTTGATGATGGCCGGTCCCTCGAGGCCTCGTCGCACCCACAGATCACAGCTGAGCTGATGACGTGGGTAGAGGTCAGAGGTGCCAGGGAAGCCGGTTCTCGTCGAGCTGGGCCGTCGGATTCCTTGAGGAAGGACTTACAGCAAACCGCAGAGTTCTTAGATGGTGCCCGCTGATGCAGGGTGACTACTCCTTAGCCACAAGGGAGAAATCTTGAGAAGAGTCTTGAAGGTCCTTTCGTAGAAAGTAGTTCTTGATTCAAAGATGATCTAATTTGGAAGGGTCCCCGCTCCGGCCTTTTCTAAAGAAAGGGGTGGGTACATGACTAGGTCCTGCCCTAAGGGTGGGACCAGGAAGGGGGGTAGTTACACCCCTCTCCCCTGCCGGACTTTCCCCAGGCCAGGGCTGTCGCCCCTGGAACTGGTTCTAACCGGCAGATGCGTAGTGCGCACCGGGGTGCCACTCCGCAGTCACCTTCTCGCAAAAGCCCTACCTACCCAGAATACACAAACCCTGTCTGGGACGGTGCGAACACCGCCCTTGACGGGAAACCCTTTGTCCAAGGGCTCCTCGCTGGAAGGACTCCCAGCAGCAGGAGGTCAGACTCGTGTCTGTGGTGGCAGCATCCATTTTGTGGAGCTGAGGCTTTCGTTAACTTTAACCGGGGTTCACAGTTACGTACATGTCTTGTCCCTCTAGAAGGGCGGAATGCTAACCTCGTCGCCAGAGTTGGTGAGAGGGCAGCATCCCGATTCGTATGACACCTTACTCGACATGTCTTGATAACGCGACACCGAAGTTACCGATATGGTACGCGTTATCATGGAACAGCCATTGGGTCTGGATTCCGCAAGCTGCAACCGGGCTCGGCTCGGGCCAGAGCTTAGTTCACGCGAGCCCATGCACTCTGCCTTCAGGATTGTCAAGGCCTGCCATAGGAGTGACTGATAGGAACTCGGGTGTCCATTGGAGGGTTAGACATAGGGCTACTATATCTAAAGCAAAGGGTGATTACACGACTTTGCCCCAGCTGTCATGCAGCCAGTTGTGTCAGATTTAGGAGGCCAGCCAGGGGTGGCATAATACATGCTGCAGCCCCTGGCGGCCCTGGGTACACCTATGCCCTGGGTTACAGGGTCTGATGAGGTGGCCCAGTACCAATTGGTAAATGCACCTAGGGCACATATCGTAATTTAGAGAGAGAACAGCCAGGCTGTGGGTCTGATTGGCAGGCCCACAGCCAGAGAAAGTCGTAAACCAGTGAAACAAAAGCAAAAAATCTGGGTGATCATAGGATTGCAGACCCTACTCTCCTACAGTGCGATCCCAGGATTCCATGATGGCGCATGTGATGTATGATGCATAAAGATTGGCTGGCCGGTGAGCCTTGTGGAGAAAGGGGATCCCTTGTAGTGGTCTGCCAGCCACCGCCTGGTCCTGGAACAGCCAGTGCTTTTCTGATTCCAGCCGCTGCCACTCTACCAGGTATGTGAGCTGAGCGGCATGGAAATATGACTGGAGGTCGGGCACTCCCACTCCTCCCTTCTTCCTGATGGCGGAAGCGCGGCTTGCGGCCGTGCCATATAAAACACGAGAGGTCTGCCTGTGTTTGCTGGATCCAACCTAACGGTGGTCGGAGGGGAAGGGTCTGAAATATGTATAAAATTTGAGGGAGTACAGTCATTTTAGTAGCTGCTATCCTACCCAGCCAGGATATTGTGCAGTGTTTCCACCTGCTCAATTCCTTCCTGACGCGTGTTCGGAGGTTGGAGTAGTTAATGTCGGAGGTGGCTTGAATGGTGGGAGCAAGCTGGATGCCTAGGTATGGAATTGCCTCATTTGACCACTGCATCGAGTGTTCCTCTTGGAGGTGAGCAAGGACTTGCGGAGAGAGGGAGAGACGCAGTGCCAAAGATTTATCCGTGTTAATTTTAAAGCCCGACGCCTGAGTAAAATTGTGTAGTTCCATGAAGAGGGCTCGCACGGACGTAATTGGGTCAGAGAGGGACAGCATGACATCGTCAGCATAAAGGCTAATTGTGTGAGTATCTCCACCAAACTGAATCCCAGTAATAGAGGATGGCGGCGAATTTTGATTGCTAAGGGTTCCATTTAAAGTGCAAAAAGGAGGGGAGACTGGGGGCAACCCTGTCTAGTGCCCCTCCCGATAGAGAACCGGGAAGTCGTGTGGCCGTTAACGAGGACCGTCTCCATTGGCGACCTGTAGCAGTTTAGGATGCTGGTGCGGAGCTTTTCACCAAAGCCAGCTGCAATCAACACCATCTCCAAATAGGGCCAGTGCACCCTATCGAAGTCCTTTTCTGCATCAATAGCCAGAAGCATTTGTTTGCCTTGGGTGCAGGACGCTTTCTCTATTAGGTGTAGTATGCGCTTAGTGTTGTCACTAGTCTGCCTCTGAGAAATAAATCCGGCCTTATCAGGTTCGACCAATTGTGTCATGTAGGGCGCCACTCGGGTCGCTAGAATGCTGGTGTAGAGCTTAATATCGATATTAAGCAGTGTGATGGGTCTACATGTGCTTTTTAGAAAAACACGGGAACCCCTACTGAAACAAATGAATTTGCTATACGTAGGGATAGAAAGCTAAGTATATAAAACAAGAATAGCAAACAAATGTTTTTTCCCTCTTCTCACAATTAAGAGGAAATTGATTCTAGGTGCAAATATAAATAATCTAACACAATATAAAAAAATATATTTTTATTTTATTTTCAAGTCTCTATTCTTCCGCTTGCCGACATCAATTTATCATTTTCCTATAAAATTATTGTGTATGAATCCCCATATATTTTTGACTTGAGCTAAATATACATGTATAGAATCTGTGAATGTAAAAATGTAAATATAATGCATTTATACTGTTGAAAAAGAATGAGCTAAACCACAAATCAAAAACAATAAGAAATGAAAATAAAATAAAAATATATTTTTTTATATTATCTTAGATTATTTATATTTGCACCTAGAATCAATTTCCTCTTAATTGTGGGAAGGGGAAAAAAACATCTATTTGCTATTTTTGTTTTATATACATAGGTCTATATGTATTGTCTTTTCCGAGTTTCGGGATTACGACCACTGCCGCCTCCAGCATCTCTCCCGGGATTGCGCCAGTGTGCTCAGAGGAGTTAAACAGTCATGTCAAAGTGGGAGCCAGTTGGTTGCAGAAGGTCTTGTAGAAGCCGGCAGTATAGACGTCTGGGCCTGGTGATTTACCCACTTTGAGGCAGGAAATTGCCGAGATGACCTCCACTTGTATGACCCTGTCTAGATATTCAGCCTGTGCTGAGGAAAGGGAGGGCATGCCTGACCCAGCTATGTAGTCTGCACTATATTGGAGAGCAAGCGGCTCTCCGGCGGAAAGGTCCGCGTAGAAATCCCGAAAGATGTCAGCTATGGTCGCGTCATCTGTCACTGGCTCGCCCTCTGGCGTATGTATGGTCTAGACCCCTTGTCGCTGTCTAGCCTCGCGGAGTTTGTTAGCAAGAAGGCCACTGCACCTGTCTCTCCCTTACCCCCCCCCCCCCCCCCCCCCCCCCCCCCAGTGTAGTAAGAGTGTCACAGCCAAAGCGCTGCATATTCCGCTTTATCTTGATCTAGGGCTGCAAGTTGTTTTCTCTCTAGGCAAAGTTGGCGCCATGCTCTGGAAGCCCCCAACTTCTGATGCAGCTGCTCAAGTTCTGAGACCCTCCGGGTGAGTTCCGCCCTCTAACTTTCCCTATCTCGATTGTGAGCTGAAGAGATCGCTATGAATTCCCCCCGGAGGACAGCCTTTAGGGCTGACCATTGTGTAGCTAGTGGCGTGTTCGGGTTAGCGTTGAAGGAGTTCAAATCTATAATGGCTTTCTGGATTGGAGTCAGTACTGGTGGGAGCTGCAGCAGTGTGTCACGCAAGCGCCAGTGTGTGAGGGGGCGCGGTGAGCAAGGGAGGTGAAAGCTGGCCAGGGCAGGGGAGTGGTCAGAGAGAGAGGCCGTCAGAATATCAATGGTGGTCATATGGGTCTGGAGGGAGGAGGAGCCTAGAAGATAGTCCCGGCGCACATAGGTTTTGTGTGCCCCTGAGTAAAAGGTGTAGCTACGAGTGCGGAGATGGGAATGGTGCCAGAGGTCAGATAGCCTCAGCTCCTGAAGCAGTTCCTGCCCTGAGGGCGAGAAGACCCCGGCTTGAGTCGTCCTCTGGCAGGAGCGATCTAGGTCATTGTCAAAAAAACATTGAGGTCTCCCCCAATCAGTAAATGCCTATCTGCGGCAGCAGCCGCCTCCCTTATTGCCTTGAGGAAGAACTTCATCTGCCCCTCGTTAGGTGCATAAATAGATCACATGACAAAGGTTGTTTCTCCTAGTGAGAACTGGTACGTCAGTAAGCGGCCCCTAATCTCTGCTTGCTTCTGTAGAACCCTCCCCGAGAAGGATCTGGAGACTAGGATGGCCACCCCCGCTGATTTTGTGGTGGTGGAGGAGAACAACTGGATGGGGAATGCCTTAGCCCTAAATCTATGATGTTCTTTGGAGAGGAGGTGTGTCTCTTGGAGTAAGCATATGTCAGCCTCAGAATGTTATAGGTAATGTAGTATGACCCTGCGTTTGATCGGGTTGTTCACGCCACGCACGTTAAGGGTAAGGACTTTAAGATAATTGTGCGCCATCAGAAGTCTGGGATCGAGGATAAATGCAATACATGGTGCTGGTCATGTTGTGCAGCCACTAATCCATCAAGGGGGAAGAGAGCGTAAAGTGGCCAGCGGTATAGAATATGACAGTTCGCTAAGGGCACCCATGGAAGGTGGACGAGGAAACCCAACAGAAAAAAAAACCCAAAACAGTTCCAATAGCACTAATGTCTCTGCCAGCAACAAAAAGTTCAAAAATGCAGAAAAAACCTAATCTCTTGGGTATAGTCCGCCAACCCGTAGGAGCCGGGCTGTCTTCGAGTGGGGACTCATGACGTGACCAGGGGGAGAGGACCAGTGCCATCCGCCAGAAATCAGAGAGTCGCGAGAAGGGTACATAATGACCGGTGTCTCAATCGGTGGGGGGTTTCATTCCAGCCAGGGCATCGGCCTTGTTTGGCTTTCGGACTCGCCGCCGCCTGACTTTGCCATCCTGAGGGTGTGATCTCGGGTCCAGGGCTGCCGCTGCGGCGATCAACGTCCTCGTCATCCGGCACCGTCCGGCCCAGCAACTGACAGGATTCTGTGAGAGCGTGCATCTGGTGGAGCTTGCCATCAAAGCGGAAGATGAGGCGGAATGGGTGCCCCGAGGAGTAGGTGATGTTGTGTTGTCGAAGATGATCTGTCACCTGGTGGAATTGCCTGCGGCGCTGTAGGGTGACCAGGGCTAGGTCCTGGTACAGCACAGGAGAATGACCTTGGTAGGAGAGAGGGTGGAGGGTTCTCGCCTTTGCCTGGATGGCTTCTTTGGTTTTGAAGTCCTGCAGGCATACTAAAATGTCCGCTGGGGGGGGGGCGTTGGGCGCCCTCGGGGGCCGACTGTGTGCTCTATTATCTAAGACAATTTCCACGTCCGGAGCAGCTGCCAAGACATATGGTGTAAGAGGCCCTGTGTGAAGGCGAAGAGATCCTTAGTATCATCTGTCATCTTCACCCCTCGGATCCGAATGTTATGCCAACGCGATCTGTTCTCAAGGGCCTCCAAGTGTGTTTGAAGATCCAGCTGCTGATCTTGGAGCCATAGGACCACCTGCTGGAGCATGGTCACCTCCGTGGTAGTGGAGTCGTGCTTAGTCTCCAGCGTTGCGACCCGCTCCCCCACCTCATCTACGTCTCTGCGTATTTCCCGCAGCTCGACCGTCAGATCCGTCTTCACCGTTTGTATGTCAGCCCTGAGAGTGTTGAAGAGCGATTCGAGGAATGACTTAGTGATCGGCTCCGCTCCGGCACCGGGGGTGGGCTGCCTAGTCTACATTGAGTGGGGTGCTGCTGTGGTGTCGGAAACAGGCTGGGCCTTCCCAAAGATGTCTTGCAACGTTTTCTGTTTCCTCGTCCGAGCCGAGGACCTAGTCTTAAGGGCTCCAAGACAAAGCCCGGGCCGGGGAAAGCGGTTGTTTGTGATGGGGAGGGGAAAGGCTCCCAGCACCGGCATCCGCTGTGATATGGATCTGGCCTTGTATCCTCTGTGTCCCAAGGACGTGTTCAGCAGGAAGAAGCTCCCAGCAGGCCGGAGAGACGGTGATTCACGGTCACTAGAAGCACCACCATCAGCTATAGGGCCGCTTGGCCGGCCAGCACGACATGTGTGTCCTCCGGAGGCGGGCCGTGAAGTAAGCAAGAGTGATCAGGGCCGAGAGTGCGCACTCCACCAAGGCATTCAGACAGGCCTACACCACCATGGGCCACTGTTTCTTTCAGTCCTCGAAGGTTCCACTTGGCTCACCCCGCATGCGTCACCGCAAGGCAGTCGAGGCCTGTGATCTGTGGACTAGTCACTCTCTTCAGGTAGAAAAGTTTGCCCTACAAGGACAGCCAGGGAGGAGGGGGCCGGAGTGTCGAAACCCCAGCGCCAACAGCCCGCTGCACCACCTCCAATTGCATATCCCCACCTAGGGGCTCTCCCAATCACACTCAGTAGAGCCCTGCCTCCTCTGCCGGCCCTCGGGCTGTCTCCCTCGCCGAGCCTCTCAATGCGCGACAATCCCACTGTTGCGCCCTGTCGCTGCAGGCAGGTTACTGCACAGAGTCCTGCGATATCTGGCCCTGAGCCGACCTAGGCGAGCCTGCCAGTGCCACCTCTCTGGTAATCGGGGTGGTTAAGGTTGGATGGGTGCACATCTAGGCCCCTCCGGCCCGGCCAGCGGCTCCCGCCTGGTGTCCTGGCAGCCTGCGCACCTGTGTAGTAGGCGAGGCTGATCCTCCTGCCGCCCAAGACTACTAGCGCGAGGCGCTGCTAGTTAGTGGTGGCCTCCCACGGAAGTTGGTTGTGTTTGGGTAGGGCCCCAGCCGACCCTCTCTGCTAAATACCTGTGATCCTCTCTGGGTCCGGGCTCCGGCGTCGACTCTGACGCCACGCGTAACTGGCTGGCGTCTCTCAAAACGAGCGCGGCGGTGAGGTAGGCAGGCCGCAGCTTGTGGGCACCCTGGGTGAGACTCCCCCGGTCCGGGGACTCCAGCGGCGATCCCGTTCAATCACGCAGAGGGGGTGGCAGGCCCAGCTCCTCTCGAATCGCTGTAGAAAATGGCAACAGTCCTGGGTTCAGCTATGTCGAGCCACCCCCACACTCCGCCGGCCGCTGTGCCCCTGAAGACTATCCCGCCACAGGAGAGGAGGCGGGAGGGTGGAGAGGCCTCACCTTCGCTCCCGTATGGCTGCTGCAGGCCCGGCCCAGCTCCTCAGGTCCCGCAGTGCACTGCAGACGTCGCTAGGGCCGTTTCACACCCGATCTCCAGCTCCACGGGTCCCACGGCCCCCGACCAGGGACGCAGCCCCCTCCGTGCAGCAGATGTGGCGGGCAGAGGCCGCGGTGTTGAGAGCCGGCCTCAGTGGTTTCTGTCTCGGGCCGCCCCTGTGGCTAGGCCTCCGCCATGCTGGTGATGGGGCCGCCGGGCTCCCCTCTCTCCGACATGTGCGCAGCGCCCGCTGCTGGTCGTCAGCCCACCGATGTTAGAAAGGGACAGTGGGGACTCCCGCCACCGATTTGGACGCTTCCCATCTGTCTTGAGAGCGATTCGATGCTATAGACTGCGGACGGCGAGCAGGAGCTCAGAAGAACACGTCCTGCCTCGCCGCCATATTGGCCACACCTCTATGCTTCTTTTAAAGCGCATCTTGAAGCTCCCCGGACAGTTATACTGGGATGTCCGCTTGCAGCTTATTTTATCTGCATTGTACTGCATCCTGTGTGGTCACAATTTCATATCTGGGCAACTACCTTGGGATGGTATTGTTTATACTGTATCCTTGTTTTACTGTTCCATGATGACCACCATTTTTAGAAGCATTGTTTGCCACCTTGGATGAGCACAGCATTATCACACTATATACATTGGCATTTGATGATGTCCACTGAGTGCGATGTTCATGGAGTTTCTATCTTGTGATGGTAATGTGCGTAGAGCATCACAGTTTTTTTCACACCAAGATTCCCAGCAAGTTCCTTCGAAGTATGGTTGCTATTTTGTAACTTTTATAAGCCACAGTGTACTATACCATTTCACAATGGCTGGCCTCTGCTGCGTGTCAGTTGTTTTTGTATTGCAACCATATTCATGCCAAATTTGAGTCGCTGCAGCATATATTACTTTTTTTTACGTTTAGCCTTTTAATTTATCTTCTGCGCAGTGGGTGAATAAAAGATTGATTCACAGTGGATGAATGGAGTCCAATGCTGAGGGACAGTGTACATTTAGGTTGACTTATCGAGGTGCCTAAACTCATCTGTGGCTGAAGATACACTTCCTGTTATAGACACAACTTCTGTTATAGACACAACTTTGTGGCATTGTCAGTGCATATTTCTTATGTGGTGTTCAGCAGTTCCATATTGTAAATACAAGATAAGCCACATGAAGACCCCAAAGGGCATGGTTTAAAGCCATAGCTGGCACCAGAAGAATAAATGAAAAACAAATCATCCTTTCTTGAGAGAAGTCTGTACGTGCTGGTCAATAACATGTTGCCGTTTGATGTGCTCTGTATAAATTCCCACGGGTGTTAAAATGCCTATGAATCCGCGACAGAGCATTTTATATAAACTGATTTTATTTGTATAGTAAGCCACATGGTTGCCGTTTCATGCTATAGAATTCACCAGCTCTGTTGCATGTTGGGCCTGCATCGACGTATAATTTTTATAGCCATTTTTATTAGCAGTGTGCTCCACCATACCATTAAATTGACCACTTACAGGTCCTGTTAACTGAATAACCGGTGTGGGCCCACCATGTATACTAAGACAGAACTCAAAGCATAGTAACAGTGTGAGATGCCGTTTAATGGGCTCAGTCGTAGGGTTTGATCTACTTACCTATATTCAGCCCAAGGTGACATTGTACATCATTCGATGCCTCACTCTTAATAATGCATAAAGAACAATAGATGGACGTACTGATCAATGTCAAACATTCATCCCAGTACAGAGATCTGGGCCTAAATCGATCCTTTTTTTGCTCCCTGTGCCATTCCAGTTTAAACACAGCCATATGCAAATCAGTGTTGACCCTGTTCCCCATGGGAACAGTCCAGCCCGAACTGCCTGACAAGGTTCTCTCTGGACTGGAAACCAGCATCCTAGGACCGGTTTCGGGGTTTCAACCCTCATCAGCCAGGCTAGCTTGACTTCAATGGCATGGAGAGCACGTGTCCCACGTCTGGGCTTACCCGTCCCACTCGGGGTGACAAACTCAAAAAGAACAATAGATGGACAGAATGATGGTCAATGTCAAACATTCACCCCAGTACAGAGATCTGGGCTCAAATCTAATGTTTTTTTTTGGGGGGGGGGGGGTTTCGCTCCCCATTGCAATACCGGTCCTAGGATGCTTGTTTCCGGTCCAGGTCCAAGGAGGACCTGGCTTGGCAGTTCTGGCTTGACTGTTCCGATGAGTAACATGGGCAAGACTGATTTGCATATGGCTGGGTCTGAACTGGGGTGGCATGGTGAGCAAAAGAACGATGGATTTAACCCAGATCTCTTGACTGGGGGTGAATATTTTGATTTGTTCTGGATTCCATCGATCACGTGTTTTTTTTTTTGCATACTTTTTAATAATGGCCTTTTACCGTGAAAGTGAGGTGATCGACCCTCTGAAATATTGTTTGCTGTATCTAACAATGTATAAGCAGAGTGAGGTGTGACCTCATTTATATGAAGCCTCACTCTAACTTATTTATGTATAGTCTTGGTAAGGTATATGTGGATAGAGTACCCAGGCAAATTTCTAATACCTACTAGCACATGAGAACTGGCATTTGCCACACAAAAATAATGATAATCAACTACTGTTTTTACACGTTGGGATACAATTTAATTCTTCATACAAAACATATTATTTGATAAAATCGATACATAGTTATACATAAATGATAAAAATTTCAGCATTATAGCATATGCATAATTTCATACATACAACAATTATTAAATATAAAAACTATTGGATGGTTTCCTGTCTACGCGTTTCGACACTCAGGTATGTCTTCCTCAGGACTGTACCATCGTAGTGCTGTAAAAAAAGTTTTAAAAAAGATATTTTTACAATTTTGTATTTCAGTGCAAAAACAGTATTATATTTAACTATAGTAACATGTGCTAGATGTTGGTTACTAACATATAATGATGATACCGCTTACAAGCATATACTAGTTTCTAACTTCTTCATAACTACCACAGAACCATTTCTTTTTATACACGCATGTTGGACATATATATCACATATACATAGATATATATATACATTCTAGTTACATTCTTTAAAACCTACTTTGTTCAGTTTGATAGTTTCTTTCAGTGTACTATCCACCTCATTGTTAAAAGTTTTGCATACATTTAAATAACCTAACCATAAAAGATAGAAAAGAAATCTATAGAAAGGATAAAGATAGTACACCGAAAAACTATCAAACTGAACAAAGTAGGTTTTAAAGAATGTAACTAGAATGTATATACATCTATGTATATGTGATATATATGTCCAACATGCGTGTATAAAAAAAATGGTTCTGTGGTAGTTATGAAGACGTTAGAAACTAGTATATGCTTGTAAGCGGTATCATCATTATATGTTAATAACCAACATCTAGCACATGTTACTATAGTTAAAATATAATACTGTTTTTGCACTGAAATACAAAATTGTAAAAATATCTTTGTAAAAACATTTTTTACAGCACTACGATGGTACAGTCCTGAGGAACACACCTGAGTGTTGAAACGCGTGGACAGGAAACCATCCAATAGTTTTTATATTTAATAATTGTTGTATGTATGAAATTATGCATATGCTATAATGATGAAATTTTTATCATTTATGTATAACTATGTATCGATTTTTTATAAATTAATATGTTTTGTATGAAGAATTAAATTGTATCCCAACGTGTAAAAACAGTAGTTGATTATCATTATTTTTGTGTGGCAAATGCCAGTTCTCATGTGCTAGTAGGTATTAGAAATTTGCCTGGGTACTCTATCCACATATATTATTTGCCCTGACCCAGGAAATTAATCCATATCAGGGGGTCCTTGTTGCTTTACATATAGTCTTGGTAAGGTTACATTTTGTACCATCAACAACCTTTCTGATTTTGTTGAATATGCAAGCAGACTTTGTCATTAAAAATAGTCTTTTCCAGCAACTTGGAAAGGTGAGCATTGAGAGCACTCCATGAATTGGATTGTGTCCTCCTTGTTTGTTAGGGTAAACATAATATGCTTCTCTCCTTCCATTCGAGGCAACAGTCAATCTCATGTCTTGAAGTGGGTGGTCCTCAGGACTTACCCTTCTTGTGGCTGCGACTTCATTTTTCTCTTGGACAACTGGCTAAGCTAATTTCTTCTTATGTAGAGTACTACTTGTATGTGCTAATGTTTCACACAAAAACCTGAGTTTCAAATATCCCGAGATAAAGTAGGAGTACTCTGCTTCACTTTTGTAATCACTTATATTTTATAAGCCATTAGTTGATGTGTGTTTTACAGTTTTTTAAAGTTCTGCCCAACAAAATCTGAAATGTTCTTTCTAGGGCTTGAGTCCCTTCTCAGGCACATCAGTCTATTCGCCACGATGAATCGGATCATGAAGATCCCCTAATACTCAGGATCTTGAGCAGACCCTCCAGGATTTCGCGGTCTGCTGCGAAATCAGCACTTTTGTAAAAATGCTGCGGTTTTTACATAAGTGCCCGCAAAAATGAAGGAATGCAGGGAAAAGGTTTTTAAATTTCTATGAAGAGTGAACTGCAGGGCGAGCAAGGGCTGAAAGTAAATAGGGACTAGACTTCCCTCTTAATAGCTGGGATTAACCAATCCGAGAAAGGCCAATTATTGAATGGGTGCATGCAGTACACTCTCGGATGGAGCAGTGCTGGTTCGCATTGCCCTGCCGACAGAGGACAAATGCTGAGCCTACTTCAGAAATCAATCATTCGGTATTGATAACTTATTAGTAAAGTGCTTAACTAAGAGGCACAAGCATGGCGGCGTGCCAGGGACATCAGCATGTTAAAATACATACTTCGTGGCTCCAGTCCAGCTCCAAAGTAAATAAATGAATGCTCCAAAGAAACGTTCCCGGCATGCACCTGGGGCACCACACAAATCTTGATCTCAAAAACATCGCCTTAAAGTAAGCTGGCTGTTTTTTAAATTAATATTGCTGCTCTGACCCACGTTGTTGTTTTAAGGAGGGGGGTGGGAGGAAAGTAGAAAACAGCAACCGTAAATTAAATGTTGAGGCGTGCGATAGGTTCTGGTTTGTAGAAATATGTTCATCAGGGTAAGTGGTGCTTGCACGTGGCCACTCTGCGGGGCAAACACCTTCCTCGTGTCCCCAAAAACCCGCAGAAACATGGAGGCGTCTTCCAGCTGCAGAGCCTGTGAAAGTTCTTCCTAGACATCGTCTAATTTGTGTACAAGAAACGAGGCTGGTACCTCGTATTGATCTGCCTGACTTCTTTGATATCTTGCAGCGGTCCAGAATGGGCATGGGCGCAGACGTCTTTGTGAAGCCAGTGCTATCAGAATGGTAATTGCACACCCGGTAAATACTGACACCGCTGGATGCAGCATTTACCGAGCATGCGATTTCTGCACCATTTCTAACGCGTGGTGCATGCCTGTTTAAGCTGCAGCAAATTTCACGGGGCAAAAATGATATATGCAAAATCTGCATGGTGCACCGCCTCTAGAGCTGAGTGAAATTATAATTAGGGACCATTTAGCGCGCCTACATGGGTAAACCAAAATGTGCCATGCCAAGCCACTGGTGACCTTTGATAATTGCAATTAAGAAACTAAACACATTTCCTTCACTCAGTGTTCAGAATTACAAGCTGCCCTGGTGGGCCCAATGAAGGCTCATTTGAAGCTTCACGCCCAGTCACAGGTCCAGGAAGCAAAATACAGTCTTTCAAATGGCTCCCTCTGTGTGCCGATTACAAGAATTGACTAAGCAAATGGAGGATTGCATTTCCAAGGGATAGCAGCCTTCACCTGTGGGCTACTTCCTCTGGCCCTTATTATTAATATTATTATGTTTCTTATATAGCGCCTGAATCGACCCCGGAAGGGGTATCTCCGCTCTTGCCTTGGGAACCCGTCCTGGCTTTTCCCTGTGAGATAGCCCCTACAGGGCATCCCCAAGGTGAAAGCCAGGCATCCCGCCGCGGGGGGCCGTTGTGGAGATTAAGCCAGCTTAATGCCCAGAGTTGCAGAGTGTGAACCCATGATTAGGTCAGGCACTGAAGCGAGAATTATCGAGTCCATGGACATTTGAGCTCAAGACCCTGCCGCGTCGGGAATTGAACCCTGGTCCCGGGTCTGACCTCTGCTTCAGGGTCTGCCTGCTCTAACCATTGAGCCACACTTCTCCCAGGTTGCCTATTTTAAAGTGGAATACTCTGCTAAAAGAGTTTCCATTGTTTTAAAGCTGAAAATGGATGATTATGAGTAAAATAAAGTGCAGCAAAAATGCCGCTAAATTTCCATATTTGTGCCACTAAATTTCCATATTTGTGCTGCTAAATTTGCTAATCCATGCCGCAATATCCTGAGTGGTCACTTAGATGCTGAGCTTTGAACCTTAATTTGAGCCGGTGATTTCCGGTGCTCTGCACCAGCACGTAATTGTCAACACCGGGATAGTAACAGTCTGCCACATGGTGGCGCTGTGTGTCTAATTTAAAGGTGGGCAGACCAACATTTGTTTATTAATTCAGTATTCATTAAAAATGACTATTGATTGCCACCCAAGCCATTCTTTTAGCTTTGGGGGCCTGGAATAGACTGAATTGGTGGGATTGGAATGGGATGATTAGTAATTGTGTTGGTACAGTCATGGGCAGCTTTGGGAGGGGTAATGTGATGTGTGAGCTGCAGTGGCCTCCTGACGAGGCCCCTGGCACTAATGTTTTTATTTTATTTTTTACAAATGAAACGCTGCTGGGCTTGCGTGGACGAGCCAGATCTCTGCAGATTCCAAGTCTTGCTTTTTTCATCTAGATAACTGGCATACCCTTCCCTTGTTGGTATTTCTGCAGAGGGTCACTACATTGAATGTCTTTGTGTTAGCCCATCTGGACTCAGACACATCACTTGCCTTGACCTTCGCAGTAGACTATTAAAAGGCTTCAACTTTCCCGGAATCCCGTTATCGACTTTTTTTATTGAATTCGAGAAAAACTGATCACACTTCCCTTTGCTAGTTGTGTACGCTTCCCATTCGGAAGAGGCTAGCTTCCTCGTTCCTTTCCATTGATCTTGCTGCCTTGTAGGGTTCCAGGACAAGATGGTGCTTGTATGCTGCTGGAAGCCCTACCCGTCGGGATCTGGTCCATCTGTGTTTTTCCTCGGGCCTTGGAAGCCTTGCTCAGTAGTGCTTGGGCTGACGCCACGCAGGGTCCTAAGCCTCGCGTTCAGCGTTTGTTATGCACATGCGGTGACCTCGCGCGCAGGGCACAGTAGCGGATCTCGCGCAGCACAGGCCTGGGGTTAGTGCGCAGGCTTCATGTAAATTATCCCGCTTGAATTGTACGGGGCCCTGCCGGCTGACCGAAAGAAACCGAATCCCAGCTGAAGGCCCATAACTTGTGAACTGGAAGCCTTACTGTCATGGAGCGGATAATGGAGAGGGGGGGTGAGGGGTCCGCAGGGTGCTGAGATGAATTCCAAACGAGGGGCTGGTGGGTGACAGCTGTGCGCTTTACACAAGCTCTTCTCTCAGAACAAAACCATCAGTTGCTGTCAGTCACCTTCCTGGGGTATGAAATTGGCAGCCCGGCTACCCTTGAGGAATCGCTAACCTTTACCTTTCGGGGTCAAGGCCGCGTCCTCATTAATCTACCGTCCGCTGAAAGCCTCTTTTCATCCTGCCATCCGTCATGCACCAGGGACCTGATGACCAGAAGGGGCCATTCTTCATACACCCATTTCATTTTAGTCCTTTTCAGGGCGGGATTTTTTTTTTTATTATAGAGGCCAGTACAGGCGCACGTTACTACCCTCCCCATATGGACTTGTGGGGCGTTTTTTTCTCATTGGGCAACCCCAGCGCCACAAAGATTCTTTTGTGTGGCACAACCGTCCCAGGCAGACGGGACGAAATGAAGCCCTGTATTCCTTGGGAGTCAGTACCACAAAGTGGGCTGCGCCCCACGATCCGGTGTGTGATTCGGCCGAGTGGATCTAGCATGGCTTCATTGTGCAGAATGATTAAGAGTAATCGTTGCGTTGTCATGCCCCAGCCTACGAGTGCCCCAAGTGAGTCCAGCAGGGGTCCACAGAGGAGTGGTAATGTGTGCAGAGTGAACAGCTTCTCATAGCAATGTATGTATGGATCGAGACACCTTTACATACCTCGGGGGTTCTTGAGCTGGTGAGGGGGGCGGGAACGTTTAGTGATTTTATAAGGGTAGACTTTCAGGAGGGCGTTTCTAGAGGGGGCGTTGACCAGAGTAAACCAGGTCTCGGATTGTTTCAAAGCGCTGTGCTCCCTCCCTTCCGAGAGGTTACATTATTGTCCTGGAGTGCCCGGTCATTCATAGTGGTATGCCTATGTATTACTGAGAGTTTTGGGACCTCCGCTCTCCTCGCCTATCCAGTGCCGCCTTATACCTTCCGGGAGGAATGCAGAGGCCTCCGTGCCTTCCCGCCGAGTGTTCAATAGAGCCCTTTTCAGAGTTTACAGGGTTGTCATAAATTCGCTCGTTTCATGTACATTTGCATTACGGTTTTGCCTTTCTCTGTTGCCTTAGTGACCAGGAACTGCAATACACGTGACTTCTGTGTTTTTAGTGCCACTACTGACTGCGGTATCTAGGCATTTGGGTAATGGAAATTATTTCCCGTAAGAAAAAGGTGATCACTGAATATTGTCTGCGTCTGCTGTTCCATTAGTGCATCGAACGCTTAGAAGCCAGCGTCTTTCTACTGCCCTCCACTTATTAAATTAATGTACCCATTTATTCTTTCCCTCTTGCAGATGTTCAATAATATGTTTGTTCTTGGGCCTCAAGCCGTCATTGTACTGAGAACTTGTACTCGGGGAAAGACCCCCTTACACTTTACGCTTTTGAATAAACTCTTGCATCCTCTTAAGCTGTGTACTCATACTTTATTTCATATCGGACACCTAAGGGCTGTTCAGAAACCTCTCTGGTATGCAAGTCAGCATTCTACCTGTCTTCAGCTGGCTGATTACCTGCTGCTGTTTGGAAGTACTGAGAATCTTTAAGTTCGGCTATAACTAAAACTGCAATTAATTTGCATATAGGTTGAAGCTATGAGTTTTGCTATTTCATTTTAGACTTTCCCAAGTAAGCAGCGAAGAGGGAAATCATAATTTCTTTAAAGAGTGGATCACTCTTCCTGACTGCAATTTGCTGCTGTTACGAGGTGCCTCTTTACCGCTTTCTGAAAAATGGAGACTTTTGTGGTGTTACTCAGAACTGCACATTTTATTGTAGTAACTGAGTAAAGTGCAGAGACGTGTACAGCACATCTCTTCATCTTACTATTTTTTTGTAGTTGAACCTGTTTATTTTTTTTAATGATTTGAATACACGTCTGTTCACCTAGTGCTGTTGGTTCTGTGGGCATTAGTGTTCAACCAACTCCTACTTCTTACTTTTTGACCGTTCTAGGCGGCTACTTTTCAGAAGTTCATGCAAATCTGTGAACTCCATCCTTAAGTGCTGGTTACGTGGCACAGGTCAAAATCATCACGTATTAGATCCTTATTTTGATGACCAGTGGCTTCCTCAGCATATTCACGGTTTCAAGATTATCCTCCAAAATAGCAATCATTTTTTTTTGTTTGAATATATTTTATTGGTTTTCTGTCTTTTTCGGCACATACAATCAGCACTTACAGGTACGTTTGGCAAGTGGTCAAAAACAAGCATCTCGCACAGTCCACACTGTAATGCAGTAACAGTTTCAAGCAAGAACAATTCATCATGATACCACCAATGTGGCGCACTGTTCTTTCAAGCAAGTTGGCAGCTCGGTATGTATGGACATGTAAGTCGTGTTAAGCATAACGACGCCCAGTACCGGTTGTGGTGCAGGTCAGGACCCAAGAATGCGTTGTGGCGCACCGCGGCATGATCTCGTCAGGGCACGTATGTCCCTGGCCCCCTCTGACGTCTGATGTGCGATGTATCGTGTTACATTTCCGTGTGTGAATGACCGAACAGTAGTAATAGCCAACACAATACACGCTAGCTTAAAACAGTCATGCCAGCGGTGAAAGAACTCTGGCTTCGTAACGTAACCGTAACAGAAACGGGGAAATGATACAAAACAGGGGAAGAGTGGGAGAAAAGTGGAGATAAGCCTTTGCAGTTCCACCTGTAGGCGGAAGGAATTAGGGTAGAGAATAAGGGTCACGAGGTAAGTGAGATGAGGGTATGGTGCCTATGAGGTCCGAGGGGTGTCGACACGCAGTCGCGAGGGCGAGCGCCCCAAGCAGTGACGAGGGAGTCGTTCAGTGGCTGTCATGTGTGGTGGGAGGGTGAGCTCTTTCCCAGAGGTGGGGGAGGTGACGTTGCTATGTCTATCGTTTGTCTGAGCATCGGTAGTAGGGGTCCAAAATAGCAATCATAACCTCCCCATTCTCCTTTTGAGGGTTGATTCTTGGAGAAAAGGGTGTTCGCATTTTTATTAAGCCTCTTGTCTGGCAAAGGAACACAGAGCTAGATTCCACAGAAGTCACTTATATTAAAGGCAATGCTCTGCAGGAGGAACACTTCAGGGAGTGGCACTTGAGGACAAATATCCAGGCATGTGCAGCTTCCCTTTGCCTCACCCTAGCTCTCCCCCTGTCTGGGGATTTAAAACCTAATTCCTAAATGCAGTTCTCTGATTTAGAATTCTAACTGCCAAGTGTTAACCTTCACCTCAGGCACATGTTCATATCCTTTGGTCCATGTTGATCTAAATTGTATCCATTGTCTTCTTGTCGGAGAGTCTCTTAACCGCTTACTTTCAAAACCTTTCCTCCTGGTTGCAGTTATTCCAGGTAGGTGTGTCCAAAAGATGGAGGTTTTCTTCGCTGTATCTTCTACAAGTATACTTTCCCCCACATGCATCAAGCACTTTTTCATTCGCAAACGGTGCGATTCCTTAAAATCGGCCGTTTGCGAATGCAAAAGTGCTTTTTGGGATGCATGAAGCAATTTTAGAATTCGCAACATTGTTGCGAGTTCTAAAATTGCGGGTGCTTTTAAGAAGTCGCAGATGTGCGACTTCTTAAAAGCAATGCATCATCACTTTGACAAGTGAAAATTCGCACTTAGGGTTCCAAATTTACCGAGTGGTTGAACCACTCGGTAAATTTGGAAAAAGTGTTTAAAATGCTTTAAATGTTTTTTTTTCAACATTCATGTTACGGACACACATGTCCTTAGGACATGTGTGTGTGCAACATGATGCGAAAAATACATTTCAGGGGTGCAGGGGGGGTCCTTTGGACCCCCCCCTGCACCCATGAAATTTTCTAAGTGCCACTCGCAATTTGCATTGACTCCTATGGGCCTTTTGGCCCATAGGAATCAATGGAAATTGCGAAAATTAACTTAAGAATTCGGTATTTCTTTGGGATTCGGTAAAAAATGCGATTTTTACCGAATCACAAAGAAATACCGAAAAAAATGATGCATAGCATTTTGCATTTCCTAAATAGCGATTCCTTAATTTTCGCTATTTCAGAAATGCAAAATCCTACATTGATGCATGTGGGGGTAAGTGTTTAATCAAGATAATGTCTTGTGGTGGTCATATCCCAATTCCATTCCTGCAGGGGTATCTTACTTCCACCCTATCTGCTGGCCATCCCTTCAGCTTTGGGAAGGAGTTTGCTTCGTGAGGCTTCTGGTATAGCTGTCCATCTTGATAGGCACACAAATATGTAGGCAGGTAAACTTAGAGAATATTTGGCATAGAAATAAAAGGATAGTATTGCTTAGGACATTCATGTGTATACGAGTAGCAATGCTTGCATGAACATACTGTAAGGTAGAAGTTTTAGACATGCAGTTTTTTTAAATGTTGCGGTGAGGTAGATACTACGAATATTTATTCCACATGCTGATGCAGATAGAAATACCTTGGATTGGCTTCGAAGGGGCGGTTCTTTTGTATCTGATACAGTAAGGTAAGAGAGACCCCTAACAATACATTGAGGCACAAGCTAGAAGACTGGAGGCTGTTTGTAGCTTGTCATAATACATTGGAGTAGATGGGATCGAGCTGCCCGGATATAAGCTGGATAGTGTCTGGAGGAGCTCTTAATACTACTGTATATGTGGGTTTCTGTCCTGCATAAATCTAGCTTGACAGCAAGAAGCATGGAACAGGGTCGTGGAAGCCCAAGTATGCAAGTCCAGATCATTTACAAGGTGGCAGAGTAATCACAGGAAATGTCTTTTCCCATTCGTTCTGAATTGCTTGTGGATAGGAGCGTGTTTGATATTGACAGCTATGCTGTTCAAGAACTTTGGAAGTAAGACAGAGAAGGCCTTTCTTCTGGTTTTCTTTTTATCTTTCTGAAGTTTGTTTCCAATCTGATAATACCCGGGCTTCTTCCTTGATGCAGCCTACCGGAGGTGTTTATTTTTGCTGTTGGAGTGCCATTTCAGGTGGCCTGTGTGGGTGTGTGTGGTGCAGCAGTTCTCGATGTGTTAGGAAGTGAAAGCTAGAGTTGGTTTCTTAGACTTTGTGTGATACAGCCTAGTTTCTCGGGCCTTTGATCCGATATGCTGCATTATGGAGGATGGGTTTTAGAGAGGTTATTGTGCTGTTAGGAAGACCATAGCAGAGGGTGTTGTTGCCTTTGTGCAGTGCAAGAGGGACACATAGGGCTTAAATTGTTTAATGTTGGAAGGGTTTACTTTCCTGTGAGTGAGACTTTGTACCATACAGTCAGTTTTTTTGTCCGTATTTTTCTTAGAAAGAGATTTTGGTAGCAAGCGTCAATCTTAGTGATTTTGTGTTGGATGTTACCTGCAGGATGAAATCATTCAAGGTCATTTTAGAGAGCCAGGCTTGGATCTGTGGTAGTTTGTTCAAGGTGAACAGGAGGAATTCTTTTTTAATCATGTTTAGTTTCAGAGAGGTGCTGAATATTTAGTTTTGGAAGAGGCTGAGCTAGGTTTTGAGCTAATGAATATCATGAGCAATGGAGATTTTCAGGTAGAGTTGCTTATTGTCAGTATATTGATGAATCTTGATGCTGCTTGTAGGAAATGGGACCCCCGGCCGGCCAGGGCTTGCGCCACAGCCAGTCAGAGACTGCCACCTCTATGTAAAAACAACCCCCTGCTCACCCATCTAGGTAACGCGGCGCGAGCAGTCAGGCCTATCTCGGAGGACATGTGTGAAGCATTTGCGCACGCACCCACCAACAACATCCCGGGCCTCCCACAAAAGGAACTCCACACCAAGTATATATGAAAATAGTCTTTGTATTAAGAAGGACACATAGGAACATACACTTTACAATGTGCTCGAGGCACGGCAGGGGTTACCAGGAAGAAGGTACAGGGCAGGGCCAAGGGGCCCCTGCCAGGGGTATGCACATGATGGAACTGGTATTAGAACACATATCCACTGGGAGCTTCCTAGAACTAGCAGTAGAACTCACTCTGACCAGGGATCACATACATGGGACATTGGGTATTCAGGAGGGAAGGGACAAGGTACATAACACAACAGAGGCCCCCATCAGCAGGGCAACACATAGTAATTCTCAGCATCACTTTGATATTAGTCAGTAGCACCCCATAGGCCAGATGGCCTTCCTGGGGCAAGGGAGCCTTAGAGTCTCGATGTCCAGAGTGGGCTGCAAGGGGCCCGGGGCAAACCTAAACGTGGCAGCGGCCCACGAAGTGCTTGGCCGCTGTGGGGCTTGGATGTAGCCTTGCAGGCTCGGGGGGACCGGGGGGCAATGGTGAAGCCTCTCGCAGGCTCGGCAGGGTCAGGGACACGTGGTGGAGCCTCTCGGGGCTCAAGCAGGGTCAGGGACACGTGGTGGAGCCTCTCGCAGGCTCAGGATAAGCCGGGCACGTTGGAGCCTCCTCGGGGCTCGGGGGATAGGGTGCAGATGGAGCCTCTCGGGGCTCAGGGGACAAGGGATGGCCAGGCGGGATCCCCCTCGGGGGACCCGGTATCAATGGGGACCCCAGGGGCCGTGACGGAGCTTCGCGGGGCTCAGGGATGAAGTTGCGGGCAGGTGGGGGGACCCGGTATCACAGGCGGCCCCGCGGGCCTCTATGCACATGTGTGCTCGCGCTGGAGGGGAGGGGCGAGCACCGACAATGTGCTATGACGCCCCGCCTCCCCTCCTGCAGCACTAACCGGTCGGCGGGCAGACGCGCTGGTCTCTCCTCTCGCTCTCCGGGCTCCCTCTCGCTCCTGGGGGCCCCGGGGGGGGGGGAAGCGGCAGTGGTCCTGGTGGGACGCAGGGGCGCGGAGTAGGCTCCCGCCGTCCCCTGCCTTCCCGGCCCTTCTCCAGTCGTCTCCACAGCTCCCCGGGCCGCCGGCCAATCAGAGCGCGGCCCGGGGAAACGTCATCAGCCCGGGCCGACAGCCAATCAGAGCGCGGCCCGGGGGCGGGCCTCACGAGGGGTCCCGGGCTGCGGCGGTGAACACCGGGGGGATTAACGAGGAGTGGGCTCCCTCGATAAATACAGCGAGGGCGGGGGCAAGCGAGGTAGGCACTCGCTGGAGCTCGGGCCCCTCACACGAACAGGGCAATTGCCGGGTGGCACCGGCTGGTGGAGGATGGCGCTCCCCACGCTAGGAACAGAGAGGAAGCGCCCCAAGGCGCTAGGACAGCAGGAAAGCGCTCCCAAGCGCTAGAAGCATAGACAGCAGAGTCTATAGGAAGTCCATGAAGTAAGTAGTTCAGGAGCAGTGCAGGGCTCAGGGAGGCAAGCTCTTCCCTGAGCCCAAGCAGCAGCACGCCCCTGGCAGGGTTCCAAGCAGGACGAAGAGAAAGAGGAAGAGAGAGAGAAGAGGGCCCACCCTCCTTTTATACATGAGCTTCCTTTGTCTCCAAAGGGGCAGGCAGGGAGAGAACCAGCTAGAACTGGTTATAAGGAATTTCTTGTTACTGGCCAGGCTAGGGACACTGGACGCACCCCAGGGGGGTGGAGCCAGCCTGGTGGGGGAAGGCCCAGCCGGCTTCAGCCAATCATACGCCAGCACACCTACTGCACACACGCACCAAGGTCTAGAAGTGGCACTTACCTTCTAGTCACACACATGCCGCATACATCATCTTGTAGCATTCAACCTCACGAGTGCACACATACCAAACTCGACCCGGCACGCCCCACGCATCAGGGACTACCAGAGCCACATACATTCCCCATGCATTCCTATGGGAGGCAGGTCTCTCTCACCACACACACACACTCAGAAGGAGAATCACCATCCCCAGGTCACATATAAAAAGCACAAAACTTCAGGGGTGGACCTGCCAGACGGGCCAAGTCCAACACTGCTGTTGATGAGTCAGCTTCATGATAGCAAAATCAACAGGTCTAGCTAGCCTTACCCCTTTAGGGATAAAGGAGGACATATTGAGAAAAGAGTACATGGACATATTTTCGCTGTTGGAGATACAATTAGATGGCTTAGATTTAGTGACTATTGAAAAGAAAGACGAGAACAAAACGGAAGGAAAGAATTCGGGAAGAGCAGAGCAGTTTGAAAGGAAGGCTGGATTACACGCTACCCTATGCAGGAGCAGAGTGGCATGATTTGAATGAATTGGAAATTTTGAACCCAGAAAAATAACAACATGAGCATGAAACTTAGTGTAAATGCCCTGATGAAGTCCCTATAATCATTGTCTAGGTCTGCCAAAAGAGATGTTTGAAAACTGAAAAAAAATGTGTATGGAAAAAGTACAAGCGTTTTGAGATTAAGAACAAAAAGAGAGACTTTTACCCAGCAAAATTTGGATCAAAAGTGATTACATCTATAAATAATAGAAGCCAGAATTTTTTTATTAACAAATAGATAAGATGTTGCCCTCCTATTGAAAAACCAAAGAGACGACATTCACATCTGGGTGAATGCCTTTAGGATCTTGACGAGAGATTGTAGAAATGTTTCCACAGGGCATGGCTGATTTGTGGCTCTTTACATGAATCTCAGAGGCTGTTATTAGGGGATATCTGGTTACAATATGAAAAGCACTTTAGATTGAAGAAGCAGACATGGCCTAGCGTGGAATGCCGCAACAAAGATCTGTCAGACTGCATTCATAAAATTAGGCCAGCCAAGTAAGAGGGTGCCAAACAAGATCATGGCACGTATGTAGTGGATGTGGGGAGAATACCCAGTAGTGGAATCCAACAAAAAGAAAAAAGGGAAGAATATAAAGAAGCACACGAGAAAGTAGCAGGGAGAGATAGAATACTGGTAAAGAAACATATGTACACAAATCCCAAATAGAAAACCCGATAAGGTTCTGATAATTGCTCACCGCCTACCACACCAGGACTGATGCACTGCTGCTGCTGAAGGGATTTGTAGAGGGCTTCAGAATTCCATTTTCAGGAAGGTTAACCTCAAGGTCAATCAACAATATCAGGTTTGCAGCAGAGCACTCCGGAGTAGTGGAGCAAAAGATTCAGGAGGAGAGGCAGCTAGGGCGTATTAATGTTTTGTTTGAGCGGCTACCTTTTTTTAACCTGGTAAAGTGCCCCTTGGGTGTAGGAGCCAGGCCAATATTGTTTGTTCATCACTTATCTGTATCCAGAGGTGAGTTGGTGAATGACGCAATTTAACCAGAAATATGCACAGCTGCTTAAGCATCAATTGACTGCGCAGTTCAGCTGGTCAGGGAAACAAGAATTGGCATAGCCAATAGGTCTCGCCTTTGGGACCTTATAAAGTGTTTAGTCATGCAACAGTTGATGTTGTTGCACCAAGGATATTGTGCTGCATTACTAAATACTTATAAGGTCCCAAAAGCGAGACCTATTGGCTATGCCGCAAATGCATTGCTAAGGCTGAGTCAGGCACCATCCGTGTTGCTGTGATATAGTAACTGTATCTGTATGCTATCATGCCACAGATTGCTTTGTACATAAAGGACGCCAGACTCGTGCGGAGCTTGGCCGGGCGAGTGTTTCCTCGTACAGCGTACAACATGTGATTGGCGCACTATATTCCAACTTAGTGCAAATCTGGATCCTGCTGCTGTAAAAGGTGCCGGGTTTATAGAACAAGAGCCAGAAGGACCTGCAGGATTCTGACAGATGGACTACCGAGCTGCCCAGACTGGCGAGCTCAGAGGCCATGCGTGAGCATCCATTGCTTGGCCTCCCTCCTGAAGTGCAGAGCTTGTTGTGATGGTGGTTTGGGGAATAGAATAAGAGGCAGATGATGCTCCTGGTTCTGTAATGAATCTGATAACATTTACAGTCACAGCCTAAAGGGAAAGGGGGATAAAAAAAAGTGCCCTGTTCACGCCAGTTAGTGAAAGACTGGTAGAGCTGGACAGGAGGTAGGCAGTCAGATGTCAGGCAGTAGTTAGTCTGACTAGCAGGACTCTAGAGTGATAGTTCAGTCAGTTTGGTGAATTCAGATCTAAGTAAGGTCTCTGAAAGGCCTCTGGAGTGAGTTATCTTTCGGACATGTGACTTCGAAAGATGGGTAGCGCAGGTATCACCTTGACCCTTGGCGGAAGGCAGGCTCTCTTAATTTGCTTGCTCCAACCAAACTTAAGGCAGTATCCATGCCATGAGTGATATAGCTGCAGTGCTTAAGTGGGTGGTGACCCCCTAGAAAAACGTTTAGGTACCTGCACCTATTTATATTTTATTATTACGCACTGAGGTCCATGAATTTCATGCGGAATGTGAAAGAGGACGAGGCGAGTGATCCAGTGGAGTGGGCAGGGAAGGGTCCGTTGAAGTGGGCAGGGAAGGGTCCGTTGGAGTGGGCAGGGAAGGGTCAGGTGGAGTGGGCGGGAGAGGGCCAGGTGGAGTGGGCGGGAGAGGGGCCAGGTGGAGTGGGCGGGAGAGGGCCTGGTGGAGTGGGCGGGAGAGGGCCCGGTGGAGTGGGCGGGAGAGGGCCCGGTGGAGTGGGCGGGAGAGGGCCCGGTGGAGTGGGCAGGAGAGGGCCGGTTGGCGTGGGCGGGAGAGGGCCCGTGGGCGTGGGCGGGAGAGGGCCCGTTGGCGTGGGCGGGAGAGGGCCCGTTGGCGTGGGCGGGAGAGGGCCAGGTGGCGTGGGCGGGAGAGGGCCAGGTGGAGTGGGCGGGAGAGGGCCAGGTGGAGTGGGCGGGAGAGGGCCAGGTGGAGTGGGCGGGAGAGGGCCAGGTGGAGTGGGCGGGAGAGGGCCAGGTGGAGTGGGCGGGAGAGGGCCAGGTGGAGTGGGCGGGAGAGGGCCAGGTGGAGTGGGCGGGAGAGGGCCCGTTGGCGTGGGCGGGAGAGGGCCCGTTGGCGTGGGCGGGAGAGGGCCCGTTGGCGTGGGCGGGAGAGGGCCAGGTGGCGTGGGCGGGAGAGGGCCAGGTGGAGTGGGCGGGAGAGGGCCCGTTGGCGTGGGCGGGAGAGGGCCCGTTGGCGTGGGCGGGAGAGGGCCCGTTGGCGTGGGCGGGAGAGGGCCCGTTGGCGTGGGCGGGAGAGGGCCCGTTGGAGTGGGCGGGAGAGGGCCCGTTGGAGTGGGCGGGAGAGGGCCCGTTGGAGTGGGCGGGAGAGGGCCAGGTGGAGTGGGCGGGAGAGGGCCAGGTGGAGTGGGCGGGAGAGGGCCAGGTGGAGTGGGCGGGAGAGGGCCCGTGGAGTGGGCGGGAGAGGGCCCGTTGGAGTGGGAGGGAGAGGGCCCGTTGAGGACGGCCCCCACGCCATGATCTGAGGCGTCCGTCTGCACTATGAATTCCCGGCTGTAGTCGGGGGCTTGGAGCACGGGGGCGGTGCACATGGCGGACTTCAGGTTCTCGAAGGCCGCCTGACATTCAGGAGTCCAGTTGACTTTCTGGGGGTTGGCGTGGGCGGGAGAGGGCCCGTTGGCGTGGGCGGGAGAGGGCCCGTTGGCGTGGGCGGGAGAGGGCCCGTTGGCGTGGGCGGGAGAGGGCCCGTTGGCGTGGGCGGGAGAGGGCCCGTTGGAGTGGGCGGGAGAGGGCCCGTTGGAGTGGGCGGGAGAGGGCCCGTTGGAGTGGGCGGGAGAGGGCCAGGTGGAGTGGGCGGGAGAGGGCCAGGTGGAGTGGGCGGGAGAGGGCCAGGTGGAGTGGGCGGGAGAGGGCCAGGTGGAGTGGGCGGGAGAGGGCCCGTGGAGTGGGCGGGAGAGGGCCCGTTGGAGTGGGAGGGAGAGGGCCCGTTGAGGACGGCCCCCACGCCATGATCTGAGGCGTCCGTCTGCACTATGAATTCCCGGCTGTAGTCGGGGGCTTGGAGCACGGGGGCGGTGCACATGGCGGACTTCAGGTTCTCGAAGGCCGCCTGACATTCAGGAGTCCAGTTGACTTTCTGGGGGTTCTTTTTGGACGTGAGTTCTGTGAGTGGCCCTACAATGCTGCCAAAGTCTTTTACGAAGCGCCGGTAGTACCTTGACCCTTGGCGGAAGGCAGGCTCTCTTAATTTGCTTGCTCCAACCAAACTTAAGGCAGTATCCATGCCATGAGTGATATAGCTGCAGTGCTTAAGTGGGTGGTGACCCCCTAGAAAAACGTTTAGGTACCTGCACCTATTTATATTTTATTATTACGCACTGAGGTCCATGAATTTCATGCGGAATGTGAAAGAGGACGAGGCGAGTGATCCAGTGGAGTGGGCAGGGAAGGGTCCGTTGAAGTGGGCAGGGAAGGGTCCGTTGGAGTGGGCAGGGAAGGGTCAGGTGGAGTGGGCGGGAGAGGGCCAGGTGGAGTGGGCGGGAGAGGGGCCAGGTGGAGTGGGCGGGAGAGGGCCTGGTGGAGTGGGCGGGAGAGGGCCCGGTGGAGTGGGCGGGAGAGGGCCCGGTGGAGTGGGCGGGAGAGGGCCGGTTGGCGTGGGCGGGAGAGGGCCCGTTGGCGTGGGCGGGAGAGGGCCCGTTGGCGTGGGCGGGAGAGGGCCAGGTGGAGTGGGCGGGAGAGGGCCAGGTGGAGTGGGCGGGAGAGGGCAAGGTGGAGTGGGCGGGAGAGAGCCAGGTGGAGTGGGCGGGAGAGGGCCAGGTGGAGTGGGCGGGAGAGGGCCCGTTGGAGTGGGCGGGAGAGGGCCCGTTGGCGTGGGCGGGAGAGGGCCCGTTGGCGTGGGCGGGAGAGGGCCCGTTGGCGTGGGCGGGAGAGGGCCCGTTGGAGTGGGCGGGAGAGGGCCCGTTGGAGTGGGCGGGAGAGGGCCCGTTGGAGTGGGCGGGAGAGGGCCAGGTGGAGTGGGCGGGAGAGGGCCAGGTGGAGTGGGCGGGAGAGGGCCCGGTGGAGTGGGCGGGAGAGGGCCAGGTGGAGTGGGCGGGAGAGGGCCAGGTGGAGTGGGCGGGAGAGGGCCCGTGGAGTGGGCGGGAGAGGGCCCGTTGGCGTGGGCGGGAGAGGGCCCGTTGAGGACGGCCCCCACGCCATGATCTGAGGCGTCCGTCTGCACTATGAATTCCCGGCTGTAGTCGGGGGCTTGGAGCACGGGGGCGGTGCACATGGCGGACTTCAGGTTCTCGAAGGCCGCCTGACATTCAGGAGTCCAGTTGACTTTCTGGGGGTTCTTTTTGGACGTGAGTTCTGTGAGTGGCCCTACAATGCTGCCATAGTCTTTTACGAAGCGCCGGTAGTACCCGGTGAGCCCCAGGAAGGCTCGGACCTCTGTCTGGGTGACCGGGGGCTCCCAGGCCTGGATGGCGGCAATCTTGAGCTGGAGGGGGGCCACCAGGCCACTTCCCACCTGGTGTCCCAGGTAGGTCACGGACCCTTGGTCGATCTGGCACTTGCTGTCCTTGATGGTTAGCCCGGTCCGCCGGAGGGCGTTCAGGACCTCCCGGAGGTGGTGGAGGTGTTCTGCCCAGTGGCGGCTGTACACAGCAATATCGTCCAGATAGGCGGCGCTGAATTCCTCCAGACCCGCCAAGACTTTGTTCACTAGTCTCTGGAAGGTGGCGGGTGCGTTTTTCATTCCGAATGGCATCACTTTGAAGTGGTAGTGGCCATCCGGGGTGGAGAAGGCGGATCGCTCCTGGGCACCTGGGGTGAGGCCGATCTGCCAATAGCCCGCTGTCAAATCGAAGATGCTCAGGTAGCGGGCGGCCCCCATGCGGTCGATCAGTTCATCTGCCCGTGGAATGGGATGAGCGTCGGTCCTGGTGACGTCGTTCAGACCCGGATAGTCTACACAGAACCTGAGCACGGGGCGGCGGCCTTGGGGACCAGCACGACCGGGCTGGCCCAGGGGCTGTCGGACGGCTTGATCACTCCCAGAGCTAGCATCTTGGAGACTTCCTACTGGATGCAGGCGCGTACTTGATCCGGCACCCTGTACGCCCTGTGTCGGATAGGGGGGCTATCCCCGGTGTCAACGTCATGGAGGCACCAGGGGGTGACCCCAGGGATGAGGGAGAACAGGTCGGCAAATTGCAGTAGCAGTTCTTGGCAGTCTTGGCGTTGCGCTGGGGACAGGGCATCGGAGAGGTGGACTCCCTCCACGGAGCCGTCTTTCTCGAGCGTTTTCAAGAGATCGGGAAGGGGCTCGGAGTCTTCTTCAGCCCCACTGTCGGTAGCCATCAGGAGGCTAAGTTCCGAGCGCACAAAGTGGGGCTTGAGTCTTTTGGCGTGGAGGACACGTAGGGGGTTTCGGGGTGACTCCATGTCTACCAGGTAGGTGACGGGGCCCTTGGGCTCCACCACTTTAAAGGGTCCAGTCCATTTGTCCTGGAGGGCGCAAGGTTCAACCGGGGACATCACCCAGACCTGTTGTCCCGGCTCGAACTCGATGGATGAGGCATTCTGATTATACCAGCGCTTCATGTCTTCTTGGCTGGCTTCGAGGTTGGCCTTGGCAAGTTCCCTGAACCGCCGGGTCTGGTTACGGACGGTCAAGAGGTACTTGTATACATCCGGGGGAGTCTTCTGAGGGGCCACCTCCCACCCTTCTTTGACCAGGCTGAGGGGGCCCCGGACGGGGTGTCCATACAAGAGTTCGAACGGACTGAAGCCCAGGAATTTCTGGGGGACCTCCCTGTAAGCAAACAGGAGGCACGGGAGCAGCACGTCCCATTGGCGACGTAGGGGTTCTTCTAGGCCCATGATCATCCCCTTGAGGGTGCGGTTAAATCGTTCTACTAGTCCGTTCCCTTGCGGGTGATAGGGGGGCGTGAATTTGTATGTGACCCCGCACTGTTGCCATTGGGACTTCATGTACCTGGAGATAAAGTTCGTGCCCCTGTCACTGACGACTTCTCGGGGAAGCCCACCCGCGAGAAGATCCCCATCAGGGCTCGGCCCACCAGGGGCGCCGTCACGGTCCGGAGAGGTATGGCCTCGGGATAGCGGGTGGCATGGTCCACCAGGACAAGGATGAACCGGTGTCCCTGTGCTGTCCGGGGATCCAGGGTCCCCACAATGTCTATTCCCACCCGCTCAAAAGGGGTGGTGACGACGGGAAAGGGTTGCAGGGGGACTTTGTTTTCGGCCGCTTTTCCCGCTGGCCTGGCAGGTGGGGCAGGCCCGGCAGTGGTTCGCTACATCGTTCCACATCTTCGGCCAGTAGAAGTGGGTCACCAGGCGGCTGTACGTCTTGTCCTGCCCCAGGTGCCCGGCAAGAGGCACATCGTGCGCCAAGTTCAATAGGAAGTCTCTGAATCGGAGGGGGACCACCAGCACCCGGCTGGCTCCCAGCTCGGCAATCTTTTGCTCACTGTAGAGCAGCTCGTTGTCCCAGTAGATCCAGTGAGCCCCGAGGTATCCCCTGCGCTCTGGGCAATGGCTTGTTGTCGGAGGCCCTCAAGGGAGGGACACGCTCTTTGTTCCTGGCGGAACTGTTCCTGAGTGGGGCCACCTTCTTGGCGCCACTGGGCCAGCTCTGGGAGGTCTTGGAGTTGATCCAGTTCTTCGTTGCCGGACCCCGGAGGACCAGGCTCAGGGGTGTTTTCTTCTGTGACGATCGGCGGAGGAGGTTCGGGCCACTCCTGTTCCTCTGGGCTGGAGACGGCGCGGGCGGCCATGGATCGGGTCGTTACACAGACCCATTCAGGGAGACCAAGCATCCCCAGGCGCTCCCTCCGCTCAACGGCTGACCAGGGGGAGCTCTCGAGGTCGTTCCCCAGAAGGCAGTCCACCGGGGCATCGTCGCGGACAGTCACTTTTAGCATGCCAGACACCCCTCCCCACTCGAAGGGGACGCGGGCCATCTGGCACAGGCTTTCGGAGTTGTCTGCCGACCGCACTGGACAAAGTACATTGGGTAGGATCTGGTCAGGGGTCACCAGATGGCAGCGGACTGCGGTCACACTGGCCCCTGTGTCACGGAGGGCTTCAGCCCGGCGTCCATTGATGGTGACCCACTGGCTGTATTTCTGCGTGTTGGCGGGGATGGGTGCCCGCGGGACCATGTCCCTCTCCCCTAGACAGACCAGGGACATGGCGGCTGGTTCCCACTCGGGCTGGTACTGCTCGTACTCTTCGGCGTCTTCTTGGCCCGGCTCTTCTCCCAGGGCGGCGGCTGTGATCTGGCGGTTCATGGGGCTCTGATTTTTCGGGCAGTTGGGATCATTGGCGTAGTGGCCGGGTAGCTGGCATTTGTGGCAGGTAACGTTGGAGCGGAACCCTGATCGCGTTGTAGGGCTTCCTCTTCCGGCCGGAGGCGGGGGGTTGCTAGTGGAGGGCACCGTGACGGTGTCCCGTCACGGTGCCCGACCCTGGCCTCCTCCTCTCCCCCCCCCCCCCGCGGGCAGTGGGGCCCTTGGGAGGCTCTGTTCTGTTCGCTGGGTCAGCTCCGAGGGACTCGGGTGCTCTCCCATTGGTCTGCTTCGATGGCGAGTTTCCGAGGTTCGGTCAGCTTACTATCAAGGAGGTGCTGTCTTAGTTCGACGAAACAATTATTGGAGAGGTGCTCCCATACAATAAGGTCGAATAATTGCTCGTAGGTGGTGACCTGACTGCCCTTGATCTATCCCTCGAAGGCTCGGCTAAAAAAGTTCACGTACTCCACCCAGGTTGTACCAGGGATTTGTTTGCAGTCTCGAAATCTCTGCCGGTACATCTCGGGCGTGAGCCCATAGCGAGTGAGGAGGGCGGCCTTCATATGGTCGTAGGATGTCATCTGGTGGTCGGGGAGTTGCAGCAGGGCGTCTCTTCCTTAGTTGACGAATTTCCCCCATAACCCGGCTCCCCAGTCGCTCCGTGGGATTCGGTGGGAGGTCATTGCTACTTCGTAGGCTTCAAACCATTGCTGGATATCATCGTTCCGGTAGTATTCCCTGAAGCGTCCTTGGGGATGTGGACCTTAGGGTCCGTAGGGGCAGTGGGGCTCTGGTGCCCGGAGACGCTGAGGTCTTTGTTCTGCCGTCGAATTTCTAGCTCCTTCAAGTTGCGCTCATGCTCGTATGCTACTCTTTTTTCTTCCAGCTCCCTCTGGCTCTTTTTCTCTTCTCGTTCTTCCCTGAGCCGTAAGTGTTCGAGGGTTATTTTTTGTTCTGCCAATTTGAGTTCTCCATCTAAGCGGAGTAGAGCCAGCTCCAATTCGTGGAGCCGGCTTTTCTCCCGTTCTCGGGCCTCTTCGGACGAGAGGCCCGATCTTCTTTCGTCTGCAGGGGTGGTACTTGTTTCAGTGGTCTCGAGGCTTTGATTTTTGGGTGGGGATGTTTCCGTCTCCCCCCAAGATTCTAAGGCGTGCTTGAGGTCATCTTACGTGCTCAGTCCCGTGGTAGCAATGCCCAGCTCTATGCAAAATTGCTTTAGTTCTTTGTGGCTGTACTCTTCCAGCTTTTCCATCTGAAATTTTTCTGTTGTTCCACTCTCCTTTGTCGTCATTGCTGCTATGTGTTGTGGGGTGAGTTACTCTCCGTACGATTATGCGTCGGCTCTGATCGCGCCGCTGGCCACCAATGTTAGACGGGGACCCGGAGGGTCGGCCGAGTACAGGGGGGAGAGGCCTCCAGTGAGGGCCCTCTCCGGTAATCGTACAGACAAGAAACTTCCCTTCCCCACAGATAGACACCGCACAGGGACGAGTTCTGCACACTTTTATATATCTTTAAGCAAGGTGCTTGACGGTACAGCAGGAACAGGATACGAGGATCCTGTCAATTCTAGTCTCTTCGGGGGAAAGGGTAGCGGGACAGTCTCAGTACCGGACAGGTACGTGGGTAGCAGGTGTGGAGCTCACAATCCTCGAGCTGATGGGTTCGCAAGTAGGGGCCGCGGCGGCGCCAGCAGGCCTTCACGATGGTTCACGAAAGGATGAGCCACGGCAGCGCCAGCAGGCCTCCAAGATGGTTCACGAAAGGATGAGCCGCGGCAGCGCCAGCAGGCCTTCAAGATGGTTCACAAAAGGATGAGCCGCGGCAGCGCCAGCAGGCCTTCAAGATGGTTCACGAAAGGATGAGCCGCGGCAGCGCCAGCAGGCCTTCAAGATGGTTCACGAAAGGATGAGCCGCGGCAGCGCCAGCAAGCCTTCAAGATGGTTCACGAAAGGATGAGCCGCGGCAGCGCCAGCAGGCCTTCAAGAGTGTTCATGAAGAGGAGCCGCGGCAGCGCCAGCAGGCCTCCAAGGATGAGTTTGTCTCGGTGTCTCTCGACTCCAGGATACAACTGCCTTCCTGCTCTGGAGCTGCCCCAGTTATAGGTCTGGCGCCCTTTGATGTCCGGACCCTCGCACTTGGAGGTCGGGAGGTCCGGGATGAGGGAGTCCAGACACCCAGCAGGGGGGTGGAGCCAGCGCCCAGGGAGGCTGGGGGCGATCGGCACCTGGCGGAGGGGAGCCATCGACACTCCTTCTCCCATTGGCCTGCCAAGTGGTCTCTTCACCCCCTGGGCGGATGGTGGTGCCTCGATGTCGGGGCATGGCTGGGCCCGAGGCCGAGGTCGACCCGAGGCCACGAGGCCTGGTCGTGCAGCGTCCAAAATGGCGGCTGGGCCGGAGACAGGGGTTCTGGAAGGGACCCGGGCCAGCCGATACGGTGGTGTTCAGGAGCCAGGGTTTCGTCGGGGACGGGCCGGTGGTGGCCCCAGCGGGTTACAGGGGTGGTTCTTGTCCGGGGAACAGGAGGAGCAGGGGTCCGCGACCCGCCATGCGGGGAGGGGACGGCCCGGCCACGAGGCCTGTCCAACAAGAACGCACACTGTCCATGCAGTTGATGGAATAGCAGTGAAGCCACATCTCTACATTAATAACAAATCAGCAAGTGTTCCTGAAGGAATAATTTAGCACTACTTTATCATTTATAACTTGTCACAACAGTGAACATGAAATCATAATACTCAAGAGACATTTGTATCAAAAATATACTTTTCTTTTTATATATCAATTTTTCTTTTCAAACATATACTTTTTTATATTGTACAGAAATTGATCCACATATCCATTCATGTAAGGCAACAGAAATTGTACTGCATTTTTCTCAACATGTGCAGTACGTTTTTTTATGACACTTTTTTAGACGTTATATGGGCAGTATTTACAGATCAGCCATATATACATTTATTTACAACATTTTTCATTGCTTGTCATTTATTACAAATGGAGGCAATATATACAAAAAAGCGTCAATAGCGTCGACGTTTCGGTCTCATAAAGTCATTCCAAAAGACCATCGTCAGGACTTGCGTTGCATCATGAATCTAAAATGATATAGGTATAATCAATAGTGTATCTACAGTCTCTTGAGAACACAACATAAACCGTCTGCTCACAATTAAACCAGTGTCAAAAGCCAGTGCTCATATCTACACCACTATAAGCCATCACCACACCAATGGTGACAATAGACCCAGAAACTCTTTTTCAGCAATGTAACTTATTTTATGTGTATACAGTGGTCATGCCCCAAAATGTCATGCACCCACTGGACTAAGCAGCTGTACTATGCACTGCGACTTATTCCATTCACAGAATCTGTAAAACAAGCCGATGTAGTGGGTCGTATCAGTGTTATTTAGCCAACCGAGTTACAATAAGGACGGTCTTACCTTCCGCTTTGATTGAAGTTCTAAATAAAATAAAGGCCCAAGACTTACATGCAAACACACATTACGTTAAAAAACGGGTCGGTACTTACAGCTTAAACAGTACCGAGAAGCCACAAAGTTGCCCTCTCAGTTCCTGGAACGTAAATGAAAACGCTACTGTAAAAATGAATGAACTGCTCGCCAAATCCACCTTTTAAGTCCACTAGATCATACACTTACTTGTGTGAAGCAAAAAGAAACACACCACGTCCGCCCTCTTTCGATTAGGGAACACCGAACACAAGTTGGCGTGTTACTCCTATTTCAGAAACACCGGCGTCCGATCACGTGACGTAGATGAAACCATAGCGGCCATCTTAGAATGGTCAAAACAGTATAGTGCTCATATCTGTAAGGTGTCATGTAGTGGATCACAAAACTTGGATAATCATACAGAAAGCAGGGAAAATATCAGAGAAGCAATGTGCTTTAATAACCTAAGATGACCATAGACCAAGTTATAACATACTAGTCATTAGCAAAACTGCGGCCATATTTAAGTGGACAAAAACGTTTCTATATAACCCTAAGCTGACCATAAGAGGCTATATATTTGCAAGCAAAAGCCATAGGTGAATAATACACCAACCAATAGCTACGTTGCACTAACGTGTTGGCCAGACTATAGAGAAGATCTATTCATATCTCAAGGCAGAGTGGCTAGCACTTGCCATTCCACAAAGGAATTCAACCCTTGCTTTACTATATTTGCCGACCAGATCCATCTATTCTCTTTTTGTGTAAGCAGACAATCTATGTCGTGTCTCCTTTTAGACTGTTTCACAGACTCTAACACGAACCATTTCATTTCATTCGGGGAATGTTGTTTTTTGATGTAATGTTCCACCATAGGCGCTGTTTCTACCTTACACCTTATCCGGGACTGGTCTTGCATAATTCGTTTCTTCACTTCTTGTGTAGTCTTTCCTATATAGAATAAAGCACAAGGGCATTCTATACAGTAAATAACATTTCTTGTCAGGCAATTCGTATGTTGTCGCATAACCCAGTTTTTACCATTGATGCAACATGCTTTAGTCACTCCCGTTGTTTGGCATGCTAAACATGAGCCACATGGAAAGTGTCCCACTATAGGTGTCAAACTCCATAAATTTTGAATTGTACTGGCTGTTGGTTCTTTGTATGCCTTCACTAAATGATCCCTCAAGTTACGTGATCTTTTAAAAGCAAACCGGGGTAATGGGGAGTTGTGGTTCAAGTTTTTCAATAAGATGCCAGTTCTTAGTAACAATCTTTTTTATTCGATTCAGATCCAAAGGTGGTGACACATGTGACTGAATCGGCGCGACTATCCTCTTTTTGTTTTGGTTTTAATAGGGCCTGTCTGTCATAGTACCAGGCCCTTTTCATACACTGTTTCACCATCCTGTAAGGATACCCTCTCTTTGACAATTTCATTTGCAGTATTTTGGCTTCTTTAAAATAATCTTCCCTCTTGGTACAGTTACGTCTGAGACGTAAAAACTGCCCAAAAGGTAGATTATCGCGCACATTGCGTGGATGGGGACTCGTATATTTTAGAAGAGTGTTACAGGCCGTCGGCTTTGTAAATAGACTGATTGATAGTACACCATCATCATTCCATATTCTAAGGTCCAGAAAATTAATACTTTCCTTATCATATTCCATGGTAAATTGTAAGTTGGAATCTTGTGCATTCAGCCATTCATGAAATTCTTCAAGCTGTGCCACTGGGCCTTCCCAGATCAGACATACATCATTGATGTAACGTAGGTATTCTTTGATGTAGTTCTCAAATGGATTATTGGCATAGATGACTTTATCCTCAAATGCAGCTACAAACAAATTTGCTATATCCGGCGCAAAAATTGCCCCCATAGACACACCTTTTATTTGGCCATAAAACTCATTGTTAAAAATGAAATAATTTTCATTTAAAGCAATTTTGGCACAGTCTACAATGAAATCAGTAGGGACTTGATGTGGTGATGGTCTGTTTTCTAATACACTCTTGATTACATCCAACGCCTCCTCTTGGGGAATACTAGTGTATAGACTTTCAATGTCCATGGTTACAAGGACATTGATTTGGCTATTGAATTGTTTGCTTTCCAAGCTGTTTATCACACTAGTACTATCTCTGGTATAAGATTTTGTGAGTGCCACTGATGGTTTTATGAAACAATCCACGTATTCTGCTAGTGGTTGCAAAATCGATTGGCAACCTGCAACAATGGGTCTACCCGGGGGTCTTTTGTTGTCCTTATAGTTGTGTAGATATGATGAGCACTGGCTTTTGACACTGGTTTAATTGTGAGCAGACGGTTTAGGTTGTGTTCTCAAGAGACTGTATATACACTATTGATTATACCTATATCATTTTAGATTCATGGTGCAACGCAAGTCCTGACGATGGTCTTTTGCAGTGACTTTGAGACCGAAACGTCGACGCTATTGACGCTTTTTTGTATATATTGCCTCCATTTGTAATAAATGACAAGCAATGAAAAATGTTGTAAATAAATGTATCTATGGCTGATCTGTAAATACTGCCCATATAACGTCTAAAAAAGTGTCATAAAAAACGTACTGCACATGTTGAGAAAAATGCAGTACAATTTTTGTTGCCTTACATGAATGGATATGTGGATCAATATCTGTACAATGTAAAAAAAAGTATGTTTGAAAAGAACAATTGATATATAAAAAGAAAAATATATTTCTTTATACAAATGTCTCTTGAGTATTATGATTTCATGTTCACTGTTGTGACAAGTTATAAATGATAAAGTAGTGCTAAATTATTCCTTCAGGAACACTTGCTGATTTGTTATTGATTATACCCAGTTCCTTGGGACTATTGGGTTGCCCTATTGTTGTTTGACATCTCTACATTAGGCCACATGTGGGAATCGCACAGAGGGCTGCTAATGAAGTCGTTTCCAGCGGACTCCACAGTCGGCATGCACTTAGTTGAAAGTACGGTGCTTATTTCTGTATTAAAAATTAGTTAACACCTGCCAATTCTTGGGCCACCTTTCCAAACTGAACACAGAACTTTCAAGAAAAGCATCTTTAACGTCTGGTGAAGTCATTTCAGAAGGAGTTTGAGGCCATCTTGAAAGTTTTACATGTATAGTAAGAGAGATCCGAAGGACAAAATATATGTGCCTTTTGTACAAAAACATTACCTTGCATGTAGGGTTCCAAATATTTTATGTATTTGCTGCAGTACACTCCGTCATTGCTTGGAATTTGAGTTTTTGGTAGCTAGAACTCAGAATATGTTCATAAATATTCTTGGAGGAGAGCAATTGCCGCGAAAGTGAAAGTAAGGACCAGCTAGGAGGAAGAGATAAGGAAGGCAGATGGCATCTGCATGCGTGCACTCAAGTGTGCACGCCAGCTTGAGGCCAAGAAAAGCTGGTGGGTAGCACTTTGAAAAGCCCCTTACTAAAAGTCGAGCAACCGCGCATGCGCTGCTGTAGGCTCAACCTAAAAAGGGAGAGGGGCCCTGACTGCTAAAGCAGACATTCAATTTGCATTGATTGCCGGTTCACCCCCAACCACTTCTATCTGTTAGGCTTTCAATTTAAAGGACAATATTATTTGACAAATGCATACCAATGGGCTGTGCAATATCCTGCTTGTACTTTATCACATTTGTGGAATGGGCATTCTACAAAACCGCATCCCGGGGGTTGCAAGATTCACTACCGCAATGTTTTCTTGTTTGTGGAAGAATCCTACACAGACCAATGTACCAGGTTAGTGGGAAACATCCATTACAACGCAGTCATTACTGGCAGGTAAAAGGTTTGCACGAAAGGCATTACAAAGCACCACTACGGGAGGTTGACTGCGGGGTGAAGCATGATGTGGTGACATGGCATTCGTTCATAATACGTTTTCATGGCACACCAAGCTGGAGGTAGAAAGGCGTCATATTAAAACAAATAAAGCTGTTCATTGATGCAGCATGAAGCCAGGGCTTTGAAGCAATTCTAGGGATTTTGTTATGGAAACACACAAAGAAATGCGAATTGGGCCAAGGTGTTCGGGTTACAGATTTGAAATTCAGTAGGGCAGTTTTGTTGGTGTCCCTTCCAAATTGCGAACTGATCCCATATGTATTATGGTTTGTGACAGGAATTCAAACCATTGATAAGTTACTGACTCAAGTTGGGGTGCTTTTTCCTTTGAGGATTGAAAAACCGTTTCTAAATAAATTAGGCAGTGCCGGCTGTCTGAGAAACTTTTTAAATTCATTTATTTTTTAGGCAAAAAGCAACCATGTTAGTTTCAAGGAAAAAGGCTGCTTACATTTTTAAAAACTTCTCTTTTATCAGTCATTCAGTCATGCGGTACTTGTATAGAATGGCTTATCACCCGTGGGGATATTCAGGCGCTGGGCTACGGGGTTCAGTCTAAGATCCTGGTCTTGAGTCCCTCCCTTAAGTCTGTCAGTGATTGTGAAGTTCAGACGTGTTGGGGGAGGGCTTTAGGACTTGGCGGCGAGGTGGGAGAAGGAGCGTCCCCCGCAGTGACAGATGCGCAGTGACTGTGCAAGTGAGGGGAGGTTTCTGAATGGTTGGTGAAAGTTAGTGGCGGTGGTTCATGTATGCAGGTCCTTGGTCATGGTGGGCTTTGTAGGCGTGGGTCAGTAGTTTGACTTGCCATCTTTCCTTGATGGGGAGCCAGTTCAGGTCTCAGGTTTGGTGATGTGCCAGGGTGAGGATCAGTCTGGCTGCTGCATTCTGGTTCAACTGGCGTTCGCTGGTGGTGCCCGCATAGAGTGCATTGCCATAGTCCAGGCGTCTGTTTTCCTAATGCTGATAGGGAACCATTTGAAGATCATGCGGAACCTGCTGAAGCAGGCTGAGGAGACAGCGTTTACCTTCTTGTTTCATAGGCAGTTTGCTTTCTAGCATGATGCAGAGGTTGTGGGCGTGGCCTTTCGGAGTGGGGATGGGTCCATGTTCTAATGGCCACCCGGAGACATTTCAGAGGGAGGTGTGGCTGCCGAAAATCAGCACTTCGATTTTGTCCATGTTGAGCTTCAGGCAGTTGTCCTTCATCCAGGTTGATGTTCTTCATGCAGTTGTGAATGTCCGGCTTTGTCATGGTGAGATCCACTGAGAGAGAGAGGACGAACTGGGTGTCCACGTAGGAGATAATGATGTGGGTTCTAACAATGTCTGCTAGCAAAGTCACGTAGATGTTGGACTGAGAGATAAACCTTGAGGGAAGCTGCAGATGGTGCGCTTAGGATGTGAGATGAAGGGAGGGAAACTGATTCTCAGGGTGCGCCCCAAGAGGAATGATGCCAATCCATCTCAGAGCATCGTCTGTAATTCCCATCTAATGAAGTAGTTTGATGAGTGTGTGGTGGGAGACTGTGTTGGAGGCTGCGTAGAGGTCGAGAAGGATCAGGGCGGCCAATTCTCCTCTGTGATTATAGTGCGGATGTAGTCTGTTGTGATAATCAGGGCTGTCTCAGTTCTGTGGTTGGCTCTGAAACCTGATTGGGAGGGGTCCAGCATGTTGTTTCTCTCCAGGTGTTCGGTAGGTTGGAGGTTGATGGCCTTCTCCAGGAATTTATCGGTAAACAGGAGCAGTGAGATGGTGCGGTAGTTCTGGAGATCACTGGGGTCTGCCGAGGGTGTCTTGAGGAGAGGGTCTGATCTCTGAGTATTTACAGCCATCGGGAACGGTGGTTGTGGCAATGGAGGTGTTGAGAAAGGTGGTGAGCTGGTGGCTGATCTTGTCGCTTCCGAGGTTGTAGTGTCGATGGTGGCATGGGTCAGAGGGGGCTCCTGAGTGGAGTGAGTTCATTCAGGACAGTAGTGTTCGGTGTACTGAGTTGTTCACATGTGTTGCGCAGGTAGTCATTGGCTGTCGTCATGGGAGTTGGGAGGCTAAGGAGGTCGGTAGGTTGGGAATCAAAGTTTCTGTATATCGTGGCAATGTTGTGGAAGTGGTCTGCAAGAGCGCTGCAGAGTTCCTGTGAAGAAGGGATAGAGTTTTTTGTGGCTGCTGGGAAGGTGAACTCTGGCGATCGTGAAGAGTTTTTTGGTCTGGTTGGTGCTGGCCTCGATGCGGTTTGTCAGGGCCTCTTTTTTCGCGACTTTAAATTGGTGGTAGTTGTTGAGGGCAGACTTGAAAGTGGCTCGCTCAGTGTTGTTTCTGCTGGCACGCCATCTCCTTTCTAGTTGTTTACATCTGCGTTTCAGCACATTGAGTTCTGGGATGTACCAGTTTGCTCGTTTGGTAGATTTGTACATTTTGGCTGGTCTGGTGGGGGCAACTCAATCGGCGGATCTGTGATCCAGGCATTGAAGTTATCTACTGCCCTGTTCAGGTTGGTGGAGATGTCAGGCTGGTTGATGTTGCATTAGCCAGTCCATTTGTGCTGTGTGGCTTTGGTACAGCTGCGAAAGGGGGCGCTGTGACGGTTGGGGATGGTGCAGGTGGTCCAGTGATGGTGAAGTGGACGATGGATTATTTTAAAAACTATCTCTGACATGGTGGTTTGCTGACTGTTGCAAGCAACTATCTTCGTGATTGTGGCCAATCAAATTGAGTCGCATTTTGCGACGTAGGTTAGATGGCGCCCCAGTCATATCTTGAATTTTGTAAACTGACCTTAGTGCATAGGTCATTTCAAAATTCTACACTTCTCGCAAATTGCAACTCATTTTTGCAACCAGCGCAATGAAACATCTGTCTAGTAGAGCTATAGTAGGAAGAAACATTGCTCTTCATATCTCGCAATTATATTGTGAGGTTGAATCCAAAGACAGCTAGGGGTTCTCTTCATATCTTTAAGTAATATCGGAGGGGGAAGGAGTAGATGAATTCCGGCCTGCACCTGAGCTTGGGTGCTGCTACTTACGCGTGGCGCATCTCTGTGGCGTTCATTTTGTAACGAGCGACCTGTTCTTCACCTGTAGTTAGTGTGGTTGGAGAGGTCCACTTTCGCAGCTGCCCCTTCTCCGGACCTGGCACTGCTGCCTCCAGCTGCAGAGCGCCTGGGAGCGCCCTTGCGCTCGTTTATGGGCTGCTAGGTGCGCCAGGAGGCCGTGATAGATGCGCCTACGGCAGCCTCCCTCAGCTGGGCCCGCTGAGGCCATGAATCAGAGGCTGTCAGCCCTAGCGATAGATGGAGTGAAGTGCATTGTACGCGTGCTTCTCGACGACCCCGCCGTCCTGGGGGTCAAGTGTGAAAGATCATTAGGAGCCCTTGATTTAGTGGAACAGTTCGGCTGCTGCCCTGCGCCCTCGGGGATTCTAAAGCAAGGCTCCTGCAATAAATAACTTCGTAACCTGCTCTTGTATTGGCCCTGTGGCCGGTCATGGCTGCCGGGCTTTGCACGGAAGGTTCCTTTACAGAAGGAACCCGCTGCCTCTGTCCCAATAAACATGACAGTGCCCTGGCACCCCAGCCCTCTCGTTAAGTGCTGAGGCACAGTGAAAAGTGCCACGAACAGGGGAAGCGTGCAGAGCAAGTTGTGAGCGTGGCATAATAAGTGAATATGCTGGGACCATGGTGTCCACCAGGACGCACAGTGAACGGCTGTGCAGCAGGTGCCGCGGAGTAGATGCGCCGGAAACTGCGAAGGTGCTGTGGGACGAGCTTGTATGCGGTTAGCACCGTGAGTGTGCAGTGAATGGAATACCTGGAAATAGGGCAGCCGTTGTGTGCGAGTCCTGCATTATTGGAATTGCTGCGGTTGGCCGCCGTGCGCCTGGGAGTGCCTAGTGTGTACCCCCTGGGAGCTATGGAAGAGCTGCAAAATTAAGTAGCAAGCCTCAGGCGGCCCCATCTCTTCTAAGGCCTAGAGCACAGGTTCCATCTCAGCCTCGCGGTATGCGCCGTTTGGCGAGTCACTGTCCCCGGTTTGATTTTAACATGTTGAGTTCTTTCGCTCCCAGTGTGCAGAAAGGCCTCCAGGGGGGCTAGAACAAATGGCAGTAACAGTCCTAGCTTCACGGGTTCTTTCTTCTGAACAGGTGGCTAAAATCGTAGCTCGTGCAACTGCTTTACTGGCCCAGCGGCTTCCCTAAGTCTTTGACTTCCATGGGCTTCTTCTGCCTTAACATTGAGCCCTCAGTGTCCAGCGGTACCAAAAGTCCGAGGACCTTCGGGCACCCACTGTTGTGTACTGTTTACTGGTTTCGGTTCCATTTCTTACTTCCATCAAGAGAGTGACTGTGATTCTGTTGTAAAGAAGCCTGATTTAGCACTTGCAAACGACGTCTTTTTGCAAATCTCCACCAATGCACAAAGCTATCTGTTGCATTTAATTTTTGTTATAAAAAATATAACTCCAATGGCATGGTCTGACCACTCTGCCGTATTTTTTACCATTCTGCTCCCTAACGCCTCCCACAGAAGGCAATTCAGGCCTTCCACCAGGAAATACCGGGCTTGGAAGTCATTTACAAGGTCTGACTTACTAGGCTCCCTTGAGGAAAGAGTACTGGCCTGTCAAGATGCCAACCAGGGGGCCATGGCTCTTTCCAGGCTAGTCTTACGAAGACTGCCAACCTGGTAGCACCGGAGAAAATACTGCGTCAAAAACGGGTTTCTGCCCCTTGATACTCACCAGAGTTGAAAACCGCTAAAATCAAATGTAGGCAGAAAGAACGGATCTGGAGAATTAATTATGATTCAGCACAGAGGGTAAACTACTGTGCTGCACTAGAGGAGTACAAGAATCTAATCATTCAGGCGAAATCCTTGTACTATTCCAGGAAGATCCAGGATGCCGCCCATTCTAGTAGAGAATTATTCTCCACAGTTAACACCTTACTGAGCTGTCCTCGGAATAACAGCTTCCAACCAGATAAGGCATTCACTGACAAAATGGCGACCTACTTCTAGAATAAGGTGCTAGCTGTTTACAATGATCTGTCCATAACAGCAGACAGGACATCCATAGTGCAAAGCGGGGGCGACGGTGTATGTAATGCACAAGGTGCTCTCATCGTTTTCGTTGCTGGATGTGAACAGGCTGGATGACTTATTGCTGAACATCAAGTCAGGTTCTCCAATAGATCCCTGTCCACCTTTTGTGCTTCATTTGGCACCGGCAGAAATCAGTGCTCTACTACTGCCAGTTTTCTCCTGCCTGCCGCTGCCAGCTAAGCTAGTGGAAAAAGCCATGAATGTGGAACAATCCTCTTATCTTGAGACATGGCATATTCTAGACAGCACTCAGCACGGCTTCCGGGCTAATCATTCAACCGAAACTGCCCTGTTGATGGCAGCAGAGGAAATCTTGAAGGGGATGGATGAGGGAGGTAGGGTCACGCTGATTCTATTGGATCTCACGGCGGCCTTTGACACCGTAAACCACGAGGTACTTATCCAACGGTTGTGGGATATCTGTGTCAAGGGCCTAGCGTTAGATCTCCTCTCCTCCTTTCTGTCAGATAGGGAATAAGCCTTGCCCCAGTATTGGAACTTTCATAGATTCCCATGCTTTGTATCATTCCCCGTCGTCTGAATGGGAGCCTCGGTAAATAGAAAATACCATAGTAGTAAGCACAAAGTGAAAAAAATAGGCCTAGGCCTCATCTCATTTTGTAGCTTATCCACCTCTTTTTGTAAAAGAGACCAAACTTCTGCAGTAACCAATCAGAGCCACCTCACCCCACAGAACCTTCCTGAAGGAAGCTCAGAGCCTCAGATTTTCTACCGCACGTTGTGCAAGGGAGTCTCCATTGAGCTCTGCTCAGTTTTCTTCAGTTTTTCTGACTATTTCTTCAACTTCTTGGATTCTTTTTCGTCATGTCTGACAAGGAGAAAAAAGCCCTCTTTAGAGCCTGTGCCACCTGCTCCAAAAAGAGGTTGTTTGTCGAGGACAAACATTTGGACTGTATTTACTGCCTGTATCCGGACCATAAACCTACAGGCTGCCCGATTTGCAGATCCTTCTCAGCAAAGACCTTGAGGGACAGGGAAGGACGTCTCCTCACCTGGCTCCAAAAGATGAAGGAACGTAAGGATATTGTATCTTCGGACAGTGAGGGCTCCTCGTCAATGGTGTCATCTAGGAAGTCTCAGAAAAGGGGTAGGTCTCCCCTTTCTGCTTCAGGCGAGTCCCTTCACAAGGCCTTACCAGGGACCTCTGATAGGTCTGACAGGCCTGCTTCCCTAAAATCTCCTCACCACGGTGAAAAGGAGAGGCAGGGTAAGCCTGAGGAACAACAACCCTCAAAAAAGGTGAAAAAGTCGTCAACTGTTTCTTCACCTCCCTCTGAGAAGGATAAGGGGGTCAAGAAGCCTTCAACTTCTGTTCAAGAAGTCGCTTCAGAGAGGAAGCAGAGGTCGTCGACGGTTAAAGTATCAGGTACGTCGACGACGAGTGTTAAAAAGGACAGCTCTGTGAAAATTGCATCGTCGACGACGGCTGCGTCGACGACGACGGCACCGTCGACAGTTTTCAAAGCTCCGGATGCCTGTGCGGCGTCGACGAGAATGACCATCTCCACGTCGACGACGATGACTGCAAAGCTGGCGTCGACGACGACTAGGACGACATCGACGACGACGGTGTCGTCGACGGCGGTTACCATGGTGCTGACGACGAGCTCGTCGACGACCCCGTCGACGCTACCACCGTCGACGATGAGTTCCACCTCGTCGACGGCGCAATCCACGATGCTGAGGACAGTGTCTACGTCAACGCTTCCACCGTCGACGCAGTCCCATAAAGAATTGCTGTCGGCGACAACGACCTCGTCGACGAGGTCGTCGACGACGGAAGGTTCCGAAAAAATTGTTTTTTCACGTAAAAAGAAGCTAATAACGCCAGAGATGACGTCTCCGCGACCGGTTCAGAAATTTCCACCTAGTCTGCTGTTGGATGATGACTCTGATGAAGAGACTTTCAGTGAATTTGGACAGGCTTATAGCCCATCTGACCTGCGGGTTAAGGTTCAGGATGTCAGTTCTGAGGAAGGGGAAATGGAACACCAGCAATATGTTCCGGAGCATTATTATGAGGAAGATCACACTACTACCAGGCAGATGCCGGTACAGCAGCCTGTGCGTCAGCTACCAGAGGGGATGGTGGCGATGCCCTCCACATTGGTTGCGGATCTACAACTTATGTTGCAGGACTACCGGAAGCGTTTCCCTACTCCTCAGGAGACTCAACGGGTGCGACCTCCCACGCCTCCGCCTCAGACATTGCAACCTGTGGCAGACCACTCTGTTCCTACAAGAGAGCGTTCCACTGTGCCGGAGGAGCGCACACAAGAGGTGGTGCAAGTGCACGATACTGATGATGACACTGCTTCTTCGGATGCAGACCAACAAGCGGATCCTGATCAGGATCAACAGGCGCCTTGGAATCCTACTGACCCGGCGGATCCAGACAACGCAGATCCGGACAGCAATACCTCGCCTCCAGCGGACGTCGGAGGTTTTCACAACCTAATGGAACGGGCTTCCAAAAGATTCGGTCTCCCAGTGACCACGGTTCAATCAGAATGTTTCCTATATGACTTTAAAGAACCATTCAGGAAATCAGTACGGTCAATACCAATCATTGAGCATGTCTGGTCTGAGGGCTTGAAGGCTATGCACAACCCGGCCACAGTCCTCCCGGTGCTACCAAGACTAGAGAAGAAGTACAAAGCACCTGATGGCAGTCCGGCATGTTTGCTTGGCCAACCGAAACCGGACTCGGTCATTTCTCAGGCCGCCCAAAGCAAATCTAAAAATCCTTCTACGCCGCTGACTACACTGCCAGATAAGGAGGGCAGACGCCTGGACAATGTAGGCAAACGATTTTCAGCAATGGCAAGTCTTCTGGTTAGAGCAGCCAATGCTTTAGCAATTCTGGGACGCTATGATCGCCAGATGTGGTGCGACCTTACGCCATTTATTGAGGAATTGCAGGATTCTTCTAAAGAGGAAGTGAGGAAGATTTTGCTTGAAGGGGAGCGGGCTTCCTCGGAAGTCATTGATGTCGCAATGGATATTGCGACCACCGCATTTCGAGCACTTGCCGGTTCGGCGGTGCTACGACGCCAAGGGTGGTTAAAGGCCACATGGTTCAGGCAGGAAGTGCAGAATAAGATCTTGGATCTGCCATACGACGGTGAAATGCTGTTTGGCAAGCACGTCGATGAGGCCCTGCAAGGCATTAAAAAGGACACCGATACAGCTAAGTCCTTAGGAACATTGCAGTATCGCAAAGTACCCTTCAGAGGAGCTAGAGGTAAAGGCTTTTCCTCGTATAGAGGAGGAAATCAAAATCGCTACTCTTCTGGCTCACATTCTAGCCAGACATATAAACCGCAATACTCTCAGAGAGGTTCTTTCTCTCGCCAGCAGCCTAGAGGACGTCAGGGGCAGCAAAGGAGAGACAACACCAGGAAACAATAGCGGCCAGGTGGCTCTTTCCACTGTTCCTGTTCCCTCATTCACATCAGTGGGGGGCAGGATTGCCCATTGCCTCAACAACTGGATGATCATTACATCGGATCAGTGGGTCCTACAAATCGTCAAAGAAGGACACACGTTGGAGTTTCAAGACCTTCCTCCAACAAGAGCGCCGGATGCCTTTCCTCCCAAACATCTCAAACTCCTTCATCTCGAAGCCCACCAGCTTTTCACCAAGGGGGCGGTAGAGCCTGTACCCCTTTCTCAGAAGGGGAAAGGGTTCTATTCCAGGTTCTTCCTGGTTCGGAAGACAAAGGACAAGTGGCGTCCAATTTTAGATCTACGGCAGCTCAACACTTATCTCGTAAAGTTGTCCTTCAGGATGGTCACTCTTCAGGACATCCTTCGTCTCCTCAATCCGGGGGATTACATGGCGACCCTAGATTTGGAAGACGCCTACTTCCACGTTCCTATTCATCCAGCTCACAGGCAATATCTTCGTTTTACAGTGGGCAAGAGCCACTTTCAATTCAAGGTACTACCGTTTGGACTCCGGTCCGCTCCGCGGATCTTCACAAAGGTTCTGGCTCCGGTAGCAGCTTATCTCAGGAGGCAAGCTATTCAGGTTTTTCCATATCTGGACGATTGGCTGCTGAAGGCTCCATCTGCTCTAGAAGCGTCCGTTGCAGTCCAATCATGCAAAGACCTGTTCGAGCAACTGGGTCTTCGACTCAACAGGGAAAAGTCTGTCCTATGCCCCTCCAGGTCAGTGAGGTTCCTAGGGGCCATCCTGGACACAGAGAGTTGTCTAGCCTTTCCATCAGAGGAGCGCCAAAACAAACTAACTTGTTCAGCTCGGCTTCTTCAATCTCGAAAGACGCTGACAGTTCGCAGATACAAGTCGCTTCTCGGATCAATTTCATCCTGCATACCATTAGTTCCACACTGCAGGCTCAGAATGCGTCCACTACAAGGACAATTGGACAAGCAGTGGCGGCAGGTCACAGGGTCCTTCGACGACAGGATTGTCGTTACCCCGGAAATGAGAAAGGCATGCGGCTGGTGGCTGCTGAAGGACAATCTTTGCAAGGGTCTGTCGTTCCGACTTCCACCATCTCCCCTGGTTGTGACAACGGATGCTTCCATGGAAAGATGGGGAGCGGTCCTCCAAGAGCTAAAGGTCAGCGGCCATTGGAGTCCAGCCCAGGTCAAGTTTCATATCAACCTTCTGGAACTTCTCGCTATCCGTCTGGCTCTACAAGCTTTTCTTCCGAGGATTCGCAACCGTGCAGTGCTGGTACGTACGGACAACACCACAGCCATGCACTACATAAACAAACAGGGCGGAACAAGATCCTCCACTCTCTCCAGGGAAGCCCAGACGCTGTGGAATTGCGTAATCCAGAACAATGTCTCCCTCTCAGCGGAACATCTAGCAGGGACACTCAATATCAAGGCAGACGCTTTGAGTCGCCAAAGGACAGTCTCTCACGAGTGGGAACTAGACCAGACCGTTCTGGAGGAGCTCTTTGCACGATGGGGGACGCTATCCATCGACCTGTTTGCAACTCCCCAGAACGCCAAATGCCAGTCCTTCGCAAGCAGGGTTCACCATCGGGAATCCTTGGGGAATGCGCTTTTGATTGCTTGGTCAGGCGCCTTTGTTTACGCCTTTCCTCCCATTCCGCTGATTCCGAAATTGATCAGCAAACTCAAGGTGGAACCATGCAGGATGATTCTGATCGCTCCAGCATGGCCCAGACAGTTTTGGTACGCGGAACTCCTTCTACTCTCCCAGGACCAGCCAGTTCTACTGCATCCTGTTCCAACACTGTTAACGATGTCCCACGGACAAGGTCTACATCCGGACTTGAAGTCGCTGCGATTGACAGCGTGGCTCCTGAGTTCCGAGAATTCCAAGGTTTAAGTCTCTCAGGGGAATGTAGAGAAATTTTGGCCCAGGCCCAAGCTCCTAGTACCAACAAGACCTATCGTGCTAAATGGAAGAGATTCTGTGTTTGGTGTCGGAAGGAAGGTTTACACCCATATACTTCTGCTCCACACCAACTCTTGCCTTACATACTTTCACTGGCTAAATCTGGATTGGCTCCGTCTTCCGTGAAAGTCCATCTGGCGGCCATCTCTAGATTCAGACGTTCATCTTCAGGTCCTTCTCTATGGTCAGCGAGGATTATCAAACAATTTCTGAAGGGTTTATTCAGGGTCTTTCCTCCAGTCCGGCCGCCACCTCCGGCCTGGCATTTGAATTTAGTCTTGTCATCTCTCATTAAAGCACCCTTTGAGCCTGTTCATAAGTCTGACCTTAAGTTTCTTTCTTGGAAACTGGCTCTTCTCTTGGCCCTGACATCGGCTCGGAGAGTAAGCGAGCTCCAAGCTTTCACGATTGAAGAACCCTTTCTACAATTTAAGAACAATGTTCTGATCCTGAGAACGAATCCTAAGTTTATCCCAAAGGTGCCCTCAGAATTCCACCTGAATGAGCCAGTAGTCTTAAAACCGTTTTTTCCACAGCCTTCCACTCCTGCGGAAAGGACTTTGCACTCTTTGGACATTCACAGATGCCTGAAGTTCTACCTAGAGCGAACAAAACACTTCAGAAAGTCTACACAGCTTTTCGTTTCTTTCAGTGCTCCACGCGAGGGATGTCCAGTTTCTAAAGCCTGTATTTCCCGCTGGATTTCTAGTGCTATACAATTTTGCCACCAGGCGGCTGGAAAACCTCTGCAGCGAGCAGTTCGTGCTCACTCTACCAGGTCCATGGCTTCATCGACAGCTCTATTCGCAGGTGTCCCAATCAAGGACATTTGTAGAGCAGCAACATGGAGCAGTGTCCACACCTTCACTCGCCACTACTGTTTGGACTCTTCTGTGAAAGAAGATGCGGCAGTGGGCCAGGCAGTTTTGAGGAATCTTTTCCAATAAGTCGGTGAGCTTTCCTTTCTATCCCGCCTTCCTATTGCATATTTTGTTTTACTGCATTGTCATATTTTATGATCCTCTGTGTTTCTACTGTTCTGGTCAGAAATGTGTAACATTGTCAGGTTCATGTATTGCAAAATATGCTTTTCTGTTTTACTGCTGGTTACTCTGATACAAAGCACGGGAATCTATGAAAGTTCCAATACTGGGGCAAGAAAACATGTTACTTACCTGTAACTTTGGTTCCCCAGTATTGGTAACTTTCATAGATTCCCATGCGCCCACCCGCCTCCCCTGGGAAAGCTCAGTCTTCTTGTCTTGGGGATAGCTGTTCACAACGGCTACGAAAATCTGAGGCTCTGAGCTTCCTTCAGGAAGGTTCTGTGGGGTGAGGTGGCTCTGATTGGTTACTGCAGAAGTTTGGTCTCTTTTACAAAAAGAGGTGGATAAGCTACAAAATGAGATGAGGCCTAGGCCTATTTTTTCACTTTGTGCTTACTACTATGGTATTTTCTATTTACCGAGGCTCCCATTCCGACGACGGGGAATGATATAAAGCATGGGAATCTATGAAAGTTACCAATACTGGGGAACCAAAGTTACAGGTAAGTAACTTGTTTTCTTCTCTTGGAATGGTCTTCAGTCAGATAATTTTACCCTTCCAGGAGGAGTTCCTCAGGGCTCGGCTTTATCGCCTACCCTGTTTATTATCTATGTATCCCCTTTGGCTAAGATAATAAAGAACCTGGGTTTTAAACTGGTGTCATACGCTGATGACACTCAGCTGATCGTCTCTAAGCCCCATTCTGCAGACTCAGTCAGCTGATTTCGCCTACTGCATGTCGGCAGTTATGCAGTGGATGAAATCGAACTTTCTGAAATTGAGCACCGAAAAGACAGAAGTTCTCGAGTTTGGACAGAAAGCATCCCTCTGGAATCATACCTAGTGGCCTACGTCTGCGGGAGCTTGTCCGATTCCAGTGGCGAAAGCTAGGAACCTTGGGTTCATCTTTGATAAAGATCTGGCTTGGAAGCCACAGGTGAACCAGGTAGTGTCTGCTTGCTTCTTTGTGCTTAAGGGGCTGAGAAAGATCTTGCCGTTTATTCCTTACCATCTCAGGAAAACGTTCATAATTGCCACTATTTTTTCTAGAATCGACTATGGCAATGCCCTTTATCTGTGAGCGGGGTGTGCACAACTGGCCAAACTGCAGTCTATTCAGAACGCGTCTGCCAGATTGCTACTCGGTTTGCCTCAATACCACTCCACTTCACAGGCCATCAGGAAGCTGCACTGGCTCCCAGTCCAGAAGCGTATTGATTTCAAGGCGCTGTGCCTAGCTCATAAAGCACTGGCGGGAATGGGGGCCTTCGATCTTCAACATCCATTCTCCAGGTACATGCCAACCCGCCCGTTGAGGTCTGCCTCTCACAGGCTGGCTTTGGTGTCTAAGATCAATAGACAACGTTGGGGAAGGAAGAGCTTCTCTCATTTGGCTTCAGGGCTTTGGAATGTTTTACCCCAACAGCTCAGGCAAATCTCCAACCACTTGCAGTTCAGGAAGGAAATCAAAACGTGGCTTTTTACTAGATAGGATTGTTGTCATCCATCTCAGCTTGCCGCCTTGCATAGCGCCAAGACGCCTTGGCATTAGTGCGCTTTATAAATACCAGCACTCACTCACTCACTCATTTAGTTTCATTTAATTGTAATTCTTTTGAGGCTGGACAGTGGCCTCTAACAAGTACCATGTCAATTTTAATCTCTGTGATTGACGATTTCAGGCGTCGCCCACATGCTCCTATTTGTTGGCCCTCTTTGGCATTTGACGTAGTTGGCAAGTCTATTTGTACAAACTGGTACTAGGTACCTCCATGTTAATGTGAATTTGATATGTTGGTATGTCAACCCTAGTTTGAGCCTTATCATCTGCATTGGTCCATGCAGCCAATTGCTATCTCCCGGTCTGTTTTGTGCATTTCTTGCCCCTTGTTAGGTTAACTTTATTTTTTGTCTTTGCTTTCTACAAGTAGGCCAACAATACTGTTTCTTTTACAGCTAGGCATTTTGACAGACATTGTAGACGTTGGGAATGTGGTATTGTACATGGAGAAACTAACATTCTTCAAATTAAGTTATATGAATACGTTGAGGACGCACACTTTTAAAAAGTACAAATCTAGTTTAGTTCTTAGTTAAATATGAGTACATTTAATATTATTTTCATCGTACAAGATTTCAAAACCCCATGTTCAGTTGCATTAATCCAGCACATTTCGTCCACATAAGACTTGGGACAATATCACAACAGAAAAACGGTTATGATATAATTTCGCCTGCACACCGCTTGTCCCGAACGTTTTCGATGTGCTCACTCTTTTGGGTCAACCAAAAAAAAAACAAATCCAAACATATAGCCAAACGAGTTGAGGAGCACAGCAGAAATTGTTTGGGAGAGTCTAAGGAGATCTCTTACGCATCACAAAGCCTATAACTGAATTGTGTTAAAACATTTGACAGCAAAAAAGACTTATCAATCATATAATAAACATGTTTCTCTCAGATTGCTTTTCATCATCTTTATTCATTATTTTCTCGAGTAAAAACAAGAGATGTCCAAGATGAAAACAGCCTACGCATTTTGTCCCTATTCACATGGAACTTCTTCAGGGCGGCACTCTGTTACGAGAAGCCTTCCCTTTAAACACCAGTTGTCTGCACAATACTCCTTAGCCACTCTTTTAGCCTCCTATACCTCCTCTGTAAATTCAATGTCTATTATGCATATCAACAGCACAATTGATTTCAACCGCAGTGTCTTGTTCCTTCCCGCACTCTTTATACACTCCTGGTCAAACAATCCAAATTGGTTTCAATATAGAAGTCCTCTATTTATCAGGCCTCAGTTCTATAGGACCTTTCCATAAGACACACCGATCGACGTGACTGGAACAAAAAGATTGAGAATAAGAGGCCCTACCCGCGTTGCTGGTTGCAGGTATAAGCGGAAAGTGCCTATAGAACTGAGGCCTGATGAATAGAGGGCTTCTTCATTGAAACCTGTATGGATTGTTTGACGAGGAGTTTATAAAGAGAGTGCGGGAAGGAACTAGACACCGTGGTTGCAATCGCTTGCGCTGTTGATATGCATAATAGACATTGAATTTACAGAGGCGGTATATGGGCCTAAAGAGGGGATGAAAAGTATTGTGAAGACAACTGGTGTTTAAAGATAAGGCTTCCCGTAACATAGAGCGTCACCCTGAAGAAGTCCCATGTGAATAGGGACGAAACGTGTAGGCTGTTTTCATCTTGTTTTTACTTGAGAAAACTATGAATAAAGATGATGAAAAGGAATCTGAAAGAAACCTGTTTATTATATGATTGAGAAGTCTTTTTTGCTATCATATGTTTTAACACAATTCAGTTATAGGCTTTGTGATGCGTAAGAGATCTCCTTAGACTCTCCCTAACAATTTCTGTTGTTCTCCTTAACCCGTTTGGCTATATGAGTTGGGAGACATTGGCAGAATAAATGGAATATTGTATTTGTACACGATTAACATAAGTGTACTGACATTTAGCTAAGGACTACACAGGACGTGTACTTTTTATAATTGTGAGGCCCCAACTGATTAAACATAGGTTTTTCTTTAGGCTCCCCTGGTGAGAACTGAATGAGGGGATCTGTGCTGCTGAAATCACCCAGGGGGCAGGAGCAGCTAACACTAACACTAACACTAGCACTGGCTTGATGTGCAGAGAGTTCACACCTCAAGCGCCAATGTCATTTGTCGCTATGCTAAGACATATCGTGGTGTGGGATCCCGAATCCAACACGAACTGGTGTGGCCTCATTCATGGAAGGCTGCTTGCCTGGCACCAACGTCTTGAAAAGTGGAGCACCATCGAGCCGCGGGGGCGACATACGTCTTCTCCACCAGAATCCGTTGAATCCCCCAAGCCTTTGCTCCCCTGGGCATGATGTGACTGCTTACTTGAGGCCCTGTCCGCTAGCTGCTCTCCTCTACCCTAAGCGCCGACGTCTCTGGTGGCAGGCGCGCGCCCGTGAAGCGGTGTCATAGCTGGCTGTGCTTCCCGCGCGCTCTTGGATACAAAGGCCGGGCGCGCACCTGGCTCGGGAGTGTGCCAGCCGGCTGGCAGCTTGCAGGTTATGCCTTCCCCTGAGCCCTGCTTCCAGGCTTCGGACACATTCATCATCGGAGCCCGGTTACACCAGCTGCTTCCTGCTGTGCTCTGGGGCACGGAGGTCTCAGGAGTGGGAGGCTGGCAGCCCCCAGCGAACATAGCATGCACGCCTCTTTAACTCAAAGGCGGTTTTACATTTGCATAAGCGCTGTGACAGATGACGGTTTACTCAGAGCTATTTTTTTATAATTTAAATTAAAACTAAATCGTGTTTGTATTGTTACCCAGGGAGATGAACCCCTCAGAGGTTTGATGTGTTCTGACACGGTCAGCAGCGGGAAAGGGTAGTGGGGGTGGTAATGGGAGGCCATCACCAGCCGCAAACCATGATGTTATATTTTCCCTCGCGCTTGCCGCCCAGTGTCTACACTACCCCTTTCTCCGTAGCCTGTACATATTCATTTAACATATTTATTTGCATGCTCAATTATAGTAATATTGTGGGTGATTCATCCTGTAAAAAGAACCTAACGACTCCTCACAAAAATATATACAAAGCAAATAAATATGGTCCGTAATTTCATGTTCGTGCTTTTGTAGTTCAAAAATAGTTTTATTCGATTTAAAAATAAATCATAAAAGCACAAATATAATGCACAGTTTACGATAAAAACATATCAGTCAATTGCACATATCCCTAAATAAAATCATAAAATCTGCATAATTAAAAGTCAAAGTTCTAGTTAAACGTATGCTTTTGTATCTTGTCCATACTCTTTAGAATGCATAATGCACAGTCAAAACCAAGAATTCCAAGTACTCAGTGTACACAGCACTTGCAATTTAACATTGAATCATAAGTGTAAATCTACAGCCAGAGCATTTGAACAATGCTTTAGGAATCCAGCTGCACGGAGTTCTGCTGCTTGCGTACACGGAATTCTGCTACTTGCGTACCCGCATGATCTACAAAACCTTAACCTGCCAGCCTAAACCTGGAGTGGGCATTCAGTGCTGACAGTGTGAGCCTGACAGCCACATAATCGGGACAAAACTAAAGTGTTGAGGATATAACGAGGATATAACCCGTTGTCTTTATTATGTGCACCTGTATTTCATTTAGTCCGTTCTCTGCAGTCTGTACACATTTATTCCAATGGCCCCCATTTTCTACATTCCATACACACACATTCTCATTGCACCATTTTCTACTGTCTCTGTGCGTTCTCAATCCCATTACCCCACTCTGTACAGTATGTAAACAACCATTCAAATTTTCCCAATCTCTATTGATATACTATCATTACCCCATCTTTACAGTCTGTACGCAGTCAATTCCAAGGGTTGGTGCTTTCACAGCTGCTCCATTAAGTTCACCAGCGCCATTCTCTGCCACTATTACAGGCAGCCGTGAAATAAAATCTCACCATTTCTTGAACCTACCTAAAGACTGCAGTGCACCATCCTAAGCCGTTCTTCACAACAAAGTTTGTTTCTTTGGCTATCGTAGATGTGTCTAAAGTTCACAACATGCCGATCGATAGCCTCCACCTGTTTGTCATATGTAAATGATGCCCTCCAGGAAATAAAGGACAGTAATAAGACTGCAAAATCGTTGGGAACACTTCAGCACTACCAGCGTTTCTCATCCTACCTGCACCAGGCCTGCGGACAGGGAAGCGCCTAATCTTTGAGAAATGTATGCACCAACAGCCAAAAAGACTCCTACTGACAGTTGCAATCTTCTTTTCACTATTGAAAGCAGCAGTAGGCCACCAGCAGAACACAGCGTAAAGAGAGAGGTGCCTCTTTTAGTAGGACCAGTAGCATGCTAAACGCACCTGACTTCTCAGGGTAACTACCTTTAAATATCATTTAAAAGGGAGGATATGGGCTTTTAGGCCATACTGCCATGATATCACGGGGTCTGAATATAATCTGGTGTGAAAATGTGAGCGAGATTTGTCTCCAAATTACTGTTAAAGTCCTTTATAAGGGAGAAATATCTTCATTGGCAGGCTAAAACAGGCTACTGAATCCTGGCAAAGTCTCAGACTCCATGGCTCTTATTTGAGGTTGTTCTTTGCTAAAAATCTCAGTAATAGCGCCCCATCCTAGATCTTCAGGCACTCCATAGGTACCTACACAGGAACGCTTCAGGGTAGTCACTCTTCTCAACATCTTTAGTCCCCCAACAGTGGGGAGTTAATGGATTCTGTAAACCTGAAGGATGCATATTTCCACATCTGCCCTATCGAAGTACCGCTATTTCGATGTATGTGACCATCTCTACCAATTCTGGATGCTAACTTTCGGCCCCCTTCATGAGTGTTCACCACATGCCTTGCCCGGGTAGCTGCCCACTTCGACGTAGTGGTGTGTTCCTTTCCACGGATGGCTAGCTTCTGAAAACTTTCCAGCAAGAATAGGCATCTCAGATGGTTCCCACTACGTCTGCTACACATATTGGTCCTCACCTTCAATGAATTGAAATCCATTCTCACGTCCAGCTGACTAGCATTATTCTTAAGAGCTTGATTGTGCATGGTCTCTCTAAAGGACCTTTTAAGAGCGAGAAGAAAGGCTTATAGCTCTGGCTCAAAATTCACTTTGCAGAAAATTGCAATCCGAAAAATACAAGGTCCTGCTAAGCATGATGGTATCCTGCATGCCTTTGATCCCACAATTGTTATCATTGGATGTGGACGCTCCAAAAACTGTTACCTTTAAGTGGCAACAGTCAGAGGCCAGTGCAACAATTGAGTTTGGTCTCACAAAAGGACAAGCATCCAGTGACCTGTTTTAAGGACAGCATTCTAATTTTCACAGGAAAGACATGTATGCAAAGATCTTCCAGATCCTTACCTGAAGGAGAGGGTTGCTCACCTGCAAAAACTGTCCTCGTGACACCTTGAGAGGTGATCTGTTATTTTGGAACTCAAGACTTGCTCTCAAAGCTTTCTTCTCTTGCATCTCCCATCAAGAGGTGGTGTTCAGCTCAGACAGTAGGTAAAACTCTCATATACACCTGAAAACAAGGTGCACAAAGTTTATATTGCTGCCTAAGGGAGCACAACTTATGACATTTGGTCCCACAACATTGTTATTACTGAGATAGGGGGCATATGCCAGATTTACTGAATATTTTGGCAACACCTAATATCTGTAGGCAAAATGCCAACTAGCACAAGTGGGAAGGTGCTGTTCTGGAGATCAGGCACTCCTCAGTAGATCTGCAGCATCAGAAAACCTCAAAAGTGTGTTCTTCTCCAACGTGTGTTGGTGCCCCGGGCACACATGGAAGCACTTTTTGTTCCATGGTCCGTGATTCCTGCATACAATTTTCTACTAGCTCCCTTTAGTGTGAGGGTACTGCAGAAACTGAAATAGGAGCCATGCAAACTCATCCTAATAGCACCATGGGAGGTTAGACAGATATGATTCACACAATTTTGGAATCTACTGGTGGACAGGCCAATCCAGTTCAAAGTGAATGCCTATTTCCTCACACCCTATTGTATCGTCCCCATTTTCGCTGTAGGATGTTCCTGCATGAAGTCACTCCCTGTTGCATTTGGTCGTGTTGGACCCAATGTAAGTTATTTCCTGCTACCCCTGAAAGCTTAGCATTCAGTTGTCGTTGTCCATTGGGATCATAACAGAATTTTTGAACTCTAATGCTCGCCGGCATGGGAGAAGGGTCCCTTCAAACCAATCCACAAGGCATCAATACATGTTATTGTTGAAAACTGCTTTTTTTCATTGTAGAAACCATGGTCAGACATATTGGTGGGATCCAATTCTCTGAGCAGCCATCCAATTAAAAGGGGAGCATGGACGAAGAGATGCTTGTCACTAATCCTCCTTTCTTTAAGTACCTTTATCTTTTCACCTGAATGAGAAGATTCAACGAGAAGGTGCACCTACAAACTTTCATCTCCTCTCTTATGCAGATGAGGCCCTGAAAGTAGTAGATGTGATGCACTGTCTGTAATTTTACAGCAAAAGGACAAAGGACTTCAGCAAGACTGATTGGCTCTTCCTTACTATCAGCAGTTCTCACAGGGGAGGTCCTATTTTAAAACTGTCCAACATTGTTATATTTTGTAGATTCATATGCAATGTATTCATGAGAATGTAGCTTCATTTCCTCTTGACACCAAATGCAAACCCAAGCACTTGAGCCAATAGGGTAAAGAGTTGAGTTCTGGGTCTTTCCACCTTATTGGTCAGAGTTTCTCTCAGAATGATGATATACTGCATGTAGGCTTTGGATGTTTTAAGTGCTAAAGATGTGTACATGTACACTGCTATGTAAACATGCTATTCCAAATATTCCCTGACTGGAAGATTTACCATGGAGACCTGGAGTTACTGGTAAATACTATTCTCCTTGTAAATGTGTCCATGGTACAACAGGTGTATGTGTAGCTAAGATGAGGGTCTGTAATCCCATTTACTTGCTACTTTGGCATGACTCCTTTGTTCCTCCACTCAAGTTTCCTATTGAGAAGCTTTCATAGATTGATCAAACAACCTTTTATGTGTGTATGCTTCCTCCACTTGACACAGCTTCGCAAGTTCCTTCTATTTATCGATCAGATAATTTACAGATTGATTGTAAGTGGTCTTGTCAGACACTTGTAGGGCTAACTAAGTGGCTGGCTGACTGGCTGCAAAGGGTGCAAAATGCTGTAGCTCACCTGAAATGTAAGAATGCGGACAGCATCACTGGAGAGTCGAAAGAATTGCATTGACTGCCAATAGGCAAGCAAATTGTTTTTAAAATACCGTGCATGGTCTACGAATGTCTTTTAGGTGTGGCTCTGTTTACCTACTGGAAAACATTACCCCCTGTGGTTCTACTTGGACCCTGCAATCTAATAATTTCCAGTTGGTTTTACCTTGTATGGTCCTGTGGTGGTAAGGCGTCTAGAGGTTGTCCCTATCTGAAAGAGACACGTTAGTGATAGATTCCTTACCTTAGAATATCCCCTGGCGTCAGACTGGATCCGGAAAATTTTGCGTAGCAATACCCCTGCCCGTCGGTAGGCGTCGTCGGCGTCCGTCGTCGGCGTCGTTAGCGCCGGAATGACGTCGGAGGAGTACTTAGACGCCGCCCATACCCGCTGACGTCAGTTCTTCTTTTTTCCGCGCCAGCTAGCGTAGATCCGGAGAAGCTCTACCCCTAGTCATTTTTTGACTAAACTTTTTGATCTTTTTGATCATTTCTTTCCTCGAGTCTTCAACTCTATCGGTGCCGGTAGGGATGCCCGGGTTCAAACCCTGCTCGAAGTGCAACCAACTGATGTCGGTTACCGATCCCCATCACCGGTGCCTAAAGTGTTAAGGCCTCGACCACGACGACCGCACCTGCTCCGACTGCCGGGCCCTGACGTCTAAAGCTAGGCGGGAGCGGTCCCGCAAGCGAATCGAGCTCCGGCAGTCGGCCCGTGCCGTTCCAGGTCCCGGTCCCACGGGAGGTCGAGGGACCGGTCGCGGGGTCGGGGTCATCGCAGCTCCAGGAGTGGACATCAGTCGTCAGGATCCAAGTCCTCCGGTAAGAGGCATGAGAGGTCAGAGAGACGTCATCGTTCCTTCGACCCACCCCGACGCTCGCACGATGCGGCCGGGTGTTCAGGTGACACCACCCACGCTACTCCGAGGGAGTCGCAAGCGTCGCCACCTGCCCCACACCTTCGGGTCCCTGGGCGCGACGCCGGAGGAGATCGAGCGGTACCTCATGGCCATGAGGTCCCTCCCTCCTCAGTCGGGTTCCGTGGCGCCTCCGGGCCCAATGGTCCTGGCTGGAGGCCCTAGCGGGTCGGGTGCTTCGGCCCCGACGCCATCGGATGCTTCGGCCCCGACACCGCCAGCGACTTCGGTCCCGGTGCTGCAGGACCTAACAGGATCCGCTTCCGGAACCGGGTCGTCAATGGTCGACCTCACCGGCGCCGGCCCCGCGGGTGTCGCCCCCGGCGCCCACTGTGGACGCCGTCCCCAATGTTTCACTGGGCACCGCTTTCGACGGCCTTTGGAGATTTTTATTTCCATGAGGAGGCCAGTCTGTTGCTCTTGTTTTACAGGAGACGGGTGACGAGGGAGACTGGGAGGGGTCTGAGGACCCTCTGGCACTGGAGTGCCAGTCTCAAGAGGACTGGACATATGAGCTTGGGGAGGCCAGTGGTATTGACACTTCGCCAGACACTGGATTTGTCTCCCCTCCCACCATGGCTTCGGAGGAGGGGTCTACTTACAGTGTAGTGTTGATGAGGGTGGCCAAGGCCTTAAACCTTGAGCTCCCCGTTGCGGCCCTGAGGACTAACCTCCTCACTGAGGTCCTCAAACCGCAGACAAGCTCCAGTGAGCCTCTGCTGCCGTTCAATGAGGCCTTGTGTGACGTTCTTGTGGGCACTTGGCCCAAGCCCGCCACATGTCCGCCTGTGGATAGGAACATGGCCAGACGCTGCCCCCCGGCCCCGGGCGACCCTTGCTTTTTGTCCACCCATCCCACCCCAGAGAGCCTGGTTATTCAGGCCTCCACTTCCCAGACCGCATTCCAGAGGGCTCCGCTCGATCGGGAATCCAAGAGATATAAACAATTTGGGAAGAAGGTGTTCTCGTCCCTAAGTTTGGGGCTACGGTCTGTCAATACCGCCTGTCTCTTGGGCCGCTACACCCACACCCTGTGGGACGCGGTCGCGCTGCCACAATGTCCGGAGGAGGTCCGGGCTAAACTCGCCCAAACCCTTGTGGAGGGCCGAGATGCGGCACGTTATTCCATCCAGTGTGGTCTGGATACCACGGACTCACTTGGCAGGGCGATAGCAACGACAGTGGCGGTTCAACGCCACGCCTTGTTGACATCCGCCAACTTTTCGGCCGATGTCCAGGCCACACTTCTGGACATGCCGTTCGATGGCCGTCGCCTCTTTGGCGACAAGGCAGACCATGCACTTGAGAGTTTTAAGGACCCCAGGGCTACGGCCAAGTCCTTGGGCCTCTCGGCCACACGCCAACAATCGGGTGCCTTTAGCTCCTTTCGTGGCCACGGAAGGGGCGCCCCCACATGTGCTGCCAGCCACGCACTGCAGAATATTCAACAGCTCGGTGGCGGCCGTGGGAACCGCCGTGGCGGCGGTCGGGGACAAAGGCGAGGCCAGTCCACACCTCCCTCCGCAGCACCTGCCTCAAAACCTTCCGAGTTTTCAGGCCCATGTGACGCCAGTGGGAGGCAGGGTTCGCCATCACCTCTCCCACTGGAGCACTGTCACGTCGGACAGGTGGGTGCTGCAGATCGTCCGAAGGGGCTACTACCTCCTCTTCGAGGCGACCCCTCCAGCCATGCCACCGCAATTCCACCGCATGTCGGGGGATCACTTGCAACTTCTGCAAGAGGAAGTCATGGCCCTCTTGGCCAAGGGGGCCATCAAGGTCGTTCCTGGGCCAGAAGTAGGGTGTGGTTGTTACTCCCACTACTTTCTGGTACCCAAGAAGGGCAAAGGGGGCCTACGCCCTATCTTGGACCTACGGAACGTCAACGGCTTCCTCCGGAAGGAGAAGTTCAAGATGCTGACTTTGGCTCAGGTCTTAGCTGCCCTGGACCCGGGAGACTGGATGGTAGCGTTGGACTTGCAGGACGCTTATTTTCATATCCCCGTCCTGCCGGTCCAAAGGCGCTACTTGCGGTTCACGGTAGGCCACGGGCACTTTCAGTTTACTGGGCTCCCCTTCGGCCTTACCAGCGCCCCACGGGTGTTCACGAAGGTGATGGCGGTGGTCGCAGCTCATCTGCACAGGTTAGGGGTGTCAGTCTTCCCCTACCTCGACGACTGGTTATTGAAGGCGGGCTCGCCCCAGACAGTCGTCAGCCACCTCCAGACTACGGCCGACCTCCTGCACTTGCTGGGGTTCTCCATCAACGTGCCAAAGTCGCGCCTGTGTCCCTCTCAGAAGCTCCTCTTCATCAGAGCGATTCTAGACTCTGCGCAGTTTCGGGTTTATCCTCCCGAACAGCGGGTTCGGGATATTCAGGCTCTGATTCCGATCTTTCAGCCTTTATCCTGAGTCTCGGTCAGGTTGACGCTGCGGCTTCTGGGGCTGATGGCCTCCTGCATCCCTCTGGTGCATCACGCCCGGTGGCGGATGCGGGCTCTGCAGTGGGACCTTAAGTTTCAGTGGGCCCAGCATCAGGGCAACTTGTCCGATCATGTCTTGATCTCGGAGGGCACAGCAAGACAGCTGCAGTGGTGGCTCAAGGACCGCGATTGGGTCAGTGGCAGATCCCTCTCCCTACCCCACCCGGAGCACGTGGTTGTGACGGACGCGTCCCTCCAGGGCTGGGGAGGCCACATGGGAGAGGCGGAGATCAGAGGCCTCTGGTCTCCGGCGGAGTCCCGGCTCCATATCAACCTTTTGGAGCTGCGGGCGATCCGACTAGCACTGAAGGCATTCCTCCCCTCTGTCCGAGGGAGTGTAGTGCAGGTGTTCACGGACAACACCACCGCCATGTGGTACTGCAACAAACAGGGCGGGGTGGGGTCGTGGACCCTATGCCAGGAGGCTCTGCGCCTCTGGCAGTTGCTGGAACATCAGGGCGTGACCCTGGTGGTTCAACACCTGGCAGGTTCTCTGAATGCCAGGGCGGACGAACTCAGCTGGCGGTGCATGATGGATCACGAATGGCGTCTGAACTCGGACGTGGCGCAAGGCCTCTTTCAGCAATGGGGAGAGCCTTGGTTAGATCTATTCGCCACAGAAGAGAAGGCGCAATGTCATCAGTTCTGGGCGTTGAAATTTCCAAGGCGGCACTCGCTCTGAGACGCTTTTCGTCGCGAGTGGAGTTGCGGTCTGTTGTACGCCTTTCCGCCTATACCACTTATGCCCAGAGTGCTGAAGAAGATCAGGCGCGACCAAGACCAGGTTATTCTTGTGACTCCGTACTGGGCACGAAGATACTGGTATCCCGAGCTACTCAGCATGTCAGTCGATCCCCCGATTCGTCTGCCTCTTCGGGAGGACCTTCTGTCGCAGCAGCAGGGGACGGTTCTGCACCCGAACCTGTCCAGTCTCCACCTACAAGCTTGGAGATTGAGGGGCGGCAGTTGAGGCCATTTGACTTACCTCCCGAAGTCTGTGATATCATTCTGGCAGCCAGGCGTCCCTCCACAAAGTCGGTATACGCCTGCAGGTGGAACAGATTTGTGGCATGGTGCACAGCAAAGGCTGTGGACCCACTCTCTGTACCCCTTTCTGAGGTTCTCCTCTTTCTTCTTTCTCTTGCCCAGCAGGGCTCTGCTCTGGGCACTCTCAAGGGGTACCTTTCTGCTCTTTCCGCCTTCTTACGGCTACCTGATCAGCCTTCCTTGTTCAAGTTCCCCATTGTAAATAGGCTTTTGAAGGGCATCACACACATGTTCCCTCCTGTTCCCTTCGTGATGTCCCAGTGGGACTTGAATCTTGTACTTACTTACCTAATGTGTGCTCCCTTTGAGCCGCTCCATAACTGTCCTCTCCGTCTTCTTACTTTGAAGACTGCTTTCCTGGTGGCCATCACCTCTGCCAGGAGAGTGAGTGAGCTCCAGGCTCTTTCTTCTACACCTCCTTTCCTCTCTGTCCATCCGGACAAGGTTGTGTTGCGGACGAGGCCCTCTTTCCTGCCCAAGTTTGTCACGGCCTTCCACATCAGGCAGTCCATTACTTTGCCCACCTTCTTTCCGCCTCCGCATCCCTCGAAAGAGGAAGAGAGGCTCGACCATCTGGACCCAAAATGTGCGCTCTTATTATCTGAATCGCACGTGCCAGTTCCGAGTGGATGACAAACTCTTTGTTGGTTACGTGGGCGCTTAGATGGGAAAGGCGGTGCACAAGCGGACCATCTCGCGGTGGATCATCTTGTGTATCCAGGCATGTTACTCCATGGCCAAAAAGGAGCCTCCTGTTGGATTGCGGGCTCATTCTACTCGGGCCATGGCGACTACAACTGCCCTGGGCCGAGGAGTGCCCTTGCAGGACATTTGCCAGGCAGCTACGTGGGCTTCGCTGCACACGTTTGCAAGACACTACTGCCTGGACAGCCAAGTCCGGAGGGATGGCTTATTTGGCCGTTCCGTCCTCCAGGACTTTCTGGTGTGATTCTAGGTTCGCAGACCCACCACCGGGGTTGGTAGTGCTGGGGTATCTATTCTAAGGTAAGGAATCTATCACTAACGTGTCTCTTTCAGATGCACAAGTTGCTACTTGTGTAACGATATATCTGTAAGAGACATTAGTTAGTGATAGATTCCTTACCGACCCACCCATCCTCCCCGTTCTGCGAACCGATATCTAGGGTTAAGGTCATCCCCTTTCAGGGCCCTAGTTTCATGGCACCAGTGTTGGTTCTATCATGGCTCTGCGTATCTGGCGCGGAAAAGCTGTGTATCAGAACTGACGTCAGCGCGCATGGGCGGCGTCTAAGTACTCAGACGTCATTCCGGCGCTAACGACGCCGACGACGGACGCGGAGCCGCAGACGACGCCTACCGACGCGCAGGGGTATTGCTACGAAATTTTTTCCAGATCCAGACTGACGCCTGGGGATATTCGAAGGTAAGGAATCTATCACTAACTAATGTCTTACAGATATATCGTTACACAAGTAGTAACTTGTGCTTTAGGCCCTCACCTTTGGAATTCCTTGATATTAGACAGATATGTACTCTGCTCAACTTCCAGAAAAACATATAGGTCTTCTTGTTCCTAAGGAAAAAATATCCTACTTCAATAATCTTATTCTGGTTTCCTCAATTTATTGTCAGATTAATTCTTTACTGCAGGCAATCCCCTAGAGACAAGTTTTCATGTATGTTATATAAATAAATAAACTATGTTTCTAGCAGAGAAATAAGAGGATCAGCTATAATAACCATTTAGGCAGAAGAGGATATTCAATTAATCGATCACATTTATAAAGCGCGCTACTAACCCGCTATGGTCCCAAGGCGTGGGGGGGGGGGGGGGGGGGGGAGTGCTGCTACTGCTCGAAGAGCCAGGTCTTGAGTTGCTGAAGGATAGATGGTCCTGGGTCAGCCGTACGTGGGTGGGGAGGGAGTTCCATGTCTTGGCTGCCAGGTAGGAGAAAGATCTTCCGGTGGTGGTTCTGCGAATACGTGGGACGGTGGCGAGGGCGAGGCTGGCGGAACGGACCCGGCGGGTAAGTGTGTAGAACGTGAGGCGGTTGTTGAGGTATTAGGGTCCCATGTCGTGAAGAGCCTTGTGTGCGTGGGTCAGGAGCCTGAACGTGATCCTCTTGCTGACGGGGAGCCAGTGCAGGTCTCTCAGGTGGGCGGAGATGGGGCTGTGACGGGGGATGTCTAGGATGAGTCGTGCTGAGGCGTTCTGTATGCGTTGGAGTCTTTTTTGTAGTTTGGCTGTGGTTCCAGCGTAAAGGACGTTCTCGTAGTCCAGTCGGCTGGTGACGAGGGCCTGGGTGACCGTCTTTCTGGTGTCGGTGGGGATCCACCGGAAGATCTTTCGCAGCATGCGCAGGGTGTTAAAGTGTGATGACGAGACGGCGTTGACTTGCTTAATCATCGTGAGGGCAGAGTCCAGGATGAATCCCAGGTTGCGTACGTGGGAATGGGGGCGGTGCCCAGCGCAGGGGGCCACCAGGAATCATCCCAGGCGGAGGGGGATGGACCGAGGATGAGGACTTCTGACTTGTCCGAGTTCAGCTTCAGACGGCTGAGCTTCATCCATTTCGCGACGTCTCTCAAACCATCCTGGAGGCTGGCTCTGGCGGTGGTGGTGTCGTTGGTGAGGGAGAGGATCAGCTGGGTGTCAGCTTAGAAGATGATGTTTAGGTTGTGTTGGAGTGCGATGGCTGCGAGGGGGCTCATGTAGACGTTGAAGAGGGTGGGGCTGAGCGAGGAGCCTTGGGGAACGCCGCAGATGATCTTGGTGGCCGCTGAGCTCAAGGGAGGGAGGCGGAGTCTCTGAGTTCTGCTGGAGAGGAATGAGGTGACCCATTGCAGAGCTTTTCCTTGGATCCCGGCGTGGTGGAGGCGGGTTGTTAGGGCGCGATGGCAGACTGTGTCGAATGCGGCCGATAGGTTGAGGAGGATGAGGGCAGCAGTTTCCCCGTTGTCCAGCAGGGACCTGATGTCGGCTGCGATGAGGGCGGTCTCCGTGCTGTGGTTGGCTCGGAAGCCGGACTGCGATGGGTCGATGGTGCCGTTTGTCTCGAGGAAGGCGTACAGTTGTTTGTTGACGGTCTTCTCAATGACTTTAGCGGGGAAAGGAGGAGCGAGATGGGGCGGAAGTTCTTGAGGTCCGTGGGGTCTGCGTTGGGTTTCTTCAGGAGGGTGCTGATATCTGCATGCTTCCAGCTCTCTGGAAAGGTGGCAGATGCGAAGGAGTTGTTAATGATGTTCCGGAGTTGGGGAGCGATGATGGAGTCTGCTTTGTTAAAGATGTGGTGAGGAGAGGGGTCGGCTGGGGAGCTGGAGTGGATGGTGTTCATTACGTGGGTGGTGTCTTCAGTGCTGACAGGGGTCCAGGCGTAGAGGATTGTGGTGGGGGGCGTTGGTTCGGTGGCTGGGTGCGTGGTCTGGGTGCCGAAGCTGTTGTGTATGTCGGCGATTGGAGATATCTGTTGGCAATATGGTACATTAGGTTGAATCTATTTTCAAAACAGCACGGCCAGCCTTTGCACACTTACCATCCTGTGTAGCTCAAATGTACTTATGATATACTTCGAATACTCTTTTTATTGATGTCTCACTTGAATTATTATAACTTTTGTTTTTTCCTGGAGGATTTTACTCGACATTTTTGCAAATCTTTTGAGCTTGGGATGCTTCCTTTTTATTAATTTGTATTAATTTTTATTCTATATCTTTAAAATATGAGATTTGTATTGTTGGACTGTAATTCCTAAACCAGTTTTGTATTTGCTAGGAATTAAAAAAAGTTTGCTTGTTTTTATTGTACTTCTTTTAAATGTTTTTACCGTGTTCCTTTTATGTTTCTATTGAACCGAAATAAAGGAATTATGATGATATGGATTGGATTCCTGTCTCTTGGTGGTAGCAGTATTGGGACAAATGTTCTTGTTTCATATAATGTTGGCAGATTTTGCCCCAGGTTTTTTACAGCTGTTCCAGCATTAGATTCTCAGCAAGAAGTGTACGCAAATCTCTCCAAGAAGTAGAACTAGTGCAGGTGGATGATACTAATGCCTGTCTTTCTTTCTCTCAGGTCGAGGATGACGAGAAATTGAAGAAGAGGAAGGAACGTTTTGGCATCCTTACCAGTTCAGCAGCCTCCACAGAAGACACAGAGGTAAGGACAGTGTCTCGTGTTTTCTTGGCGTCCTGGTACCCCATCGAAGGAGTCGGCAGTACCCTTCCATCTGTCTGTGTGACCTTTGTCCTCATCTTAGCATTTTACAGCGGCCCACGGGGATAGTATTAAAGGTTGACTTCTAATCAAAATCTCTACTTGAAAAAACATGAGACCAGTTATCCCACACACGTTATCTGTAGCTTTTGTTCCTTCATTTCAGTTTACATCTTGTAGAATAGAAGGGCATTTCTGCCCCCGGAGGGATTTATTCCACAGTGCATGTGAGGTGCTGATCTCATCCTGTGGATTGCCGTAAAAGGATTTTTCATGCAAAGTCCCAGAGAGGGTGACAAGCTGCCGCCTGATCCATGTGTTGTAGCCAGTGGCTTTTGTTCTATGCACCATCCATTTAAATATATAATGGAGATGGGCTTCCCAGTAGTATTCAAGGAGGTTGGGGCATGGCAAACCTCCCTTGTCCCTTGTGAGCATTAGGATTTTATTGGAGATGCACATTTTCTTCCCTTGCAAAAGAATGTGCGTTTGCTATTCTGCAAGTGAGCTAAGTCGTGGGTGGGTATGGTAGTCTGTAGAGTCTTGAATAGGTACAGAGCTCTGGGGAGGGAGGATATTCATGTTTGCGACATTAATGCACTCTAGCCACAACAGATATAGTGGCCTCTACTGGTGCACATAGTCAAGTATATTTTTATGGAGTGGTACTTTCTTGACCTTTGTCCAACCCGCTAGGTATCGCGTGATTTTAAGTCCCAAATATAGAATAAAGGTTTTGGGCCAGTGGAAGGAGGTCGCCTCCATGAAGCGGGAGGAGGTCGGCAGAGGGTATCCTAATGATGAGCATGTGAGATTTTCAAACATTGACCTTGTAGCTTGATACTATCTCAAACTCTTCTAAGACAGGATGTAGGGAGGCGAGAGATTCTGTGAAGTTGGTCAGTGTAAGGAGGATATCGTCCACAAAGAGGTTAATCTCGTTTGTATGATCTCCAAACATAATGCCTGCTATCGCACCTTCTTTTTGAATCTTTGTTTACAGAGATTTGACCGTGAGGGCGAAGAGGCGAGGGTGACAAAGGACACCCCTGTTTCATTCCCCGTGCCAGAGTAATGGGTGCTGTGTGCTGCCTGTTCACCCTAATCACTGCTGTAAGGTTGGTATAGGCTGCCAACATTTTCTCTATCATACCTTGTTTTAACTGTAGTTTACGGAGAACCTCTGAGACGAAGGCTCAGCTCACCCTGTCAAAGGTTTACTCTGCGTCAATCGAAATAATTAATGCTGGTATGTCGCATCTGTGTGCTTTTTTGAGCAGATTAGCTAATCAACAGATGTTGCCAGCACCCTAAAATTGCAGCCAAATCCCACCTGGTCTCGGTTCAATAGACCACACATGCATAGCCAGAATTTTTTGTAGATGTTTGTGTCTGCATTTAAGAGGGTGATAAGTCTCTGACATGCATTCTATTGGGTCCTTGTCTGGTTTGGCTATCAGGGCTATTTTCGCCTCACTCATGGAGGTGGTTAGGCCAGTGGTTGAGATGAAGGAGTTATAAAGTGACAGCAGCTGGGCATGCTTAAAAATATAGAACTCCAGTGGAAGGCCGTCTGGGCCTGGAGTTTTTCCAGCTGGCATAGCTTTAATGGCTAGTTGCAGCTCTGCTACGTCAATAGAGCCTTCAAGGAAATCCTTACTGTTGGGTGAAATCGGTGCCTAATTACAATGATCAAGAAAGTGACACATATGGTCAGGGTCCTCTGTGCCTTGTGTATAAAGGGACTGATAAAATGCACAGAAGGCCTCCTGTTTGTCTTTTCCTTTGAGTTCTTAATCACCCATCTCTGTTTTGACCTGTGAGATGTGAGTTTGTGCCTATCTTATGCTTACTCTGCGGGCCACTAGCATGACTACTTTATCCCTCTTATAGTTAAGGCTTTGGCCTGTTGCTAGGAAGTTGTGTTCCCCTCAATTGGTTCTGTGGAGTTTGCTGGCCTCTCGCCACAGCTATCTTTCTCTTGAGGGACCAAGAGGGTTTTTGTTTGTCCAGGGTCTCTGAGTTTTTTAAGTCTCCATTGTTCAAGAATGTTTTACAAGTTTTCCTCTCGTCTTGTGTTTTTTCAATGACTGATAGCTCCCCAGATAGTGGTTTTAAAGGCGTCCCAGGCTGTGTGTGCGAAGACATCTGGGGTGGAGTTGTGGGTAAAAGTAGTTTAAGGCCTCTAGGATCACTTCCCTGTTCACCGGGGTCCTCTCTGTATGTGTGGACTTAAACGCCAAGGTGAGGAATGTCAAGGGGAGCTCTGGCCTCCCTGCCAGGTGAGTTCCAGATGAGCCTGATCTGAGATTGAGATATCGGATATAGAGGCGGCTTCCAGGATGTAATAGATGAGGGAGCAGGAAGAGTGGGCATGTGAGTTGAATTAATAGTCTTTTGAGTCTGGGTGGATATATCGCCAAGCGTCCAGGAGGCCCAGATCGGCAATTCTTGTGTGTGTGTGTGGTTTTTTTTTTTTTTTTGCAGAGCTGACATTGCCCCGTAACTTGATAAGTGTTGATATTTTTATCAATGCCCTATACTAAGTTGAAGTTAAGCTCCTGCTATAATGTTCCTTTTGGCATGACTGGGTTGCTATTTGTGTGGCACACAGGAATGCATCTTGTAAGGTGTCAATGGCATACATGTTAATCATCACAAGAGATGTTACCCTTTTGGGCAGTGACCTTAAGGAATTTGCCTTCTGAATCTCCAGTCTCAGATAGGCAAATTCCCCACATGCAGTTTGTATAGGATTACCTCCCCAGTCAGCTTGGTAGAAGTTGACACCCAGAATTGGTGGAAATAACGTGAGTGGCACATGCGGCAGTGGTCTACTTTCAGCTAGAACCTCTTCTTAAAATACGATGTCAGGTCCAGTTCTGTAAGCTAGCGCCACGTTTGCTTGCGTTTGTTTGAGGAGTTAAGACCCCTCGCATTTTGTGTCCGGGCTCTAAGACCACCTGAGGGCTGTTGGCGTAGGATCAAAGCTGCTCATGATCTCATAGGGTATACAGTGTAGAAGAGCTTGGTGAGGTGCCATGATCACCCAACATGTCCTGCTCTTAGAAGAGGAGAGAAGGGGAAACAGAGCTTGCTTTCTACCAAGATGGCCGCATTGAGCCTTTAGCTCCGTGACATCGCAGCTTTATCCGTCAATTATCCGACAGTCTCACGGCGCTCTAAGCTTAAATCACTGAGGCCTGTGTATCGGAACACGCCAGGAGCTCAGCGATTGAACTCCGGTTCCTCAATGACCGTGTGAAGAGGAGCTGACTAGCCTAGACGTAGCCCGCCCGCTGGGCCTGGATCCCCGAGCTATAGTGGGAAAGAGTGGCGGAAGCTGGTCTATTGCAAGCTGCTAGGAAACAGGCAGGCGGATCGGCACCTCGCGCACTGGAGAAGACTTCTTGGCTCGCAGCCCCTTCGAGCCCGGAGTCGGCGCGACGCCTCCGGGGAGCAATCGATGTGCCGGAAATAGTGTGGTGAGTGGTGGAAGGACGTGCAGATGCCCGGGGCCGGCCGGCTGATTCCTGGCTAAAGAAAATAAACTGTGCGCTCAAGCAAAATCGAGCGAACGATTCACCTACCCTGATGTCTGGGCGTGTGTGCTGAGCCCACAGGATGAGAGGCCTGCGTTTGAGCCCTGAACAGATCCAGAAACTTACCCGAGCTCCTGGGAGGCTTTCTACCCACTTGTTGCGCAAGTGAGGATTGCGTTCATCACTGCCATGTTGTTAGGGTGTGTATGAAGCCTGTGGGAGCAGAGCCAGAGTAAGGGAAGACTGGGGGGACCCCTAAGAAAGAGATTCCTGCAGAGTGCAGACAGAGGAGCTTGCCACAGAGGGGTCGCAGTGGTTTTGGCAGCTTTGAGACAGCAGCACCTGCGTGCGTGTACTGCATCTGTGAGGCGAGGCTGAAGAATTGAAGCGCACCTCAGGAGAGAGAGTTTTTCTGCCACTCATTCCCTCGGCCCCTGGGAGCGGGGCCTTGAGTCACTCTTAGCCACACGTGGGACAGTAACTAGAGACACTGAGATGTTAAGCTGAGCAGCCTGGAAAAAGATGCAGTGAAGACCCGTATAGATGGGGTAGAACTATTGGCTGTTGGCGGTGGCCTGGCCTGGTTGCACGTTGCTAGCCACACCTGGTCAGGGAGCTACCCTGTACACTAAAGTGAGGGTCTAACGGCTGGCGCAAGCAAAGGGCATAAGACCCTAGTATCACTCCGTGGGGGTTATCGCTCCATAGAAAGCCTGTTCAGAGGCGAGGATTGGTGCAGTTGATAGTGCCCTCGATCCCCGGTTGACATCTGGAGTGCGGAACTTCAGGGCTGATGTGTGGGGAGCCCTGTCTGGAAGGACCTACTGAGAATCAACATGGGTAGAGTAGACAGAGCTCAGCCCAAGCTCTCATTCGAGCAGAAGCAGTTGAAATCGCATGATGCATCCACGGATGGAGCTGATAGGATTCAGACCACCTCCGTGTTAGTGGCCATGGAAAAAAGCTTGCAATGCGGAATCACCTCCCTGGGCACTAAGATGGACGCCCTCTCCTACCAGATTGACAGAATGGTGGAGCGTTTAGACAAACATGCTGAACGCTTAGACATGTCAGAGCGGAGGCTAACGGAGGTAGAAGAAGCTCATACTACATTGGACACAGAAGATAAGCAATTGGGGATAGTCCTTAGAGTTCTCCAAGATAAAACGGAGGACTTGGAAGTTCGTTCTCATCGCTGTAACCTCAGAATCACCAGTCTACCGAATCCACCCCGACTGGTAACCTGGAGTACTTTATTGAGAAACTGTTAGTCACTCCGCGTGGGGAAGGGGTCTTCTCTGCCATGTTCGTGGTGGAGAGGGCGCATCGCTCACTGGGGCATTGCTCATTGGGGCCGCTCCCACCCCCAGGGGCACCACCGCGACAGATCATTGCAAATTGCTCAATTACCGGGACAGAGATGTAGCTCTGAGACTGGTGAGGGAAAAGCGGTCAATGAACCATGAAGGCTAGGAGAAATCATTGTTCTCAGATTTTACAATTCGAGTGCAGAAGGTGTCGCCAGTTTGTCCCCATGAAAAAACAACTGCGAGACATGGGCATAGACTACGCCATGCTGTACCCGGCAAAGCTCAGAGTAAACAGGCAGGGCCGTTCCCACATCTTCACTGACTAAAAGACCTTACAGAAGGCCTTGAAAGATTGGTCCAAGGAACAACGCCACACCCCGGAGCAACAGCTGCTAGATGAGGCGGCTGGGGGATCCCTAGAGGAACAAGACTAACAAAGACGATTGGCAGTTAGACGATAAGTATGGTCATATGGCTGATTAGAAGAGGGGAGGGGGCAGAATTGTGAATGGTCAGGAAGATGCGGACTGGTGGATGTAACTACCTATCCTAAATAGCGGGGGGCACTGGTTCGGCCTGAGATGCATCGTGGTGCAGCTGTGGGGACTATCAGACACAAGGCTGAGACACGATGGGGGCAGTTGAGCCGGGGACGGGCATAGTTTAGTTGCAATTACGTCAGAATTTCTATAAGTGGTTAATTTTGCTTCACGGAATAACGTGAAATAGGCATGAGGGGACAACTTCCTAACTTGTACCATATAACGTTAAGGCCTGAGTATATTGAGTCTGTGGGGCTGTATACCTATCCACTGACGATGCACAGGGGCGGGCTGTCTAATGTTGTTTTTCATTGTTATCCATAGTAGGACGAGCAACATCCGCCCGAGAGTGTATCACACAAGGGGGAGGATATTTGTTTTTGTGCGAGAGTGGAGGGAAGGTGATTGGGAGTCCTAGGGGATGAGTCACGACCGAGTTGGGGGAGGTCTGTTGTGGGTGGGGGAGGATAGAAGAAGGGGAAAGTTTTGATGTTGCAGTTGTTTGAAGCTTCACACCTGTATGTACAAGATGAGCTTATAAATTTGTTGCATAGGTCGGGATACATAATGTGCTCCACTACACATGCCGGTGGGAGGCGGTGAGACAAATGTGTTAGAGACCCCAGGTTCCCTGCGCGCACTTACGTGGAATGTGCGGGGACTTAACGACCACCGAAAGCTGCGCAAAGTGCTGAACTATCTAAATAGGCAGAACATCGACATAGCCCTGATACAGGAGACACATCGTAATAAAGCGTGCTCCTTAATTGGGGAATGTCTCCTGGTCACTGCAGTGTCCCCTCCTGGGGTTGCAAGTTTGTTCAAATAAAACTTTAACACTTCATTTTTATTCATGAATATGCAATTTATTGTAAGAGTTGTAATTCACTCTAACGTTCATTTCTTAGTGCAATCCTATATGCATAATAGTAACCACCTCCAATACATTTCGGCTATAACTTAGCCTTCATCAGGGAGCTTTAATCTGTAAGCGAATAAATGCTGTAAATACAAGAGGACTATGACATAAACATAAAGTGTTGGTCTCCTGTGACTTATATCTGAACCATCTGGATCATGCATCCATGTCCGTGCGTGTCTACTGAGTGAAAGATGCAGGAAACTATCCCAAGAAAAAAGAAGGAATCGCTGGTGTGTAATACAGGTGAGTAATCTTTAGAATCAAATCAAACCGGGGGTGAAATCAAAAGTGCAATGTGCTCTGGTGAATCAAGATGCAGGCATAACATCGGAATTGGTGAAAACCAACAGTATCTTAAGAATACAAAAAATTATGTTTGAGGCATATGAGCTGCAGATCCTACATTTAGCAATAGATCGCCACCTGGTGTTGGGCTCGGATGATTGCAGGTTGTTGTTGTCTTCTTGGAAGAAGTCTTTTGTAGTCACGAGATAGGTGACTCCTCCCTTGGACAATACTGCGCATGGTCATCGACTCCATCCTCAGATTGGTTTTTTCCGCCACTGGGTTCGGATGAAAGTTTTCCGCTCCGGCTAGAAAAAGACTTTTTCTGCTCTTTCGAAGCGAGAAACTTCAAACAAACTTCTTTCGACATCGAACACACTTTCAACATCACCAGCTACATTCCGGTGCGTCGACGCGGGCCGTTGGGCCTATCGGCGCCGTGCGGCCTACGCCTCATGGAAAGAACTCCATTCAAGAGATGCCCGGTATGTCGAGCAAAATTCCCTCATAGCGACCATCACGAGGTTTGCAACCTCTGTCTCTCGCCAGAACACGACGAGTCGACCTGCACAGCCTGTGCCTCCTTCCGATCGAAGAAAACAATTTGAGATCGGAGGGCCCATCGACACGAAATGAGGAGATCAGCACCAGCACCGGAGGCTATCTTTGAAGAGGAGATCGTCGAAGAAGACGTCTCCGAGGACGAATATCCAATCGAAGATATCTCCGAAGACGAGGCTCCACCTGGCGCAGAGGAAGACTCGCCTGATCTCCAGATAATATCGGGGGCAGAGGATTCGGACGATTCTATCCCGTCTTGTTAACCAGTGAGTACATCTGCCCCTGCATGACAGACTTTACCCTAACAGAAGGCAACGGTCAGCACTCCGCCCATGGGGCCCAGTCGAGACCGACATTTACCCCTAACGGAAAGACAGTACGCCTTCCGATGCCTTGGCACCGAAGAAACACCATGTGCCAGTTATACCTCCTCCATTGGCACCAAAACATCCTTCGGCACCAAAGGATTCGTCGGCACCGAACATAAGAAACACTTCGGTGCCCAAAGACAAAGATACTTCGGCACCCGTACCATCGGCGCCAAAACACAAAAACTGTACCAAACACGAAAGCTTCGACCCCGAAACCTTCCGGTTAAAAAAACAAGGAGGGGAAGCCAATTTCCGGCGCCACAGGCCCAGCAAAACCTGTCTCCAAGCCAAAAATTCTGACACCGGTACCGAAGACCCCAGACAAGGTTAAACAACATTCGGCACCGAAAACATTGCCAAAAGACTCCAGTACCCCTCATAAGGCAAAAAGTTCTAAACAACCTCTATCGGCTCCGAAAAGATCGACACCGAAGAAGGTTATACAAGAGGAAGAACTGTTTAAACCAGATCCTAAACAGGAAAAAAGTCCATATTAATCCAAAAACTGGACATGTGGAAGCAATTCCTCATAAGAAGAGACCAGCAGAGACACCACTTAATCCTGTGGTCCCTGCCAAAAAGGATTGTGTAACTTCTCCAATGCACCCTTCCTCTCCTTCACCTTCTTCCTCTCCTGTTACTGCATATCAACCTATAACGTCTCCTATTCACTCTCCTGCATCATCACACCACACTGATGAGGAGTATGATCTGGGTGGGGGGGGGGGTGATGTTCCAGAAACACACACATACCCTGTAGATGAGGCGGCTAACACAGATTACCCTAAGGATGATGAGGATACATATAATTTTTCACCAAATAATGCACTAGACATCCCTGATCCTCAGTACTACCCAACAAAACCTTCCCCTACAGAGGACAGTGTTGGTTTTAATCATTTGTTAAACAGAGCTGCACTTTACCATGGGGTTCCCATGCACTCTGATGACATTGAGGAGGACTTCTTGTTTGACACTTTCGAACAGTCACAAAGGTCTACTCAAATATTACCAATGATTAAGGGAGTCATAAAAGATGCTCCAGAGATTTTTAAAGATCCAGTAAGGTGTAGGGTGTTAAATCCTAGAATCGAGAAAAAGTATAGGCCAGCACCAGCTGATCCAGTATACATTAAGGGTCATCTGCCACTAGACTCCTTGGTAGTGTCTAATGCGCGCAAAAGGGCCAATTCTCAAACTTCTGGGGACACACCCCCGCCTGACAAAGAGTCCAAGATCATTGATGCGTCAGGGAAACAAATTGCTGCACAAGCAACAAACATATGGCGCATAGCAAACACACAGGCTATACTCTCACGCTACAACAGGGCCCATTACGATCAACTAGAAAAGTTAATGGAACACCTACCAGATCAACACAAGGATCTAGCAGCGGAGCTTTTACAAGAAGGCAAATTAATTTCAAATGCATCAATTAAATGTGCACTAGATGTAACTGACACAGCATCCAGAGCAGTAAACACTAGTGTTATTCTCAGGCGTCACGCGTGGTTACGCATCTCAGGTTTTAAACCAGAAGTACAAACTACCATTCTAAACCAGCCCTTTAATCAGAACCAATTGTTCGGGCCGGAGGTAGATAACACATTAGAAAAGATGAAGGACACAGATACCGCCAAGTCTATGTGGGCGTTACAATACACCCAAGCTAGAGGTTCCTTTCGCCGCTCCTCTTATAGAGGAGGCTCCAAGGAGACCGGCGCAGACACATCATCTTTTAAAACACACACGCAGACCTCCTCTAATAGAGGTTTTTTTAGAGGAGGATACAGAGGCAATAACAAAGGAAGAGGTAGAGGTAGTAACGCCAACCGCTCCTCTTCCGCTCCTAAACAATGACTTCCCTCTGCCTCCCCTACAGCACTCCACTCCTGTGGGGGGCAGACTCTCACAGTTCCTACCTGTCTGGAACTCCATCACAACAGACAGGTGGGTAAGACAAATTATCCAACATGGCTATTGCCTAGAACTCACAGCAACCCCCCAAACATACCACCCAGGCAGCGTCCAATGTCTGCAGAACACATAACTCTGCTTCAACAGGAAGTTCTAGCACTCCTACAAAAAGATGCTATTAAAGTAGTTCCATTAGAAGAACAAGGAACAGGAGTCTACTACTCCCTGTACTTCCTAATTCCAAAGAAAGATGGGACTTTAAGACCAATTCTCGACCTCGGGCCACTCAATCACTACATTCAATCAGATCATTTTCACATGATCACTTTACAACAGGTACTCCCGTTACTACAACAGGGAGATTTTCTGTCCACACTAGACCTAAAGGATGCCTATTTTCACATTCCAATACATCCTGCGCACAGGAAGTATTTAAGGTTTGTCATACAAGGACAACACTATCAGTTCAAAGTCCTTCCATTCGGGGTTACAACAGCACCACAAGTGTTTACAAAGTGCTTAGCAGTAGTGGCAGCACATCTCAGAAGACAACACATACATGTCTTCCCCTACCTAGACGACTGGCTCATAAAGGCAACATCGTACAACCAGTGTGCACAACACACAAAGCAAACAATTCAAACACTGCACAACTTAAAGTTTACAATAAACTACACAAAGTCGCACCTAGAGCCTTCGCACGTTCATCAATATCTAGGAGCTACTATAAACACATCAGTAGCTCAAGCCTATCCCAGTCAAGCCAGGATTCAAAGTATTCACTACTTAGTCTCCCTTTTTCAATGCCAGCACTCTCTACAAGCCAGAGTGTTCATGAAATTAATAGGGATGATGGCGTCTTGCATCCTCATAGTTCCCCACGCAAGACTGCAAATGCGTCCACTACAGGAATGTCTAGCACAGCAGTGGAATCAGGCTCAAGGTCAGCTTACAGACCTGGTGTTGGTGGGCAGCCGTACATATCGCTCTCTACAATGGTGGAAACCAAAAATTTGACAAAGGAACGGCCGTTCCTAGAACCTGTTCCACAAGTAGTGCTCACAACAGATGCATCCCTCACAGGATGGGGAGCCCATCTACTGCATTATACCACACAAGGTCAGTGGAACAATCAACAGAAACAGTTCCACATCAACCACCTAGAGCTGCTAGCAATTTTCCTAGCACTCAAAACTTTTTAAGTACAAATCCAGAACAAAGCTGTCTTAGTCTGAACGGACAATATGACAGCCATGTACTACATACAAAAACAGGGGGGGGGGACACACTCTCTGCAACTGTCCCAACTTGCACAGAACATTTGGAGATGGGCCATTCCTCAAAACATACATCTGACAGTAGAACACCTTCCAGGGATTCACAACCAGATAGCAGATCTGTTAAGTCGTCAATCTCACGAATAGGAGTTGCACCCACAAGTACTTCAACCATTCTTTCAAATGTGGGGGCATCCACAAATAGACCTGTTTGCCACCCACGAGAACTCAAAATGCCCAACCTTCGCCACCAGGTTTCCACACCCACGGTCGGAGGGGAATGCAATATGGATGAATTGGTCAGGCAGATTTGCGTACGCTTTTCCGCCTCTCCCACTCATTCCACTAGTAGTACGCAAGCTCAGACAACAGTCCCTCAAACTGATACTAGTGGCCCCTACATGGGCACGTCAACCGTGGTTCACCGCGCTACTAGATCTCTCAATGGTTCCACATCAAAAATTACAGCTCATGCCATCCCTGTTAACACAGAACCATGGAGGGGGGAGGAGCTACGACGGCAAACAAGATGGCTGCTTAGGGTCCCGGCTCCGCCGACCTCAGTATCCCGCCACAAGATCCTGTACAATAACCTTAATTTACGCCCAGCCCCTGCGTGGATGAACTGTTCCTCATTCCGATGGTGAAATCCGCAAATTTTTATCGGCTGGTTTTACGAAGTTACATCGAGTTGAAGATTGTGGCCTATTCCAGCGGTGAAGCCGGGGCCTCGAGTATCTGCATGGCCAGGCTGCAGTGCAACAACATCGGCTGAGAGACCTAGGCAGGGTCCGGTCAATCGTAGTGGAGGCTTCTTGTGCGGCCGAATTTGGCGGCGATTGTTTTCTTTGCTCAGCATTGAATGAGAGGTGACCTTGCTTGCTACTGTCTGTGGGTGGGGGTCCCCGTCCCGCGGACCCGGTGTAGATTCCCGCCGCGGTTCGGCGGGTCGGGACCCCGGCCTGCGGCGTTAAGCCGGGTGAACGCGGCTGTAGATAACGACGGGTCACCGTCCAAGCTTGCCCTTTCGTGATCCTGTTTGTCCCCCCCGGTGATGCCAGATTCACCCGGGGAGCTGATTGTGATTGTGATTGGTATCTGGCGTGAGACTATGGATCGAACCGTGTCTGAGCTATCGCTGAGGTCAATATTGGCAGAACTTTGGGCGTTTCACTCGCAAGTGGATGTTTTATTGACTAAAATGGATGCAAGCCTATCTGGGATGCTACTTCTGGTACCAGACCCTACCTCACTGTTGGAACAGCAATATACAGCCATTCAAGCCGCGGCCATTTTGACTCTGTGCGAAGACCCCGTGGGGGAGCGAGTATTGAAACCATCGGATGGTGTCCTGGAAGATGGTGTCCCCGAGGTCATGAGTGTATCACTGCACCTTCCATCACTATTGACTTTGGAGGTATTGAATGGCGTTCCCCCCCCCCCCCCCCCCCCCCCCCCCCCCCTCTAGCCCCCTGGAGAGTTGTGTTGTAGACTCTTCTCTCATCTTGTGGTCGTCTCCGCCTTTTTTGAAGATTTTACGATCCCGGGGCAAGAAACATCGGGACTGTCCAGCTAGGAGAGGGAGACTTTCTGCGCCTGAAATTCTCATGGACTTACTAGCTACAAGTGGTAATGGATTGACTTTTGGTGACTTCCTTCTCCTCTATGATTCGTTTGTGTGCTTTTGGGTCTCGCTGGGGAGGGTTTGTGTGCTGGTTCGAAAGGGTCAAGGTTAAGATCAATTAAATCAGGACGGTTTGGAATTGCTATTATAGACGCTCGAATTGCAATTGTTTGATTCAAGAGGCTGGGCGGTGTATCACGGTACCCCCTAATTTCTTTTATAAGGGTCGATCTACATCCGTCTTTTTGCGACAGGGGGTGTCTGTTTCTGGCGGGGGGACTAAGGGGCTGGGAGCACATACGAATATGCCCTCCTCCATTCTTCTTCTTTTTCCTTCTTTTAGGGTTTAAGTTACTTGGGGCGACAGGCACGCTGCTAGTGGGGTTAGGCTATAGCCATAGGCAGGGGTGCAGGGTGGGGGGTTGGAGGTTTTTTTTGTTTTGCCTTTTTTATTTTCTATGGCCTTTTTCTCCCTTCCCTTTAGGATCAGTATGGTTTGTGATTTATTCTGATTTCATTGGGGTCTGGAATTTAGTGCCCATGCTTCTTACGTTAGTCGGACTTCCGGGCGGGCAGGCCCTGAGAACTGGCGTTCACGAAAATGTATATTGTATTGTTGTTTACTCCTATTCATAAGTATTGACGCCAGAGTCCCATATATGGCTGTTTCTAGATGCATATCCTGTTTTCTTGGCCTGTCCCCCGTATCCTTTTGTTTGATTGTATGGCGCCTGATCCGTTCATTTAGATAATATAAAATAAAACCTCTATTATATCCTGTGACCTATTCATGCGTTCTAATACAAGTTCTATCCTGAATCGCTGCCGGACCTCAGGGTTGTCGGCTGATGAGCTGTGTTGTACCACAATAAATTGGGTTCTAATTATGTTTAGCGGCCGGCCCCTGCGGTTGTAGGCCCATACTTGAATTTTATGAATGCTGCAATAAAGGTTAAAAAAAAAAACACAGAACCATGGAGAAATAAGACACCCAGAACCGAGCCAACTGAATTTGGCAATCTGGCTCCTGAAGTCCTAGAGTTTGGTTACTTAAACCTACCACCAGGCTGTATGGATATAATTAAAGAAGCTAGAAGACCCACTACCAGAGCATGCTATGCTGGAAACGATTTGCAATATACTGTAACAACAATCACATTGATCCTTTGGACGTTTACATCCAAAATATAATTTGCTACCTTCTACATTTACAAAGGTCCAATTTGGCTTACTCTTCCATACGCCTGCATCTAGCAGCTATTGCAGCATATTTACAAAATAGACAACATCGATCTCTATTTAGAGTACCTGCAATAAAAGCATTTATGGAAGGATTAAAGAGGATAATCCCACCCAGGTTACCACCTGCTCCAGTATGGAACCTAAATGTAGTCCTTACAAGACTCGTGGGACCCCCCTTTGAACCGTTACATAAATGTGAACTACAATTTCTAACATGGAAAACTGCTTTCCTTGTTGCCATTACCTCTCTCAGATGAGTTAGTGAAATCAAAGCATTCACAACAGAAGAACCTTTTTTTTAAATACATCCTAACTAAGTGGTTCTTAGACCCAATCCAAAATTCCTACCAAAAGTGATTACTCCTTTTCACCTAAATCAATCAGTAGAGTTACCAGTGTTTTTTCAAAAACCAGACTCTATTGCAGAAAGAGCTTTGCACACCCTAGATGTTAGAAGAGCTCTACTATATTACACAGACAGAACTAAATCATTCAGGAAAACAAAAGAACTATTTGTATCCTTCTCTCCCCCACACAAAGGCAATCCTATCTCTAAAGGAGGTATTGCTAGATGGATTGTTAAGTGTATTCAAATCTGCTATCACAAGGCTAAACGTACACTAACAGTTCCTCCTAGAGCACACTCCACTCGCAAACTAGGAGCCTCTATGGCTTTCTTAGGAAACATACCATTAGAGGATATATGCAAGGCAGCAACATGGTCTACAATACACACCTTCACTAAACACTATTGTGTTGATGTGCAAGCCAAGCAGCAAGCTGCAGTGGGCCATGCTGTCCTTCAAACACTTTTTCAGTATGCTGCAACGGATACAAGCGACCACCACTAGGGGAGACACTGCTGCACAATCGTTGCTAAATGTAGGATCTGCAGCTCATGTGCCTCAAACGGAAAATGCTACTTACCAGTATGCATCTGTTCTTGGCATGTAGAGCTGCAGAATCCTACATACCCTCCCGCCTCCCCGGGACTTGTATCCGTTCCAGTACTTATCTTACTTAAATGCACACGCATGGACATCCTTTTTATCTTTACTTCTACTAACTCCACCATTTCTCATCATGGCGAAAAACAATCTGAGGATGGAGTCGATGACCATGCACAGTATTGTCCAAGGGAGGAGTCACCTGTCTTGTGACTACAAAAGACTTCTTCCAAGAAGACAACAACCTGCAATCATCCGAGCCCAACACCAGGTGGCGATCTATTGCTAAATGTAGGATTCTGCAGCTCTACATGCCAAGAACAGATGCATACTGGTAAGTAGCATTTTCCTTTCTGTGTGTATTGCCGGTTTTAAAACAAAAAGTGCGAAAAGTACTGCGTTATGTAAGCCTAGGGCGGCAAACCGATCCTGAGTGTCTTACCGGTATTAAAAAAGATTAAGGTCATAACGTGCACCTTATATCGTGCCTTGAAAGCAAATAAATATACTTACAAGAAAAACGACCCGACGCGTCCTCTGGTTACAACAAACTTCCTGTTGCCATCGCAATGGTGGACGTACTGTTTAGGACAGTGCAATAAATCATGGGGGCCATTTTGACATGTGTAAATCGGCGCATGCAGTGTATGGAACTGAGAAAAAGGACTACATAAAAGTGTATGCGAGACAGCAATGATGGACTCAAATACACTGCATGTGCCGATTTGCACATTTCAAAATGGCCCCCCCAATTGGACTCAGACAGAGATGGCCGATTTGGGATCTCCAGGTGTCAGGGGAAGCGAGTTGATCTCATTGTAGTTAATGTCTATGGCCCCAATTTCGATTGCCCGGAGTTTTACAATACCCTTGCTAGTACTGTCTATAAGTATCTGTAGGCGCAGTATCTTTGGGGGGGGAGACAGATTTTAATCTAGTCAGGAACCCAAATCTGGACAGATCAGGAGCCGGCGAGAAGACCCTCCGTGGCAGCCAGAGCACTTGAGAGCGCTATGCTAGGCATGGATCTTTGCGATGTAAGGCAAACAAGATGTCCGGATAGGGGAGGATACACTCATTACTCTGCTTATCATAATCTACACACTCTTATAGATTATTGGTTGATTTCTTCGCCTCTCATGGGACAAATTCGGGAATGCTTGTTACTCCTTCGTACACTATCGGATAATTTTCCTCTTTTGCTGGTACTTAAAATTCCCAGGAAGACTGTTCCTCCATTTACTTGATGGTTTCCACCTTACTCATGGCTGGACCCTGTCTTCAAAGAATACTTGGCTGAAGCCATTGAAACATTTTTAGGTCTCGCGTGGCGTACTGCGCACATACGCAGTCGGCTCGTGAGATTTTATGTTTTAGAGTGTACTTCACTAGCGAGGGTTAAGCCCCGCCCCTCTACTCCATTGGCTGGCCTCCTAAACGGTGGCCAGCCATTGGAGAAGAGGTCCTAGTGATATTCTATTTTCTCTTTTAGCCCTGTCCTTTTCAGATTGGGTTCCTTGACTTCCTGCTGGCGTAAAAGGTTTCTTTTCTTCTTTATGGGTCCAGATCGCCCTATAAAGAAAATAAGGAACCTTTTACCGCAGCAGTAAGTCATGCCGAGCCCGCCTAAATAGGACGGGGCTAAAAGAGTGCCCACCCCGCCAGGGACTTTAGTGCCATTCTCATACCCCTAGCGGGTGCCCACTCCTCCAGGGGCTTTGTATTTAAAAAGGGAAAAGACGAGTCCAAGCCGGCGCCCGCGCCTGACGGTGGGCGGGGCCAGCTGAGACAAGAGAGGAGCCTCGCGGGCTCCATTTCCGCTTCCCCCGGGCGGGAGGAAGCAGTGCAGCGTCTTGCAGGCGTCCCTGCGCAGTCTTCTCAGAGTATGGTGCGTGTGAAACAGGATTTCTTTTCAGCACAAAAGCAATTACTGGGATCGCAAAAACTGCATTTGTGTGAAGAGCCACCCCAGGCACACAGGCAAAACCCCTATGCACTGATGACTGAAAAGACACGTTACCAAATCTGAGGAAATGGCATCTGATGCACAGTGTGGGGCTCAAGAACCAATATGAGCAAGGTGTGCGTGCCAATCTCTGCATGTCTGTCACAAGCCAGCCGGTGGTCCCGGTGCCGCAGCAGACACTGCACTCCAAGTTCACCAGATCTGCGCCGATCATCTCAAGACAAGTTCTCCCAGCCTCAATGTGTCCCAGTGTCAGTTGTGAAAAGCAGTGTCAGTGGGCAGCGATGCTTAACCGTCAAAGAGGCTCAGCTCAGTGGAAGGATCAAACATATTTTTTTTTCTTTTTTTTAAGTTGGACAGGTTCATGCTGTGACCACTCTAATATTCGCCCAATCATTTGCGCTTCAGCTGAGCATTTAAGCAGATCAGACCCACGTTACAACGGTGAGCGTGGCTCAGATGTCAGATTGGAGCAGGTGTCCCTCCTGTAGTGATCACACTTCTTCCCTGCGGCAGTATCCCGCTGATGGTGAACGCAGGTGCCCTCGCCGGACACGCAGGGGTTTGGGCGCTGGGCTTTGCCAGCCTGTGCCATGATTCGCACCCCTAATGTTGTGCACGGCGTCTGTGAAGAAAGCGATACCGGTGTGTCGGCGACTCTGCTGGGGGAGAAGAGGCAGTTCGCCACCTGGGCACACCAGGGAGCCTGGTAAGCAGTGCCAACGACGGGCTCCCGTCTTCCCGCCCAATCCAGACTGCCACCCTGGCTGCCAGTCTCTTCCGCCTCACCGTTATTTTTCAAAAAGGCAGCTGTCCTTCCTTTGTAGCCTGGGCGGAGGGGACTAAAGTCACAGCTGTCCTTCCTCTCTGGCATGGGCAGAGGTGCACTGAAGTCGCGGAGACAGTGACAGGCTCCCTCACCGTCTCCCTCCTCACCCCTCAGAGACGGCTCGATAGTGTGATAGTGAGCCGGTGCCCCACAGTGCTCCAGTGACACTCGTGCGACCTTCATTTGCAGGTAAAGTACAACACTTCTCAGATGCGACCTCCGAAGCATCGCACTGAAGAGGCCAAGCCAGAGAAGGGTGTCCCTGGAAGCAGACACGCCATGCATCGTACTGGAGAGTCACCGCCGGAGCAGCCTGTCTGTGGCAGGAGACCACCGGGACAGCTTAGATAGGCTACGGCTACAGATGTTGGTGGCATCCCCTGTCACGGGTCTGACAGCTTGCTGATCCTCATCACTATCCGGGCTATGACAGCAGCACATGGGGCGACATGCTTTTGTCGCAATCATTCTGCAGCCGTCGGAACCGTCCACATTTAAGGCAGCAGTACTAGCATGCACTAGTCACCCACCCTCACCAGAGGGTCCATTGTCCCAAATCCATCCATCCAATCCACCCAACCTGCATCCATTGAGTCCATCCATCGACTCATCGGCCCATTCACACTCAGTCCGCGGATCCATCCACCTGTCCACCGACCAGCTCAGCCACCCATCCATGTATCCAGTCATCCATCCATTCATCAGTGCGTGCGTCCATCCATCTATACATCAAACAACCCATCCATCCACCCTCCTGCCTGTCCGTCTATCCAACCACCCGTCTGACCATCTCCCCATCCCCCCCACCCGATCGATCGATTCAGTCTTTCCACCAAGGATGGGCAGGGATGTATTGGTTCTCATGGAGGGTTCGCTGGATCGGGCTCCTCGGGGTGCACGTGCATCGCCATCTGAGACCGATGCAGAGGAGATGTCCACAAGTAAACCCTGCCAGTGGGGATCGCAAGGGACTGAGTGTAACGTGCTCTGTGATCCCTCAAACTGCTTGTGTGCGGGGGAGTACACCCTACACTGCTTATGTGTCATGCCACTAGAACACGTCACGCATGAGCAAAACCAACATCCATCACACACTTGTTCCTGTATGAACGTGAGCATGCACCCACGCATGCCGCACGCACAAACACACATGCTTGCCTCTCCAATCTCTTTCTTCCTTGATCCCACTCACGCCCATTAAAAGGAGGACGATGTGCAAGGTGTAAGAGGTCCCCTAACGCCGATTGCCCGATGGGCCATAGATCACTGATTAGCTGCGCCATTTGTAAAGTGAAGGGCCATCATATCAATTCGTTGGCTGGTGGCGCAGCTGAGTTGTGACCCATTTAGCTGCCTCCAGGAGCAGGCCTTCCCAGCAAACAAGGATGCTGGAGTGAGGCGCAGCATGCTGGGCGCGGTGTCACATGTGACATGGCCACCCTGGCCAGCCGCGGCATGCAGGAGGAGCTGGACACGGTGTGTGTCTGGGGCTCTGTGTGTGTCTGGGGCTCTGTGTGTGTCTGGGGCTGTGTGTGTGTCTGGGGCTCTGTGTGTGTCTGGGGCTCTGTGTGTGTCTGGGGCTCTGTGTGTGTCTGGGGCTCTGTGTGTGTCTGGGGCTGTGTGTGTGTCTGGGGCTCTGTGTGTGCCTGGAGCTCTGTGTGTGTCTGGGGCTCTGTGTGTGTCTGGGGCTCTGTGTGTGTCTGGGGCTCTGTGTGTGTCTGGGGCTCTGTGTGTGTCTGGGGCTCTGTGTGTGTCTGGGGCTCTGTGTGTGTCTGGGGCTCTGTGTGTGTCTGGGGCTCTGTGTGTGGGGGGCTCTGTGTGTGGGGGGCTCTGTGTGTGGGGGCTCTGTGTGTGGGGGCTCTGTGTGTGGGGGCTCTGTGTGTGGGGGCTCTGTGTGTGTGGGGGGGGGCTCTGTGTGTGTGTGTGGGGGGGGCTCTGTGTGTGTGTGTGGGGGGGGGGCTCTGTGTGTGTGTGGGGGGGCTCTGTGTGTGTGGGGGGGCTCTGTGTGTGTGTGGGGGGCTTTGTGTGTGTGGGGGGGGGGCTTTGTGTGTGTGTGTGGGGCTCTGTGTGTGTGTGGGGGCTCTGTGTGTGTGTGTGGGGGCTCTGTGTGTGTGTGGGGGGGCTCTGTGTGGGGGGGGGGCTCTGTGTGTGGGGGGGGCTCTGTGTGTGTGGGGGCTCTGTGTGTGGGGGGGGCTCTGTGTGTGGGGGGGCTCTGTGTGTGGGGGGGCTCTGTGTGTGTGTGGGGGCTCTGTGTGTGTGTGGGGGGCTCTGTGTGGGGGGGGCTCTGTGTGTGGGGGGGGCTCTGTGTGTGGGGGCTCTGTGTGTGTGTGGGGGGCGGGCTCTTTGTGTGTGTGTGGGGGGCTCTTTGTGTGTGTGTGGGGGGCTCTTTGTGTGTGTGTGGGGGGCTCTTTGTGTGGGGGGCTCTGTGTGGGGGGCTGTGTGTGTGGGGGGCTCTGTGTGTGTGGGGGGCTCTGTGTGTGGGGGGGCTCTGTGTGTGGGGGGCTCTCTGTGTGTGGGGGGCTCTGTGTGTGTGTCTGGGGCTCTCTGTGTGTCTGGGGCTGTGTGTGTGTGTGTCTGGGGCTGTGTGTGTGTGTGTCTGGGGCTCTGTGTGTGTGTCTGGGGCTCTGTGTGTGTGTCTGGGGCTCTGTGTGTGTGTCTGGGGCTCTGTGTGTGTGTCTGGGGCTCTGTGTGTGTGTCTGGGGCTCTGTGTGTGTGTCTGGGGCTCTGTGTGTGTGTCTGGGGCTCCTTGTGTGTGTGTCTGGGGCTCCTTGTGTGTGTGGGTGGGGGGGGCTCTGTGTGTGGGGGGCTCCTTGTGTGTGTGGGGGGGCTCCTTGTGTGTGTGGGGGGGGCTCCTTGTGTGTGTGGGGGGGGCTCCTTGTGTGTGTGTGGGGGGGGGCTCTGTGTGTGTGTGGGGCTCTGTGTGTGTGCGTGGGGCTCTGTGTGTGTGTGTGGGGCTCTGTGTGTGTGTGTGGGGCTCTGTGTGTGTGTGTGGGGCTCTCTGTGTGTGTGTGTCTGGGGCTGTGTGTGTGTGTGTCTGGGGCTGTGTGTGTGTGTGTCTGGGGCTCTGTGTGTGTGTCTGGGGCTCTGTGTGTGTGTCTGGGGCTCTGTGTGTGTGTCTGGGGCTCTGTGTGTGTGTCTGGGGCTCTGTGTGTGTGTCTGGGGCTCTGTGTGTGTCTGGGGCTCCTTGTGTGTGTGTCTGGGGCTCCTTGTGTGTGTGTCTGGGGCTCCTTGTGTGTGTGGGTGGGGGGGGGCTCTGTGTGTGGGGGGCTCCTTGTGTGTGTGGGGGGGCTCCTTGTGTGTGTGGGGGGGGCTCCTTGTGTGTGTGGGGGGGGGCTCCTTGTGTGTGTGGGGGGGGGCTCCTTGTGTGTGTGGGGGGGCTCCTTGTGTGTGTGTGTGTGTGTGTGTGGGGCTCCTTGTGTGTGTGTGTGTGTGTGGGGCTCCTTGTGTGTGTGTGTGTGTGGGGGGCTCTGTGTGTGTGTGTGGGGCTCTGTGTGTGTGTGTGTGGGGGGCTCTGTGTGTGTGGGGGGGGGCTCTGTGTGTGTGGGGGGGGGGGCTCTGTGTGTGTGTGGGGGGGGGGCTCTGTGTGTGTGTGGGGCTCTGTGTGTGTGTGTGGGGCTCTGTGTGTGTGTGTGGGGCTCTGTGTGTGTGTGTGGGGCTCTGTGTGTGTGTGTGGGGCTCTGTGTGTGTGTGGGGGGCTCTGTGTGTGTGTGTGGGGCTCTGTGTGTGTGTGGGGGGCTCTCTGTGTGTGTGTGTGTGGGGCTCTCTGTGTGTGTGTGTGTGGGGCTCTCTGTGTGTGTGTGTGGGGCTCTCTGTGTGTGTGTGGGGCTCTCTGTGTGTGTGTGGGGGGCTCTCTGTGTGTGTGTGTGTGGGGCTCTGTGTGTGTGTGTGTGTGTGTGTGTGGCTCTCTGTGTGTGTGTGTGTGTGTGTGTGGGGCTCTCTGTGTGTGTGTGTGTGTGTGGGGGGGGGGCTCTCTGTGTGTGTGTGTCTGGGGCTCTGTGTGTGTGTCTGGGGCTGTGTGTGTGTGTGTCTGGGGCTGTGTGTGTGTGTGTGTGTCTGGGGCTCTGTGTGTGTGTCTGGGGCTCTGTGTGTGTGTCTGGGGCTCTGTGTGTGTGTCTGGGGCTCTGTGTGTGTGTCTGGGGCTCTGTGTGTGTGTCTGGGGCTCTGTGTGTGTGTCTGGGGCTCTGTGTGTGTCTGGGGCTCTGTGTGTGTCTGGGGCTCTGTGTGTGTGTCTGGGGCTCCTTGTGTGTGTGTCTGGGGCTCCTTGTGTGTGTGGGTGGGGGGGGGGCTCTGTGTGTGGGGGGCTCCTTGTGTGTGTGGGGGGGCTCCTTGTGTGTGTGGGGGGGGGCTCCTTGTGTGTGTGTGGGGGCTCCTTGTGTGTGTGGGGGGGGCTCCTTGTGTGTGTGTGTGTGGGGCTCCTTGTGTATGTGTGTGTGGGGCTCCTTGTGTGTGTGTGTGTGTGTGGGGCTCCTTGTGTGTGTGTGTGTGTGGGGCTCTGTGTGTGTGTGTGGGGCTCTGTGTGTGTGTGTGGGGCTGTGTGTGTGTGTGTGTGGGGCTGTGTGTGTGTGTGTGTGTGGGGCTCTGTGTGTGTGTGTGGGGCTCTGTGTGTGTGGGGGGGGGGCTCTGTGTGTGTGTGGGGCTCTGTGTGTGTGTGTGTGGGGCTCTGTGTGTGTGTGTGTGGGGCTCTGTGTGTGTGTGTGGGGCTCTCTCTGTGTGTGTGTGGGGCTCTCTGTGTGTGTGTGTGTGTGTGGGGCTCTGTGTGTGTGTGTGTGTGTGTGTGTGTGTGTGGGGCTCTCTGTGTGTGTGTGTGTGTGGGGGGGGGGCTCTCTGTGTGTGTGTGTGTGGGGCTCTCTGTGTGTGTGTGTGGGGCTCTGTGTGTGTGTGTGTGGGGCTCTGTGTGTGTGTGTGTGGGGCTCTCTGTGTGTGTGTGTGGGGCTCTCTCTGTGTGTGTGTGTGCGGGGCTCTCTGTGTGTGTGTGTGTGTGTGTGTGTGTGGGGCTCTGTGTGTGTGGCTCTGTGTGTGTGTGCGGGGCTCTGTGTGTGTGTGGGGCTCTGTGTGTGTGGGGGGCTCTGTGTGTGTGTGTGTGTGGCCCTGTGTGTGTGTGTGTGTGGGGCCCTGTGTGTGTGTGTGTGGGGGGCCCTGTGTGTGTGTGTGTGGGGCCGTGTGTGGGGCCCTGTGTGTGTGTGTGTGGGGCCGTGTGTGGGGCCCTGTGTGTGTGTGTGTGGGGCCGTGTGTGGGGCCCTGTGTGTGTGTGTGTGGGGCCCTGTGTGTATGTGGGGGGGCCCTGTTTGTGTGTGTGGGGCCCTGTGTGTGTGGGGGGGGGGGGGCCTGTGTGTGTGTGGGGCCCTGTGTGTGTGTGTGTGGGGGGGCCCTGTGTGTGTGTGGGTGTGTGTGGGGGGCTCTCTGTGTGTGTGTGTGGGGGGCTCTCTGTGTGTGTGTGTGGGGCTCTGTGTGTGTGTGTGTGGGGCTCTGTGTGTGTGTGTGTGGGGCTCTGTGTGTGTGTGTGTGGGGCTCTCTGTGTGTGTGTGTGGGGCTCTCTCTGTGTGTGTGTGTGCGGGGCTCTCTGTGTGTGTGTGTGTGTGTGTGTGTGGGGCTCTGTGTGTGTGGCTCTGTGTGTGTGTGTGGGGCTCTGTGTGTGTGTGGGGCTCTGTGTGTGTGGGGGGCTCTGTGTGTGTGTGGCCCTGTGTGTGTGTGTGTGGGGCCCTGTGTGTGTGTGTGTGTGTGGGGCCCTGTGTGTGTGTGTGTGGGGCCCTGTGTGTGTGTGTGTGGGGCCGTGTGTGGGGCCCTGTGTGTGTGTGTGTGGGGCCGTGTGTGGGGCCCTGTGTGTGTGTGTGTGGGGCCCTGTGTGTATGTGGGGGGGCCCTGTTTGTGTGTGTGGGGCCCTGTGTGTGTGTGTGTGTGGGGCCCTGTGTGTGTGTGTGTGTGTGGGGGGGGCCCTGTGTGTGTGTGGGGGGGGGCCTGTGTGTGTGTGGGGCCCTGTGTGTGTGTGGGGGGCCCTGTGTGTGTGTGTGTGGGGCCCTGTGTGTGTGTGGGGGGGGGGCCCTGTGCGTGTGTGTGTGGGGGGGGGGCCCTGTGTGTGTGTGTGTGTGGGGCCCCCTGTGTGTGTGTGTGGGGGGGCCCTGTGTGTGTGTGGTGCTCTGTGTGTGTGTGGGGGGGGCCCTGTGTGTGTGTGTGTGTGGGGGGGGCCCTGTGTGTGTGTGGGGGGGGGGCCCTGTGTGTGTGTGTGGGGCCCCCTGTGTGTGTGGGGGGGGCCCTGTGTGTGTGTGTGGGGGGGGCCCTGTGTGTGTGTGTGGGGGGGCCCTGTGTGTGTGTGTGTGGGGGGGGCCCTGTGTGTGTGTGGTGCTCTGTGTGTGTGTGTGGGGCTCTGTGTGTGGGGAGGCTCTGTGTGGGTGCGTGGGGGTCTGTGTGTGGGGGGGGGGCTCTGTGTGTGGGGGGGGGGGCATTTGTGAGAGATTAAGCTATTGGCATTGTAAATGACAATGCCATTTATGTATCCGTTTTCAAAACCAACACATAAATAAAAAAATTGTCATTTACAATGCCAATAGCTCTAACTTTTGCAAAGGCAAGACCGTTGCATTTTAAATGCTTGTTCAACATTAACGTGGGGTCCATGGATAGTTTTGAGGTCGTCTGGGAGACCTTCAAGGTCCACATCCGAGGTGTGACTATGACTAAGCACTCTGGTGTTCTACGCTCTATCCGACAGACTGGCCGATCTCGAGCGGAAACTGGGTGCCTTGGAAAAACGCCAACAGGCAAGTAACGATGAGGCAATATCGAGTGAAATCAAAGGTCTACTGGGTGAAAATCAAGAAGCGGCAGACAGTGAATTCAAGCATTTCTGCAAATATGCCACGGCACGAGTATATGGGGAGTGAGACAGGCCGGGTTCCGTATTGGCACAGATACTGAAAGCTGAACGCGGTAAAACGCTGGTCACCGAACTTAAGACTTCAGAGGGTGAGATCCTAACTGACTAAGTGGTTACAGCGGATAGGTTCAAGCAATTTTACGCGTAATTGTACACGGTGCGGTCATCCGCACGGAGGAAGAAATCTTTACCTATCTCGAGCATATTAAATTACCATTTCTCACCAACACTCACCGGGAGTTTCTAATGCGACCCATAGAAAAAGAGGACATTTTATTGGCCTTGTCTGGTACGAAAGCCACAAGCGTTCCGTGGGCAGCCGGCCTCACAGTCTGCTTTTATAAATGTTTTCTTGATCTACTACTCCCTCACCTCTCAGAGCTTTTTGATGACGTGCGTGTCGGGCACAATGCCACCAACGATGAGAGAGGCAATAATTGTTGCCATTGCTAAACCAGGCGAACCCTTAGACTAGTGCGGGTCCTATCGTCCACTCTCCCTACTTAATGTTTACGCCAAGTTATTCGCTAAGTTTTGCAGCGTGAATCTTTCTGGATGCACTATGTTGTGCATTATTCTGTGGTTTAGTGGTTGGGTCTGGAATCAGTCTTTTTTTTTCTGGGGAGGTTTTTTTTTTTTTTTTTTTCGTTGCCCTGGTGGGCTTCGACGTCCCACCTTTTGGTGTCCTTCCTGTGACGTCGGCACACTTCCTGCGGAAGCTCCCACCTTTGGGTGCCATCTTCAGAATCTTTTTTCCGCCGTTGGGTCTGGATCGTCACTGTGAGGTTCCAGAGTGTTTGGGGAATGAAGAGGAAAAAGACACGAAAACCACAAAAAAGATTTGGAGAATACTTCTCCAAGCAAGACCACTGAACTGGGACGACAAAGAGGAAGGAGAACATCGAAAACTTCAACGTCCAACGGAGAATGGCCATTCAGGGGGCCCCCTGAGCGCAGGAATGAACAAAACACCTTTCAAATTCTGCCGCAATTGCCAACACAAGTACGCGCAGAAGGACCAACGTCTGGTTTGCAACCTATGCCTGCCCGTCGACCACGAAAGCAAAGATTGCAACAGCTGCTCTGTTTTTACCCCAAAGATGCTCAGGGTAAGAGCGAGACAGAGGATAGCCAACTACAACATGCAAGACCAAGGTCAACCTCCGTCGCTCCGGGACTTGGGCCTCTCCAGTGGGCAAGAGGACAACATCGCTGAGGGACCAGATGACTACACGGTCGTAGAGACCGATGCTAAAACAACAAAGGAGGTAAGAGAGACATCGACCCCTAAGACCTCGACAGACTCTCGAAAAACAAAGTCGAAGTCCTCAAAAGGAACACTGGCGCCAAAACATTTGACGGACTCAGCTGCATCCAGGGACAAACAGCCCAGAGGAACCTTCGAAAAGGACTCCCAGTGGGCGAAATCCCAAGACAAGCCTAGGTCGTCGAAGCACGTCCCCGAAAAGGCGTGCTCGACGCCAAAGGAAAAAGACCCAAAGGCAACTTCGACATCGAAGAGATCTTCCGAAACCTTAGATGCTGAACAGGCCGCCAAGATTGAGAGGAAGAAGAGCAGGCTCGAGGCCGAAATGGACAACATCCTGCAAAGGAAAAGGGAGTTCGACAAACGGATGAAAAGGTTCACCATCCCGTCGAAGCCGACGACCATTGTCGAGGACAAAGAGGAGTTTGACGCCGAAGAGCCGCCGAAAACTCCGGAGCCCCAAGAACACCAAGAGGAAGAAGGCCTGTACTATTACGAGGGAGAAGGCGAGGAAGACTGGCAAACCAGTTTGGGCTCGGCATCCTCGGTGGCGCAGGACATGGATTTGCAGGACCTCTATGCCGAAAGCCTGAATGAGGACGTAGATATGTATCCTTTGAGGCCTTCGCCGCCAGATGATATTGGCATTTACAATATGGTCATCGGGAACACGGCAACAGCATGTGGGTGAAACTGGAGGAAGAAAAACCAAAAGCCTGCTTCCTCTTAGAGACACTGCTTCCAACACAAACTAGGAGTCAATTCCTCTCCATGCTCCCAAGTGTCCTGGACCAGGGAGGGAAGCATTAAAGGAGCAATCAAACTGCAGGTCTGTTGCACCTAGGACAGATAAGAAGTACAAACACTCCTCTAAGGATCCACCATACATACAGGGATCTGTCACGGCTGACTACATCATTGCAGCAACACCCAGAAAGAGGGCCAATGTTCCCACAAACTCGGGCCCACCACCAAACAAGGAGATTAAAAGGATAGACCTCACTAGAAGGAAAATAGAGAGGAATGCAGCAGTCCACTGGCGCATTGCCAACTATAATGCCCTACTCAACAGGCATACGTACCAGCATTGGGAGGAGGTCGGACAGCTACTCAAACACGTCCCTGAGCAATACCAACAGAGAGCAACACACCTGGTGGAAGAAGGCAAGAACATATCAAACTCATGCCTAAAATCAGCCCTGGATGTGGCAGACACATCCAGCAGACTCCTGATGATTGGGGTCACAGAAAGAAGACATGCCTGGCTGAGAATCTCAGGTTTTAAACAGGAAGTCCAGAACAACATTCTGAACACTCGCTTCAATGGAGAAACAGTTCGGAGCGCCATTGGATAAGAAACTGACGCAACTCAAAAAGGAAAATGAAACTGCAAGGTCCATGGGGGGTTTGCAATTCAGAGGAATGAGAAGGGGCACCCCGACACGGAGACCGAACGGAAGGGGGGGAAAACAGCCAGGAAAATCACATCAGACATTCCTGCAGAACTACCAAGGCAACAACCAAGAGCAGCAGGGCCAGCAGCAGCAAAACTGGCAATACCAGCCCAGGGGCCAGTCTTTTCGAGGGAGAGCGAATGGACAGGGACAAACAAGAGGGGGCCAGCAACCCACCTCGAAGTGACTTTGCGCCACCAAACGTGCCCACCCACAGAACACCTCGGGGGGGGGGCAACAAAATAAGCAAAAAATCTTTACACAAACTAAAATCAAGGATAAACAAGCATGTAACACCAGTAGGAGGCAGACTAAAACACTTCTTCCAGGAGTGGAAGAAAATAACGACAGACAAATGGATACTGAACATCATACAGTTCAGATATTGCATAGAACTGGAAAAGAAGCCTACAAACGGGAAACCAAAAAGAAAGGCGCGCTCTGCAAAAGAACTACCGCTACTCCTAGAGGAAGCACAAGAACTTCTCCACAAGGAGGCAATAGAAACAGTTGCATTCAAAGAAAGAAACAAGGGAGTGTACTCCAACTACTACCTCGTGCCAAAAGTGGACGAAAGATTAAGACCCATCCTGGATCTACGGTTCCTAAACCAATACATGAAAACTCGAAAATTCAAAATGACATCCCTACAAGAAGTCATCCCTCAGATAAGGGACGGATATTTTATGTCCACCATAGACCTCAAAGATGCCTACCTACACATTCCCATGAACAGACAACACAAACATCTACTGAGATGTGCCATAGACAAAGCGCACTACCAGTTCACAGCCCTGGCCTTCGGACTAAAATCCGCACCAAGGGTCTATACCAAGTGCCTCGCAGCAGTAGCAGCGCACCTACGGAAGGAAGGGATTCATGTATACCCCTACCACGACGACTGGCTAATAAAAGCAAGTTCCTACAAACAATGCCAAAGACATGCACAGCGGGTCACACAGACGCTGACAGAACTAGGATTCTCAATACACTGGGGGAAATCCTCAATGGAACCAGAACAAGTGAAGATCTTCCTAGGCGCACAGATAAACACCATACAGAGCAAGGTGTTCCCCAGCGACAGGAGAACAATTGCCCTGCTGAAGGAGACACGTCAATACCAGAAGGTGCGAGCTCGGACAGTAAGGACAGAGAGCAAGATCATGTGGATGATGGCGTCCTGCATACACCTAGTCCCCAATATACGAATCCACATGAGACCATTCCAGGAATGGCTCCAACAGCAATGGTCAGAAGCTACAGGTAGTTGGGAAGATCTAGTGGTTGTAACGCAGGCAGTGCAAGAGGAGATGGTGTGGTGGAACAAGGAGAACATAACAAAGGGGAAGCCTTTAACACCACCAAACCCAACAGTGACCATCACCACAGACGCATCCCAGAGGGGATGGGGAGCACACATGAGCCAGCTCAAGGTACGGGGTCTGTGGACTCCAACAGATGCGATCAAGCACATCAACTACCTAGAACTAAAAACCGTGTTCCTTGCCCTAAAAGTCTTCTAGAAACAACTGTACAAGCAGAGAGTCTAGATACAAACCGACAACAATGTTCTACATCATCAAACAGGGAGGAACAGAATCAGTCGCACTATCCAACCTAGCGCCGGAGATATGGATATGGGCCATCCCACTACAAATAGACCTCCTGGCTGTACACCTACCAGGAAAGGGCAACGTGGAGGCAGACAGGCTCAGCAGGCAAACATCAGCGTCCCACGAGTGGAAGCTCAATGCACAAGAAACACAAAAGCTATTCAAGAAGTGGGGGACACCAGAAATAGACCTATTTGCAACACACCAGAATGCAAAATGCCAATACTTCGCAACCAGGGGAACAATCCCTATGGATAAGCTGGTCGAAAATATTTGCCTACGCTTTTCCCCCGATACCACTGATACACTGGGTACTCAGCAAATGCAGAATGAGCAGCATGACACTGATTCTGGTGGCACCACAGTGGGCCAGGCAGTTCTGGTTCTCGCAAATAGTGGAGATGGCGCAGGGACCACCTCACAAGTTCGCAAAAAGAAAAGACTTGCTCACCATGCAAAACGGGGAGGTACTTCACCCAGAGCCAGAGAGCCTCTGTCTAGCGGCATGGCTCCTGAAGACGTAGAGTTTGAACACCTAAAACTCCCAGAGAGCACACTGTGGGTGCCACGGGAGTCAAGGAGACCTACCACACTGAAGTGCTACGTGGCGAAATGGAAAAGATTCACACAATGGTGCATCAGAAAAAAGCTACACAAGAAAATGACCTAGGAATCAACCGTGCTAAAATATTTCACACCTGCTAAAAGCGAACCTAAGCTCTACCTCGCTGAGAGTACACCAAGCAGCGATAGTACCCTACACAAGAGGAGAGACGGGAAAGAGTTTCTTTACATCCCAAGTAGTAAAGAGATTCCTGGAAGGGGCTAAAAGGATCGCCCCACCAAAGAGGATGCTGCCGCCAGCATGGAACCTTAATTTAGTCCTAACAGAGCTTATGAAGGCGCCTTTTGAACCTATCCATAAAGCCTCACTACAAATGCTCACAATGAAGACAGCTTTTCTAGTGGCAATCACCTTGCTACACAGGGTAAGCGAGCTGCAAGCGCTAACACTACAAGAACCCTACATTCAAATACACAATGACCGGGTGATAATGATAACGGACCCACACTTTATGCCAAAGGTGGTGTCACGGTTTCACATGAACCAAACAATACAGATACCAAGCTTCTTTCAGAAATCATCCACAAGTGCAGCAAGGGCACTACACACTCTGGACGCTAGAAGGGCAGTAATGCATTACATTGAAAACAAGCATTTGCAATGCAATGGTCTCGGCATCATTAAAGGTAGAGCTATTGGCATTGCTCATGACATTTTTTTTCTTTAAATCAAAAATAAATGGGCATTGTCATTAACATTGCCAATACACAGCACTCTGCACTCAACAGCACACAATGCTCTGCACACAATGCTCTGCACTCACTGCTCTGCACACTCACTACTCTGCACACTCACTACTCTGCACACTCACTACTCTTCACACTCACTACTCTGCACACTCACTACTCTGCACACTCACTACTCTGCACACTCACTACTCTGCACACTCACTACTCTGCACACTCACTACTCTGCACACTCACTACTCTGCACACTCACTACTCTGCACACTCACTACTCTGCACACTCACTACTCTGCACACTCACTACTCTGCACACTCACCACTCTGCACTCACCACTCTGCACTCACCACTCTGCACTCACCACTCTGCACTCACCACTCTGCACTCACCACTCTGCACTCACCACTCTGCACTCACCACTCTGCACTCTGCCCTCACCACTCTGCACTCTGCCCTCTGCACTCTGCCCTCTGCCCTCTGCACTCTGCCCTCTGCACTCTGCCCTCTGCACTCTGCCCTCTGCACTCTGCCCTCTGCCCTCTGCACTCTGCACTCTGCCCTCTGCCCTCTGCCCTCTGCCCTCTGCACTCTGCCCTCTGCACTCTGCCCTCTGCACTCACCACTCTGCACTCACCACTCTGCACTCACCACTCTGCACTCACCACTCTGCACTCACCACTCTGCACTCACCACTCTGCACTCACCACTCTGCACTCACCACTCTGCACTCTGCCCTCTGCACTCTGCCCTCTGCACTCACCACTTTGCCCTCACCACTCTGCACTCACCACTCTGCACTCACCACTCTCCACTCACCACTCTCCACTCACCACTCTGCACTCACCACTCTGCACTCACCACTCTGCACTCACCACTCTGCACTCACCACTCTGCACTCACCACTCTGCACTCACCACTCTGCACTCACCACTCTGCACTCACCACTCTGCACTCACCACTCTGCACTCACCACTCTGCACTCACCACTCTGCACTCACCACTCTGCACTCACCACTCTGCACTCACCACTCTGCACTCACCACTCACCACTCTGCCCTCACCACTCTGCCCTCACCACTCTGCCCTCACCACTCTGCCCTCACCACTCTGCACTCACCACTCTGCACTCACCACTCTGCACTCACCACTCACCACTAAAAATACAGAAAGCGGACACCTCCCTGTTAGAATCCGAGGGAAGCGAAGACGCGCCCAGAGATGACCACGTGAGCTCGTTCGCATGGGGAAGGAACATCGCTTAATCTTAAATACCATGAAGTGATTGTACTGTGGAAGAACGCCGCTACTCGGCCAGCATGGGCTCCAACTTGTTAAGCTCTTGAGATAACTAAATTAATTAGCGTGAATGCCCTTGTGGGAAATCAGCCCATTCTCTTGTACAAGCCGCCCGTGAATACAAAGAGAACACAGGCTACCTGATGTACGGCAGCCAACCAAAACACCGGCGGAAAGCAATTACTTGATGTACGGCAGCCAACCAAAACACCGGCGGAAAGCAATTACTTTCCGTCAGGCCCGTACACTTCTCATAATAAGCGCCAATGGACGCGACATAAAGCAATCTGCAATGCATCTTTGTTCTGCGAAATAACCGCTCGTGGCCCGCATCGCTATTGTTTAGGCACTAATCAAATGCTACAGCTGGCGGAGCCGCACGACGCCCCCTGGCGGAGCCGCGCCTGTGACCATCACCGCTGTGCACACTGCACACTCCGAGAGCGAGAAAGGCCTCTTCACACTCACCCCTTGCTTGCAGCCATTGTAACTCCACAGACCACACTTTGTCCCCAGCAGTCTCTTAGTATCGCGGCCGCCCCGGAAGTCAGGCACGGTCGCTTGTGACGGGGGCGGGGCCACGTTCAGACCAGAAGAGGAGGCAGGCGGAGTCGTTGCGTCTCGCGGCCCGGGGCTCCTGTGAGCGGTGTAGAGCCCCGGGGCCGCGCCAGCAGGAGGTTGGGCGCCGCGTGCTGAGGTAAAGTAAGTTCCAAAAGGCTGGAGCGGGATTGGTGCACGTGTGTGTGTGTATGTGTATGCTCATGTGTGTGTGTGTGTATGTATGTGTGCAACGGTGACGGCGGGGGGGAGGGGGGCCTCGGTGCACTTGTGTGTGCGCGTGCGTGTGTGTATGTGTCAGGGGTGGTGTCTCTGTATGTATGTATGTGCGTGCGTGCATGGGCGCTTGTGTGTGTGTGTGTATGCGCATGCGTGTGTGGTGTTTGCGCTTCCCAGGAGACAGCGCCTGGCCACAGCGCGCGTTCAAGTTACAAATCGCCTCGAAGGATGCGCGCGGCCGGGACTGTCTCCTGGGAAGCATAGTCGCTGACAAAAGATCTCGGCGGAGACGCGCTTCCGCGCGTTGACGCCGAGACCTAAAAAACTAAAGAGCACAGCAAAACAAAGCAATTCTTTGTGTCCTTTGCAAGCAGTTTCATGGGAAGACCAGTAACAAAGGGCACCATCGCACGATGGATCGCACAAACTATACAATTCAGCCACAAGCAGGCAGGGCAAGAACTACTAGGAAGGGCACAAGCCCATTCTACTAGGAAAAAGGGAGCAACACTAGCCTTCCTGTCTAACACACTGATTCAAGACATAGGCCTGGCGGCAAAATGGGCTTCAGTGCGCACGTTCACTAAGCACTACTGCGTGGATATACAAATGAACAAGGAAGCAGAAGTTGGACAGAAAGTGCTTCAACATATATTCAACAACCAACGCTCATCTTCCACCCAGCCGCCACAAACATAACAAACTGCTACAAAGTCTATGCACAGCATAGTGAATCCAGAAAGATTCATGCTGCAAAACGAATAGCTTCTTACCTGTCGGTGTTGTTTTGCAGCTTGAAGATCTTTCTGGATTCATTAGCGAACCTACCCACCTCCGCCAGAAAGATGAGACAAGAGGAGAAGGGAATACAAGGACAATATACAGTCAAACTCTTTAAAAGAGACACATCTGGAGTTCCTTTAAAAAGTAGAAAGAACCTGAAATGATTGAAAAAGGATGAATAACAATGACACAAAAACGGGGTAAAAAATAGAATCTAAAGATGGCGCCCAAAGGTGGGAGCTTCCGCCGGAAGCATGCCAACGTCACAGGAAGGACACCAAAAAGTGGGACGTTGACGCCCACCTGTGCTAAGAAAAAAAAGACTTTTATGATTCCGGACCCAACCACTAGACCGCCGAATAATGCACAGCATAGTGAATCCAGAAAGATCTTCAAGCTGCAAAACAACACTGACAGGTAAGAAACTATTCGATACTCGCTAATCTGCTCGTTACGCTGGCGCCAGTATTTGTGGCCCGGAACAGGCAGGGTTTATTCCGGACAGGAACCTTACATATAATCTTCGCACAGTGTTCGGCACCATCCAGCATACCAACCCAGACTCTAAAGTGGTCGTGGTCTTCCTAGACATGGAGAAAGCTTTCGACTCTGTCGAATGGCCCTTCGTGTTCAGGTTGTAACTAGGATGGGATTGGGGCCAGTCTTTCTTCAACTGATTGGGGTACTTTATAATTCTCCCACGGCGGTTATCAAAATAGGCGATTTAGTGACGGATTCTATCACGGTATCCAGAGGAACAAGGCTGGGCTGCCTGCTGTCCCCCATCTTATACGCCTTGGTAGCTGAACCACTGGCGTGTGCATTAAGGGAGTACCAAAGCCATAAAGGTGTCTGCTTCCCAAATTATAAGATCATTGTGTCTACCTACGCAGATGACACATTATACGTCTGCGAGCCGGAAAGCAATCTTTCCTCCATACTTAGGGAGGTGGTACACTTCGGGGCGCTGTCGGGTCTGTGTATTAATCGGTCTAAATCCATAATTTTCCAGATCACACCAGCCATGCTGCCTTTTGAATCGGACTACCTGCTGCAATGGACCTCTGAATCGATACCATACCTCGGTATCCATCTACATACGGAATCGGAGATTGTGTTCAGAGAAAACTGTTACTGCGGTCCGCTGGCTGGAGGATGATGTAGAAACCTGAAATAGGTCACCATATGGTGGTTCTGCCGCAATTTTTGTTCCTCTTCAGAAACATACCCATTGTTTTACCTTGTTCCTTTTTTCAGATAGTCAACACATTATTGATAAAATTGGCCTGGGCAAGCAAACAAGCAAGGGTGAATTGACGGAAACTTACCTTCCCATATCACTTGGGGGGGGTTGGGCAAGCCAGATTTAAATTTGTATTACAGAGCGGCGCAAGGCACCCAAGCTTATTATTGGATACATGGTTCGCCTGATATTCCGTTTCTTCGCATGGAAAAACTTTTCGCAGATTCCCTCCACCTGCCGGCCATGATATTTGAACCTACAGACCGAAAGAACGGGGATACTGGACTCTCTTAATTCAACTCGACATGCATGGCATAACATATTACAATTGCAGACGGGGGCAATGCTTTACCTTTACTCCCCGGACATGCCCATAGATTGGACTCTTTGGTTGGCTCCGTGCAGGGATAAAGGGGTTATACATGCGTTACAATCATTGAAGATATTGACGACATGGGAATTATTTCAAGATGGCACAGTTAAATCCTGGGAAAAGGTGGAGAACCCGGCGATACCTAGCAATATGCTACAATAGTTTCAATTTCATTGAGTGTGGAGGGCATTGTGTGGTACCTTAGGAGACCAGCTACAGGAGCCTCCTGAAGTACCGGAACTGTCCTACATAAGTCACCCCGTAAAATGGTTATTAACATATATATATATAAATTAGAAATGTCCCATTGAGTGGATCATTATACTAAAGCCAGACTTGCCTGGCAACGAGATTTGCAGCAGAATATAGATGACGCCATGTGGACTTATTGTTGCACTAGCACTCGGCGGATCTCCTTGCACGGAAGACATAGACTGATTCACTTTAAGTATGTTAATAGAGTGTACTCCGCGCCAGAAAGATTGCACAGATATGGTTACGAGAGACCCCTGCTTGTGATAGATGCAGGGCACAACCTGCGGATTTTATACATTTAGCGTGGTAGTGTCCGGAGGTGTATACATATTGGGAATCTGTCTTTCAGGAGTTGGGAAACATAGTAGTTACAGTGCTGGCCCTGGACCGACCCTGGCTCTTCTGGGATATACCAAACAATTGCCTAGAACCGTGCTTGGACTAGTGGATATGGGTCTTCTCATGGCAAAGCGGCGGGTTGCAATGTGCTGGTCGAGGCGCCCCTTACCCACAATAACACAGTGGTTGCACGACATGCTTTATTACAGTACACAAACCGAGAATTTCAATGAGTTGCTCCCTCCCAGGAGTAGACCCAAGAACTTCTGGGGACTTTACACAACATATTTGCTTGCCAAAAACTCGGACGCTGATGACGTGGCCTGTGGCATGCAACGCAAAACTGATGGTGACTTCCCGGGGGACATGTTGAGACTGAGTTTTGATATCCCACCTCTCCCCCACCCCACACATCTCCCTTTAGGGGACACAGTATTATTAGAAGGCAGGGCATGTGGGTCTAGTGACTATATGCTGGATAGGCAACACACCCCATCGTACATTAATATCCAAACGACCTTTCATTGCTTTACGTATAACTGGACATTGTTTTATGGACATAGGCAGAGTAGGTTTTGTTTGTGGTTTTGTTGTATTTTGTGTTCTTTTTGCATATAATATATCTTCTAATTATTGGTTCACGATCGCTGCCTGTCCTATGGGTTGTTGGCGTATTAGCTGTGTTTAATTATTCATAATGACATGCTGCCGGCCCCAGGGTTGTAGTCAAATGACTGTGTTCGATCGAGATGTATGCAATAAATAAAAATCATTTTTAAAAAAAGGAGAGGCGAGAAGAGAGTAAGGGAAGAGTGGATAGCAAACCAGAGAAACTAAATGACCAACAGAGCCTAAACAGAACATTTTCCATGTCAGATGTGTGCAGTGAAACTTTAAGACCACTAGGGGTGCGACCACCTGTGTTAAGAAGGTTGAATTGATACTGGGAGTTCCACAGTCGCTGCAGAAAGTCATAAATATGTGGAGTTGTGAAATGAGTGCTTTCCAAAGTCCTCATCACTTTTTGACCCCACATCGGCCCATTGCAGCGCCCAAATTAGCGAATCTAAAGTGCTTTACTGTTTAAGTCTCTAGGAGAGGGAGACCCTAACGGGGGTTTCTCTCAAGTTGTGCAGTTCTGTTTCATCTTTAGGAGGTTGGAAATTATATCAGCCTTGGCAAAGTCAGAAGTGCTGGGTCCCCGCTGTCATTCTTTCTGAATGCTGGCTTTCTGTTTGGTCCTCTGATGCTTGATCTTGGTTGAGGCTCAGCAGTAAATTGGCCTGCCACAGTGTTTGGATCACTCTTTGTCGACCGTTCCATTGGAAGCTTAAACTAAAAGGTTGGCCTTATTGATATTTGATATTGCGCTCCTTCAGGGCCATTGAGATGTAGCGGAAGTCTCCGCATTTCCTAAGCGTTGTTATAGCCAAGTGTTGGTACTGTTGGATCGTTGCTTTACAGAAGGTTAGATAAGACTTGCTACGAGAGACTGGCAGAATAGCTTTCTTTTAAGTAGTGCGCACGTGTGAGCCTGTCTGGAGGGGGATCTGTGTCAAACGAACCAGAGAACGTCCTGTGAGCTCAGTCAAGTGTGCCGCATGAGGATCATTGAGTGGGCATCCCCTCCCCCCAATTCAAGCGGGGCTTTCCTGGTAACCGGGAGCAGTACCTAGGGTTTCCAGGGCATGGCAGCCTATGCCCCTCTCCCTCCCATGGCTGTGAGGCGGTTCAGGAGTCTGTTCATAGTTTTGTTAGACTTCAGAAAGAGGCAATGGGAGGTCCTCTGTGTGCAGTTCCGTTGGGGGGTATGGATTTACCCCTCTGCTCAGGGCCCTCACAGGACAGGACAGGAGTTGGGCACAGCACTGTTCTTCGACCCTTGAGGGACTAACCCATGTATCTGGAGGGAGTGGACGGGTCTTGGTCCTTACTGGGGGTTCACCTGGGGATCCTGCTTATTGCATCGCTGCATTGGTACGGACTTCAGAAGTTCCGCATAGCCTCCCTAGCGTGTCCCTGGGGCTGTTCTGTAGGGATGCAGTCACATCTTTTTAAGCAAGGTCGTGTATGTTGCAGTTGACCGCAGCCTGTTATGTCAGCGAGTCAGATGAGTCTCCGTCGAGCGGGTTGACGGGAGGTCCCAGGACAAGTCTGCCCTACAGCTCTACTCAAGGTCCACTGAGGGCGCCAAGGAACCAGGGTAGTCAATCTGCATGGGCCGGGGCCTGCCTCGGTGACAAGATGGCGAAAGGGCTCTCTGTAGGAAGGTGGAATCTGACTATATGGTTACCCCCACTTTTTCTCCTGGTGTTTTGCTGATTTTCGACTTAGACTGGGGCCCTGAATAGCAGGGACCCAAGCCAACTATCTGCTTTCGCTATAAAATGGACTCCGTGTACTTTAGGTAGATACCAGATTGGTTACTGGGTCACCCTTGTGAGCCCTTGTATAGTGTACCATAGGTACCCAGGGCATAGGTGCACCTTAGGCCTACGAGGGGCTGCAGCATGTATTGTGCCACCCCTGGTTTGCCTACCAAACTGACACCACAGGTCTGTTCACACAGCCTGTGTAAGGTGGTGTTATCACCCCTTACTTAAATATAGTGTACCTATATCTATATATACATATAGACACACATACACCTATAAGTCACTCCTATGGCAGGCCTTAACAATCCTGGAGGCAGAGTGCTTGGTTTTATGTGACAGGGTGCCCTAGCATGAGCTGAACCCCTCTGCAGCTTTCGGAACCATCTCCTTTTAGCTATTCTAAGATATAGCCATACCATATACTCTTAAGTGCATTATAATCCTCGTGGGTAATGCAAACCTTGGTTCGGCTTTATCAAAACATGTCGTGTAAGGTGTCAAACACTTTGGAATACGACGACGACACCAGACGCGAAAAGACACCTATGCACTCGGCTTCCCTGGGTGAGGTAACACGAGTACTCTGGTGCTCCCGTGGGTCTTGACTCTCGAAGAGTCCTAGTTTAAAAGGGTCCCATTGTAGTCCACCCATGAAGTGTCCTTAAATTGTATATTTGTAACTTATCCAGTATTAGGGGTGTCTTTCATAGATTCACATGCCTGAATCATTCCCCGTTGTCGGAATGGGAGTCCCCGGTACATAAATAAAGTAATGTCCCATAGACATATAGATAAATAAGCCTAAAGGCCTCACATTAGTAACCTAACCATGTCCTTTTGTAAAAAGGACCAAACCCTAGAAAAGAGCCAATCAGCTGTCACCTCCCTCTAGAACCCTCCTGGAAGGAGCCTCAGTCCCTCAGATTTTCTACTGCACGTTGTGCTAAGGGAGTCTCCTCTGAGCTCTGCTCAGTTTTTTCTTCACAACTGGTTTCCAGTGTTCTTTGGTATTTTATTCTGTTCCATCTGTGATTGCTGATATCATCATGGCTGACACACCAAAAAGGGTCTTTGTAGATCCTGTGTAAAGGAAAGGCTGCATATAGATAACCAACATCAAGCCTGTCTGTATTGCCTGTATCCAGACCATTCTTCCAAGGACTGGAAGGTATGTCGTAACTTTTCCACTAAAACCCTCAAAGACTGTGAGGGACGCCTCTTAATCTGGCTCCAAAGGCTAAAAGACCAGGACAACCTGGAATGTTCTGAGGAAAGTGAAGGTTCTTCAGTCTCTACTAAATCTTGTCTAAAGAGACCAGGGTTGGCTTCTCCTAGCCCTACGGTGCCTCCTCAAAAGAAGACTTCAAAAAAGTCTTCAGAGGTTCTCTCCAAGACTACATCTGCGAAGGTTTCCTCTCAGGAACTTCCCACCTTGAAAAAGCCTGTTTCGACTCCGTCGACGACGCCTTCATCGTAGAGGAGAGCTATGTCTACTGCATTGTATGTATCAACATCAACGACGACTGTTTCTTCGTCGATGGCATAGACGTCATTGTCCTCGTTGACGACTACGACCCCAAACGTCGACGGCAGGTAAGACTATGCCGTCGACAATACACATCAAGAAGTCGACGTCAAAGCACCCGTCGACACTGCACTCGCCGACGACTGAATCGGCGACGAAGTCAACATGGTCGACGTCGACACTGTCGACGAAGGTACCATCGACTAAGGCACCGGCGACGAAGAAGTCGTCAATGATGTCTCCAACCGTCGACGGTGGCCCTGTCGACGATGAACCCTCCGGCTACGACACCCGTCGACGCTCCGCCGATGACTATGATGAATTCAGGTCTGCAAAGCACATATGTGCACTTAAAGATTACAAAAAAGGCGATTACACCGGCTTTAACATCGCCAAGCAGAGTCCAGTCACTGCCTCCAGCATGCCTTCTTCAGGAGGAGGATTCAGATGAAGGGGACATGTTTCAGACGGCGACAAGCCCTTAGGAGCTTCATGTCAAATGTCAGAGTTCAGACGAAGGGGAGGAATATCATCCACCACCACCTCCAATGGTTTTCCTTCCAGCCTCTTTGGTTTGGGACTTGCGGTACCTCATGCAAGACTATAAACTGAGGTTTCCAGAGTCTCCTGCTCCTCAACCTTCCGCAGTATCGCCCTCACCAAGACCAAGACCATGGCCTCCACCTTTGAGTGTACAGCCGGAGCGGATTGATCTACTGCATCCTCCGTCTACTGATGAGGAGGAGGAAGAAGAGCTGCAGGAAGAGGGAGAACTACAAGATACAAAATCTAACCACGATGACTGTCATTCCCTCTCCTACATCTCCAGTACCTGCGCCCGCAGATTCACCACCCGGCGACATTGGAGGGTTCCATAATGTGGTTGAGGGGACCGCTCAAGGTTTCAAAATTCTAATGGTCACTCAACAGCAAGATTGCTTCTTATATGATTTTAAGGAGCCTCTTTAAAAAATCAGTAAGATCAATACCCATTATTGAATACCTGGGGGAGCAGGGTGTTGGCGTCATGCAGAACCCTTCCTCGGTACCTCCGGTAGTACCTCGCTTAGATCAGAAGAATAGGGCGCCTGATACTGCACCGGCGTGTTTAATAGGACACCCCAAGCAGGATTCGGTTGTTACACAGGCGGCCCAGAAGAAGTCCAAAAACCCTTCTGCCCCGTTATCAGCCCCTCCAGATAAGGAAGGCCGAAGATTAGACAACATTGGGAAGCGGTTCTCGTCAATGTCTGCAGTAACAGTGAAGGCGGCCAATGCTTTGGCGTTTTTGGGGCGCTACAATAGACAACTATGGGCAGATATAGCCCCATATCTATCGGAGTTACCTAACGAGTCAAAAGAAGAGGCGAAGAAGATATTGCTAGAGGGTGAAGCCTCTGCGTCAGAGATAATAGACTGTGCGATGGATATCGCAACTACAGGATTTCCTTTCGTCCCGAGATACAAACGAAAATACTGGATATGGCCTATGATGGCCAATTTCTCTTCGGCTCTTAGATTGAAGCGCTGTAGCATATAAAAAAGGATACTGACACCGCTAGAGCATTGGGTACTCACCAGTACAAAAGTCAGTCCTTCCGTGGGTTTAGAGGTAGAGGACAGTCCTCTTATAGAGGGGACAACCAGTACCGGTCTTCATATTCTTCAGGCCAGAATCGATCCCAGTATCAACAGCGCCAGCAACATAGCCAACAATCCTCTTACGGCTAGTTGTCCTTTTGTGGTAAAGTCCAACGAAAAAACAACGGACGTAGAAAATGACCTTTCACTTCAGCCAGTCTCAGATTCATTTCCATCATTAAAGATTGGAGGAAAGATCTCCCATTTCATAAAAAAATTGGAAGCAAATTACCACGGACCGTTGGGTTCTACAGTTAGTTCAATTGAGGCATTCTCTGGAATTTATGCATATACCACCCTAAACATGGTAACAATCCAGGAGGTCTTTCAACTCCTGGAGGGGGGAGATTACATGGCATCCCTGGACCTTCAGGACGCTTACTTCCATATCCCGATTCACAGTAATCACAAAAAATATTTAAGATTTGTGGTGGCAGGCAGACACTTTTAATTTCGCGTCCTGCCCTTCGGGCTCAAGTCTGCACCTCGTATCTTTACAAAGTGTCTCTCCCCAGTAGCTGCATATCTCAGACAGCACCACCATCAAGTCTTTCGATATCTGGACAACTGGCTGATCAAGGCTCCATCCTTAGAAGACGCGTCCAGGTCTTCCAATGCCTGTCTGCAGCTTTTCAATTGTTTAGAACTCGCGCTCAATCCGGAGAAATCATTCCTTCTACCTTCTCAGCGCATCAACTTCTTAGGTGCAACCCTCGACACACAACTGAGGAAAGCCTTCCCATCTCAAGAGAGGGAAGGACAAGCTTTTGGCACTGGCTATTCTCGTGGCTTCAAAGAAGACCTTAACAGTCCGCCTTTTCAAATCCCTTCTGGGGATGATGTCATCATGTATCCTCTTAGTACCTCAGTGCCGTCTGCGGATGCGCCCCCTCCAGGAGGCACTGTCAAAGCAATGCACAGGGTCATTCCACAATCTCATAAAAGTGACTCCTCAGATGGTCATGGCCCTGCAAAGGTGGATGTCTTTTCAGAACCTTTCTCAAGGCTTACCATGCCTGCTTTCAGCTGCACCGCATATTATCACAACAGACGCCTCCTTGGAAGGTTGGGGAGCTTTTCTCCAGGAGCTACAGATAAGTGGAAAGTGGTCCCCGTTCGAAAAAAGGCTCCATATCAATCTCCTCGAACTACGGGCAGTCCTCCTTGCCCTTCAGGCCTTTCTTCCAAGAATCAAAAATTCCCTGGTGCTCGTCCGTACAGACAACACTACGACAATGCACTACCTCAACAAACAGGGAGGGACTCGCTCTGACACTCTCTCACGAGTCGCAGAGAATCTGGAACTGGTTAATTGGACACAATATATCTCTTCGGGCGGAGGACGTTCCAGGCATGGACAATGTACTCGCAGACTCATTAAGCAGACAGAGGGCAACGTCTCACGAGTGGGAACTGGATCAAGAGATCCTCAACCAAGTCTTCTCACGATCGGGCACTCCTCGGATCGACCTGTTCGCCACAAGATCCAACGCCAGATGCCCACACTTCGCAAGTTGGCATCCCCAGAAAGGGTCTCTAGACAATGCATTTTCGATCGCATGGTGCAACGTCTTTGTGAACACCTTTCCACCATTTTCAATGATTCCCCGAGTCCTCAGGAAATTGAAAGCGGAGCCTTGTACACTCATTTTGATAGCCCCAACTTGGCCATGCCAACATAGGTTCACGGAACTCCACCGCCTATCTCTGGGAACGCCAATACACTTGAAACAGTTTCCGTCTCTACTCACGATAAACAACCAGCAAGTCCAGCATCCGAATCTAGCTTCACTCAAATTAGCTGCTTAGCTCCTGAGTTCAGAGAACTTCAGAATTTGAATATTCCGCCAGGTTGTAGAGCCATCCTGGGTCAAGCACGAGCGGATAGTACCAACAAAACATACTCTTTGAAATAGAAGAGGTTTTGCATCTGGTGTAAGGCTCAAGGGATACATCCTTTCTCTTCCTCTCCGGAACAAGTATTGCCTTATCTTCTCCATCTGGCAACCTCAGGCCTTGCTCATGCTTCCGTCAGGGTCCACTTGGCTGCGATATCCCGTTACAGAAGATCTCCTATGGGTCCTTCTCTTTGGTCTCACAGATTGATCAAACAATTTTTGAAAGGACTCTACAGGACTTTTCGCCCTGTGAAAATGTTGCCGCCTACCTGGCACCTTAACATAGTCCTTAATCAGCTCATGAAGCCTCCCTTTGAGCCGGTACACAGGGCTGATCTGAAATGCCTCTCTTGGAAGACAGCCCTCCTGCTTGCACTCACCTCCGCAAGGCGGGTGAGTGAGCTCCAAGCCTTCTCGATACAGGATCCCATTCAGGACAGGGTAATTTTACGGACAAATCCAAAATGTATTCCAAAATGTATTCCAAAAGTCCCGACGGACTTCCATCTCAATGAACCTGTGGTCTTGCGCTCTTTCTTCCCGAATCCCAGTACTGCAGCGGAAAGGTCGTTATACTCTCTGGATCTTAAACGTTGCCTGAAATTCTATATCGACAAGACAAAAGCCTTCAGAAAGTTGAATCAGCTATTCGTGGCTTACAGTAGGCCCAGGAGGGGCCTTCCACTCACCAAACAAAGTTTTTCCCACTCGATTTCGGCAGCTATTTCATTTTGTCATGAACAAGCAGGGCAACCCCTACAATCTAAAGTACGAGCCCACTCTACCTGGGCATTATCTACATCCATGGCGCTTTTTGCAGGAGTGCCTGTCATAGACATTTGTAGAGCGGAAACATGGAAGTCGCCACATACCTTCACTAGGCATTACTGCCTGGATACAGAACTCATGAAGGATGCTGCGGTGAGACAAGCACTACTTCGTCATCTGTTTCAGTAGAGTTGAGCCTCTTTTCATTCCTCCATCCTTCTCATATAATCACATTTCCTATTGTATAATTTGGTAGTATTTCCTGCTTGCAAATGCATTATTAGACATTTGATATGTTATCTAATGACTGGTATATCTTATACTATTCAAAATGTGCTTTATTCATTGCTTGCCAGTATTGGTGTCTTTCATAGATTAACATGCAACCCTCCTGCCTCCCCTGAAAGGGCTCACCTACTTCTCTCAGTAATACGCTTACTTAGCATGGTGTGTACGAAAATCTGAGGGACTGAGGCTCCTTTCAGGAGGGTTCTAGAGGGATGTCACAGCTGATTGGCTCTTTTCTAGGGTTTGGTCCTTTTTACAAAAGGACATGCTTAGGTTACTAATGTGAGGCCTTTAGGCCTATTTACCTATATATCTATGGGACATTACTTTATTTATGTACTGGGGACTCCCATTCCAACGAGGGGGAATGATTCAGGCATGTGAATCTATGAAAGACACCAATACTGGATAACTGCAGTTACAGGCAATTAACACATTTCTTCTATGTTTCCCATAGAAAATCCATGGTAACCCGCAGCTGTGTTTAGACACTGCACGCGTCTCCCGTGGGCCTCCTACTTCCTAACCTTTGGTTGTTTAGAGTAGCCCTAGCGATTCCACAAGCCCCAGGCCTGCTTTCTAATTCTCTTGTGGTTCTTATACCACTATTTTAGTATATGGTTTGTGAGATCCCTAGGGCATAACGTATACTGTGCAACTTATCGTATATTTACTCAGTGACTTGTATTGTATTTTTACATCTGACCTCCTAAAGAGTGCAGAGGGGTTGTGTTTAGAATAAATACATATATATTTGATATATACCTTGTGTGGTATCCTTTCATTTGGTACTCAAGGGATTATAATTGGTAAAACAACTTGCTTAATACGCTCTCTGAAGTCTTAGCCTGGTGACTGCTGGTCCATGCTACCACTAGGATAGCTTTCTATAAGGTTGACTTAACAACCACCGTCAACAATGGTCGATTAGACTGGTGCAAGGTGCCCACTAGAACTAGTGGACATCATATGCCAGGCTAACTTCTCACATTAAGGTCTCCATCAGCCTCGCGCCAGGCTAATTTCTCCGATGTCTCGAGGAAGCAAGTGCCCGGGTTGCCTGCTCCTTTCCGAGGGGCTCGGGTCCTTACCGGCTGTCTGCAGAGATCCCGTAGGCTTGCACCTCCACTTTGGGGTGCAGACCACACTTTCAGGGCCGATTAAGCAAGGTGATCAGCAAAGCTGCTTGTCTACACCATGCTCTGCCTGGCTGCAGCCCTGAAATAGTCTTTTGATTTTTTTCCCCTGACGCCAAGAGGCGCATTACAAGATAGCCTACCAACAAATAAAATATTTAATGGCACGCCTTTGCACGTACGCCAGCCCACACACCTACACATTTTCACACAGTGTCACACACACACACACTCTCTATAATTATTGTCCTATTGACTGTCATTCTATCAAATTATTATTTTCCCAGCTGGCTCCTCTGCCACCTGCCCTGAGCATTATTGATCATTTTTTTTAACTTGTGCGTAAACTTTGAGCATTTACCTTTGAGTGTGATGTGCTGAACGCAAGCTGCTACCGCTGTACAATCCTTAATCAAGGATGAGAGCCATGTTCACAAAGTTAATATAAGTAGCTCCTTTGGTGCTTGATTGCATGCATCCTCTGCGCACCGTGGGACACGCACCCCATGCCACAAGAGAATGAATGATTAGAGAATGACAGCCCGCATCTGAAACCTGCATAAACCAAAGAGTAATTTAATTCCAGTGCCGAATGTGGCAGTGGAACAATTTTTATAGTGGTAGTGCTGGGCAGTAGCATCAGTTTGCCTAATATATAGGAATATTGACCAATGGCTGTATTAATAATTAAACAAGGTAACGTAACATAATGCAGCAAGACAGAAACCCCTCCAGTTGAATAGCGTAAGGAGTTCCAAAGATATTTTTGTGAGCATATGCTTCATTGGTAAAATATGACACCCATATTTCTAACTGTAAGTGTGAAATGTGGCATTATTGTGTCAGGTCCCTTATAGTGAGCACATTTCCCATTGTAATGGTCTTTAGGTGCATGTAACCCACCAGTAACAGCCATAGGAGAGCTCGCTTAGTTTCTTAGGTAATAGCCAGGTCTTCATTGTTAATCACCCCTTAATGTGGTGTGATGGAACCGTAGAAATTCATCCAAACCTTCATAATTTCTAACCGCACCACAAATACCGTGATAGGACATCTAAAGAAATACTGTTCCAAAAATCAATTTTGTTACAAATTTTGAGCTGCTTCAAGTAGAAGTAATGTGTGTGTACTGCGCAGTGGAACACAATTCTGTAGTAATAGCTTCTTTTTATTTAGCACTTCAAGCCGCACTTCTACCATTTCCACGCATTGTAAGCAACCAATTTTACAATTCGCCATTGTAATGGTACACTGCCAAAATCAGAAGGACGAGTTAGCCTTGTCAAGATTTCAAACTCATGGCCCTTAGATTACATCCGTTTCACAGGCAAATGTTGAACTCACTGAGACATCTTGCCGACATGACAATACACCATTGTTAATGGACCCTGTTTATGCTCTCAGATTACCAAGTCACCAAATTTACATTTGTAATATTTTAGATAAGCTGCTGTTGGAATTATCGACTTACAGAAATTATATGATCCAATTTGCATAACAAAGTACAACAGACTATTCTTGTTGACTGATCGTGTTTTGAATAATTCTTTAGACTGGTACATGATGTGAATATATTCAAACAAATTTCTTTTAGACCAGATTTTGTTTTCTCTTTGTAGATCAAACTTTAGTCTTAACAATTCTCCGAAATCATCTTTCAATAATACACATTCAATTTGAAATATACTTTTGTTGTTTGGTTGTACCACCCTGTATCATAGAGGAGAGAGGCCAGTGCCAACTGAGCAGAGTTTGAGGCACGGCGCTGAGTTTCCCCCAAACGGTGTCTTCCTCTGACCGTCCATAGCCCAGTTTAGTATCTATAAATGCATGAGTTTCCTCATATTCATCATTGCTTCAGAATCATTTGGTAGAGGCTGTTCCTCACCACCAAAGGGGAACAGGCATTTATTCCCTATATTTTCTAGTACAGAAAAGGGGGAGGAATGAATTCAGACCCATTCTCGACCTCAAATTTGCCAACAGGTGGATTTGTTGGGAAAAGTTCCGGATGCTGTCCTTACATCAAATCTATCCCCAGTTCCACCAAGTGGAATGGCTCTGCTCTGTCGATCTCCAAGATGCTTATTTTCTCATCCCAATTGCAAAGAAACAGCGGAAATGTTTGAGGTTTGTGGTGGGGCAGGTCCACTGTCAACACCAAGTACTACCGTTCGGTCTGAAGTCAGCACCCAGAACATTCTTGAAATGCATGACGTTTGTGGCTGCCCACCTCAGGAAATAATGTATCTTCTATCCATATCTAGAAAATTGGCTCAAAAAGGTGTCAACCTTTCAAAAATCACAGCTTCATTTAGTCTGGATATGCGGTCTCCCCCTATGCTTGGGGCTACATGCCAATCACTGCAATTCACAACCAATCCCGGTTCCGACCTTGCATCATCTGGGAGCCTCCATCAACACTGTTCAAGCAAAATTGTGTCCGGAGGAGAGACGCTTATCAATCCTTCAGAAAAATGTCTCTCTCTCATGACAGCATATTATCCCAGGGTGAGAACGGTCTCATCCTTCCTCAGTTCTCTGGCCTCCTGCATCTTCCTCATTCCAACCTCTCCAAGAATGCTTAGAGAACTAGTGGGATCAACTAATGCGGAATTGAGACGACAGGATCAAACTGCCCCTCCATGCAAAACATGGCCTTAAATGGTGGTGTTCCCCTGCCAATCTGCTTCAAGGAATGCCTTTTCACCAACAGGTTCTTTCTCAGATCATAGTGACGGATGCATCTCTACAGGGGTGGGGAGCCCACATGGATCTACTAATTTAAGACATGTGGACACCAAAGGAGATGTCCTACCACATCAACTTCCCGAGCTTCGGGTGGTTCATGTAGCGCTCGAAACTTTACGACTTCATTCAAGTCTCAGACCCTACTTGTTCAGATTGACAATACAACCACAATGTACCACCTCAACAAGTGGGGGGTGGGGTGGGGGGGGGGCGAAGTCCAGTCCATTCCATAGTCACTAGAAGTCCAGAAATGGTTGATCGCCTGAACCTGCGAATCACGGCAACTCACCTTCTAGGTGTGCAGGATACACAGGCAAATGTCTTCAGCAGAGTTGTGCAAGAAAACCATAAATGGGTCTTACAATACGACGTTCAGCACGTCTTTGGACTGTGGGGTATACCCCATCGACCTGTTTGCCACCACACAAAGCAAAAAATGCCACAGCTTCGCCTCCAGGTACCACCAACCTGGGACACTAGGCAATGCCCTAGGGATCGACTGGTCCTGGAAATTTCTTTACGCTTTTCCACTGATTTCCCCTGATCCCGGTGGACCTAATCAAGCTGTCACAATCCAAAGCCATGATAATCCTCGTAGCTCCAGGGTGGCCACAGCAATGGTGGTTCCCAGACCTAATTCACAGGTCAGTGCCCACATCTCAAGCTCCCATGCTGATCAGGCCTGCTCACGAAATTCGGAGACAAGACGGTACACCCCAATCTCTCTTGCTTGAGTCTAGCTGCATGGCTCCTGAACTAGTGCAGTATGGACATATAAAACTGCCACAAGATTGCTCGGGGTCCCTGAATGTGGCCAAGCGATCGTCCACCCCGTCAGCATATGCCATGAAGTGGAAGAGATTTTGCACCTGGTGTTCCTTCAAAAGTGTGGACCTTACAACTTGGCAAGGAGATGCCATCCTTCCATACTTATTACATCTTGCAAAATCTGGCCTGCAATCCTCTCCCATAAAAGTTCACTTGGCAGTTCTTACTGCATACAGGAAATGTTCTTCACAAGCCTCTTTAATCAAGGTTTTCCTAGAGGGTTTAAAGAAAAGTTTTTCAGCCCATCAGGCGCCCTACCCCTACAAGGGAGCTTAATGTAGCTCTTTCATGCCTTATGCAGGATCCTTTTGAGCCCATACAGAAGGCGTCTCTCCTAGACCTGTCTTGGAAAACCGCTTTCCGTGTGGCTATAACATCTGCCCACAGGGTTAGTAAAATCCAAGCACTGCCCTCATGAACCATGCACTCTATTTCACTCTAGCAAAATGGTTATGAGAACTCACCCAAAGCTCCTCCATAAGGTTTGTTTCAGACTTCCATGTCCATCACACAATCCCATTACCAACATTTTTTCAGAATCCCTCTATTCCAGTGGAAAGAACTCTCCACTCCGTGTGTTAAGAGCGTTCTGAAATTCTGTCTAGACAAGACATCCGCAGATCGGCTGTACAGGCTCCAAGCAATCTATTTCTCGATGAATTGTTTCATTTTGTATTTTGTTGTGCTATCAAAAGGCAAACAAGTCACCCTCAGCTAAAAATAAAGCCCACTCTACTAGGCGAAAAGCTGCCATGGCTTCTTTAATGAACTATATCCCTATTCCAGAATTTTGCAACGCAGCTACCTGGAGATCAGTACATACATTCACCAAGCACTATTGCCTAGAATCTGACACTAGAGCAGACGCTCAAGTAGGGCAGGCTTCCCTCAGAAACCTATTTGCTAAACTTTCTCGTTGATCCTCTTTGTCCTCCACTGTGCTATGTGGGGGTGGGCTTGCTACTCTATTCAGTAATTATGACTATACATGGAAATCTCCTACGAGAGAAGGATTAATTTCTTACCTGTAATTCCTGTTCTTTCGTAGGGGAATTTCCGTGATAGTCATAAGCAACCCTCCCTCCTCCACGGTGGATTGGACAGAGGTATTCATACAATCTACATCTGTTCACATTTTGTCTTCAAAAAGAACTGAAGTAACTGCCACCTGCTGAGCATGATGGGATGCTGGTGGTCTCTAGGTTCTTAAAGGCATATAATGACAGCCTGTGAGGCTACTCTTTCCTCCTTCATCCGTATTATTAAAAAGGGTTTGTGAGGAAGATTTATACAGTTTATACAAACATTTTGAAATTTTACACACATGCTTTGTGCTGGCCCTTTTTTGACTTCATGATGAAGAATTCGGCCAATGTAGCCTATGTATATAGGCTACATAATCTGTCTTTTTCTTAAGTGTCTTTGTAGGCCTTTATAAAAAAAAAAGGCAAAATTCTGCACTTTTTAAGATATATTTTGAAGAAGTGCTCCTGCGCCCCACATGTCGGCAGGAATATTCAGTGATTATGACTATCATGGAAATTCCCCTGCGAGAGAACAGGATTTACAGGTAAGAAACTATTCCATTGCGAGTATACCATTTTTACCATGCTGAAAGGAGGCGCACACGCACTTTGCCACTGGTTAGCCAGTTAAGGTACACAGAGTTCTATAGCCAGCAAAAATGTTTTAGCAAGTAAATTCTGGGTGACCCTGCAGAAAGAGTACATTTCTGACATTACCCCTTGATGGAGAGGCTCCAACCGCTGGATCCAAAATGGAGGTCTCAGCTTTTACATTAATCATACAAGGAAACGTGTGGAAGAACAGCTTTTTGTTGGATTCGCTGGAGAGAAAAACAGCAGAGCAGTGCAGAAGAGGAACATTTCTTATTGGATTAGTCTCAGCATAAAAATAAGATGGATAAGAAGCAGCCCTCAGCTTAGAGGGCTGGGGGATGACCCCTGGATACTGGGAGGGGACCTGAACATGGCGCAATGCCCACGAATGGACACAACCAGCACACAACCCCCTAGCAAACCCCATGCCCTGCAAGCATTCCGACTCAGCATTGACTCTTATCTTCTATTAGTCAAACCAGCTCAAATGACTCTAATAAACCTGAGATTGTCTTCTTTGGCCAACCTGCAGTTAGTAATTGGAACGCATGGTGGCCAGAAGAATATTTGCTGCCGCATACCGAGCAGTCAGTCGTAAGAAACCTCAAAGTTTTGCTGGATAACGCCTTGTCCATGAAGTTACAGGTCCAAGCACTGGTTGGCACTTGCTTCCTCATCCTGCGCATGTTGAGAACATTTCTTCCCCTCTGGACAATTGAGTCTAGGAAAATAGTGGTACAGGCCTTGGTGACATCAAGACTGAACTACCGTATTTTCCGGCGTATAAGACGACCCGGCGTATAAGACGACCCCCTACTTTGCTTAATAAAATTTAGGTTTTGTGCTATACTCGCCGTATAAGACTACCCCCACTTCCAGTGCAGTCCAACGCAGTCCTGCATAGCCATTTTGAGAATGTATTATATTTTGGCTCGTACTTTGTATGCTTTGTATGCTTTTGTAACCTGCACACTTATCACTTTTTCTCCAGGAATGTACCGATTGCTACCTCATGTATTTTGGTTGCTCGCTATTGTCACTTTTGATCCATATAACTTAATGTTTGCTTTTGTAAATTGTCCATTGTTATTGTTGCTCACATCAGCCCATTTTTATATAATGCAGAAGCAGTCTGACACCTTCGGGTGTAGTCCGCGCTATGTAAAAACGCATGAAAACATTCCTTCAAATTTAGCATCCGGCGTATAAGACGACCCCCGACTTTCCAGAACATTTTAAGGGGTTAAAAGTCGTCTTATACGCCGGAAAATACGGTACACAAATGTCTTGTATTTGGGTGTTCCCTGTTACCTTGTGCAGCGCCTACAAGTGGTACAGAATGCTGCAGCTAGGGCGATTCTCCAACCAAAACCAAGGTGTCCAATGTCCCCCCTCTCCTTAAATCACTTCATTCGCTGAAACTGAAGGAGAGAATTAAATTCAAAGCTTGTATTGTATTCTTTAAAGCCCTCCATGGGATAGGAGCTGGCTACCTAAGCAAACGAGTGAATCATTACACCCCGGCTCGTTCCCTAAGATCCTCCTCCTCCAACCGTGCTTGTATTCCTAAAGTACGTCTAGCCTGGATGGGTGGTAGATCTTTTGGGTTCTTAAAGACCCAGGCTTGGAACAGGCTCCAAGTTGCGCTGTATGTTCCATTTCAGATATTTCAGTCTTTAAGAAACATCTGAAAATGTGGCTTTTTGAAACTTAGCAGGGTACCGCAGCTCTCTCAACTGCTTTCTGGCAAAGCCGGGACATCTTATGAGTAGCCGTTTTTCCCTATAACAAATGTTTCATTCATTCATGTGTGGCGCACTCACAATCCGACCGGATCGGGATTCACCTTCTATTCTTCGTCTCATGAGGTCTGGTCCAGACTGGACTATTGGTTCCTCTCACCAATTGTGCATCAATGGGTCAACAACTTAAGAATCCTTCCAAGATCACTGTTAGATCATAGTCCACTTATCTTGCAGCTAAAAAGGCCACATAGTTGCCTAACGACCTATAGCTGGAGGTTTCATGGGGAGGCCCTATTAGACCCGGTATTCCGTTCTGAACCACTTGCATCCATTACAGAATATTTCAATTTAAAAACAGGCACGGTCTCTACCCAGGCGACACTATGGGGGGCCTTCAAGACCTATATCCATGGGGTATGCATTTCCAAACATGCAGGCATATTACAAGATATCCGCACTCAACTATAGAATGTTGAAAACGCCCTTCACACACAGGCCGCAGAGAAGGAGGGGACACAACTGACGAGTCACAGTCACCCTCTCCTTGTAGAGTTCCCGACCTGGCTGATAGGGAAATAAAATACATGGGCAAATATACCAGTGCACGGCGGTGTTGGAGAAGGCGAAAAGGACTGGATGCACATTAGCTAAACTACAACGCCCAAACAGGCAGCAAAACTATATAGCTGGGATATGCTCAGATACTTGGAGGCACTGTTACAGGCAGTGAAAACATCTTACAGGAATTTAAAACCTACTACCAAAACCTATACACATCCAACATCACATCCAATCAGTTGGATATCGCCTCCTATGTAGCAGATATAGCTGTGGTGTGGCTATCGAATGAACAGCAGGAATTTCTCAGCGAGCCACTAACCCTTGAAGAGGTAGCACAAAGTATTACTGATCTTGATGGCTCCAAGGTGCCAGGCCTGGTTGGGCTCACTGGAGCCTTCTAAAGGCATTTAAGCAACAGCTCGCCCCACATCTCCTTGCCCTATATAATGAATCCTTAACCACAGGTGAATTGCCACCCACACTCCACGAGGTGGTCCTCAGGATATTATTGACACCTGACAAAGCCATCCAGTAAATGTGCGTCATACCACCCACTGTCCTTACTCAACCTAGATAATAAGATTTTAGCTAAAGTCTTGGCCAATAGGATGGCCCTTTTGATGGAACAGATTATCTCACCAGCGCAGGCCTGATTCCTCCCACACCGTTCAACTTCTCTTAACCCCTCCGCTGCTAAGCCTTTTTCCCCCCTGTGCTAAGCCTTTTTGTTGCTATTTGGGGTAGTGCTCGTTTCGGCCGCTATAACTTTTTGACCACATAAGGTATCCATGACAAATTTGCGTCCCTTTCTTCCAACATCCTGGGGATTCTAAAGGTACGCAGGATTTGTGGATTATTTTGCGTGTAGTACGCTCTAAAACAAGCAGGCACACACTGCCCAGAGTTAGGACACTCCGGGCAAAAAAGACGAGTCTCCTTCCGCAAACCTCTCCGCCAACAGACTACATCTCCTAGTGGGAAAGTCTTTTGAAGATGTTTGAGGAATGTAATCAGGAAGTGACGATCTTTCAATCGAGCCACACCCTCCACCACTCCAAATCTAGGAACACTTACCTGTTCCACAACAACCAGGCTAGCTATCACAGAGTGCTGAAACTGAAGAAATGTCAGCTTTGATGCAGGCGAACACACATTGAACACAAAAGCATTGAAAGTTGCTAAGTTGAAGAAATGGATGGCCAACTTCTTATACCAAAATTAAGCCTTCCAAATAGCAGTGTAAGGTTTCAACCTCTGATCGATTCTGTCCACACCACCCATGTGCTTATTGTAGTCTAGAATGCACACAGGTTTGCGCACTTCAGCAACCTGACCCCAAACAGGCACAGGTAAAATACTCTCATCATGGATGGTAGTCAGCATGTACACATCCCTCCTGACTACAAATTTCACAGCTAGTAGTTCATCACTACGCAAGGAACTGCACTGACCCCTCAAGTTTTTTGCAAACATGCTCTTTCGGATAACCTTTGTGGTTATAGCGGATTGTGCCACATGCAAAAGTGTCCACTTTAAACAATTCCTTAAATAATTGCACAGCAGTGTAGAAGTTATCAAGGTACAAATGGTGGCCTCTTTTAAACAGTCTTCTAGCAAGATCCCACACAATTTTCTCAAACTCCTAAAGTGGACGGACAACCTGGGGGGTCAATAGTGGAATCTCTACCAGTATACACTCGAAAATTAAAAACATATCCGGTCCTACTCTCAGACCACATATACAGCTTAATTCCATAGCATGCACTCTTGCTAGGGATGTACTGCCTAAAAAACAAACGACCCTTGAACAAGACCAAAGACTCATCAATAGATATTTCTTTCCCTGGAGTGTAGATCTCTGAAAATCGATCTACAAAGTGATCAAGAACAGGCCGAATCTTACAAAAGACTGTCACAGTCAGGGTGAATACGTGGCAACGCCAAAGAATTATCAACAAAATGAAAAATACATAGCAAAAGTAAATAATGATCACGAGTCATAACTGCAGGAAATATGACTGTTGCCATCAATGGGCTGGTAGACCAATATGATGCCAGGTTTGGCTTCCTTAGCAAACCCATCAATGAAGTCAAACCCCAAAACGTCTTAATCTCCAACAGGTAGCTCTAGAGTGAGGCCTAAGTTTGTCACTGTTGTCCCTCAAAAACTGTTCAGCATACAAATTAGTCTGCTCAACAATCTCACCCAAAAATACATCATCCATAGGCAAAAAAAATTACAATCCACTCTACAACATGCATCACCGCTAAAGGCAGGCAACACCGGTTGCACCATGTTTGGATCAACCCAGAGTCCAGCACTTCCAGTAGAAAGTCTAGCAGCCTCAGGCTGCAATCCAGATGCCTCTTGCGCCATCGGCACAGCAGTATCCTCCTCTAAAACAGGCACTGCATCTGCACTGAGAGAACCTTCATCATCCGATGATTCAATGTGGAGAGAAAACTCACTGCCAGAGTCTTCCCCTCCCTCCTCTCCCTCAGACGCACTGTCAGTGTCATAATCCGGCTCAGAGGAAGATTCAAGAAGCATACCAACCAGCAGTCATTCTACGGCTAGCCATAATGATTACTAATAAAGGTAACTTGTCAAACAAGTCAACAACAACAAACACTTTGTAAAATAAGTAATAAACAAAATGCACCTTTATCAAAAATACCTATACACTCCAAAACGATACCACTTACTTGTCAGAAGCAGCTAAACTCACCAACACATACTCTGCACAGACACAGTATGGATTAACAATATCCCACTAAAAAAGAAAGCGATAAGAAAATTACACATAAGACAATGCAAAACACATCACAAAGATTTTCGTGCTTAAAACACTAACTAAATATGCTGACACTTACAAAGAAATGCATCCATACATTACAATAATACTCATTTGGAGTACATACAACAAAAGCGTTTTTCTTGCCAAAAGAATGCAACTATGCAAAACTGCAGAACAACCACTGTCGAACCGGAATCAAAAGCTTTACACTAGATTTAAAAGGAGAAAAAAATCATTACAATCACATATGCAAATAATGCACCAGTCCACCTGCCGAGCTATGGGGTAGGTGGGCCTAAGAGTATAAACTAAATATTCACCCCCGTAAAAGGGGAGCAACCCTTGCCCTTGAGGCCACCCCCCAAAACAAAAATTTTAAAAACTCTGGTTTCTAGTGAGCAGATGGGCCTAAACACATACTGCTACTCTGCCACCCAAAGAGGGCAGAAATGGCCACAATCATCCTCTCATAAAGGGGAGCGACCCATGTCCAAGGGGCGGCTCCCTAAAATAAAAATAAACCCTGGTGGCCTAGTGGCCCTACCAAAAAAAAGAACTATCCCTCAAGGTGATATCAAAGGGGATGATGGACGGAGCACTTGAGCAAATGGAACACTCACCCCCGTAAACTGATCTTAGTTTAATCCATCATCATTCTTTAGCTCACTCACCACCCTAGTTCAGACATGGCCATATGCAAATCAGTCTTACCCTGTGCTCTTTCGTTGCCCTAAATTGTCAGGGTACGCCCAGACGTGGGTCCCTTGCTCACTTTGCCACTGGACTCAAGCTAGCCTTGCTGATGGCCGCTGATTAGCCAGAAACCGGTCCCAAGATGGTTGTTTCCAGGGCAGGGAAGATATGGCTTGGGAGTCGGGGTGGACTGTTCCCACGAAGCACAGGGTCAGAATAATTTGCATACGGCCATGTCTGAACTAGGGTGGTGGAGTGAGCTAAAACATGAATATGAATGTAAAATTCAATCTCTACCACCCCACCCCCCACCCCCAAGGGGCCAATCCCCATTACAGTTATTACATTAGCCCAGTGGGCCGATTTGTTTAAATAAAATTAAAACTGCCCCCGCCCCCAGGGGGCAGATAAAGGCAAAATATATGCCCCAAAAAGGGGAGTGACCCTTGCCCAATGGGCTACTCCCCACTACATTTATTCAATTGGCCCAGTGGGCCAAATACATTTTTTTAATTTTAAATCTGCCCCGTGACCCTTGCCCAAGCACATTGGTAAATTAGGGCTGATTTCTAACCAACCCCCCCCCCCCCCATCCCCCCCACCCCACCAAGGAGGTAGACAAAGCCTTTCGATTTGCCCCCAAAAGGGGGAGCGACCCTTGCCCAAGCGGCCTCTCCCCAGCCAGCAAACACTGGCATGGTTTAAAAAAAAAAAATCCCGGACGCTAGTGGGCATTCCTGCTGCACGATCGTACAGCAGGAATGCACAAAAGAGGCATTGAGGGAAAGGAAAACCCTTTCCTTTCCCACGATGCCTCTTTGGTTTAAATCCCCCCTCCCCAGCCCCAAAATGTACCTGTTAGTTCACCAACGCGCAGGAAGCAAATGGCTTCCGGTGCGTCGGTGAACTAAGGGGAACCTCCAATGACGTCAGCGCGTCTCGCGTGCTGACGTCATTAATGATGCGGTTGGAGGCAGGGAAAGGTCTTCCCCTGCCTTCCCCTGTGCAAAGACGCTGGCGTATGAGCACACAGCGACTGTGTGCCATGACGAGCTCAGCTCGTCATGAGCACACAAGGGGTTAGTCTTCGAACATTGTTTGCAGTATTAAATAAGTTGACCCCTGACATCCCAGCTGCAGTGGCCCTCCTAGTCACGGAGAAGGCGTTCTATTTTGTAGAATGGCCATTTCTGAGAGCTGTCCTAGCCAAACTAGTAATACCCCTAAACTTTTTTTGCATTGATTATGTTGCTCTACACTAAACCAATCACACAGAATAAATGGCTCTTACAGACACTATACCTATTCACCGAGGTACTAGGCACGGATGCCCTCTCTTTCCCTCCTCCTTTTTATTATCGCAATCGACCCATTGGTGAGGACTCTACAAAATAAGCATATTCATTGCGCCCCACAACTCACATATGGCCACTTGTTGTTATCATTATATGCAGACAATATTTTTCTGTTTATAAGACACCCTGAAGATGATCTACCCCCACCCATGCAGGAGGTAATACAATTTGGTCAACTATCAGGGCTCTGCATTAACTGGGCTAAATCGGAAATGCTCCAGCTCACAGACTCCACCCAACCCCTATCGGCAGAACAACCTTTTGAATGGGCATCATATGATACTAAATACCTGGATATACAATTGCATACAGTTAGAGAACAGGTCCTCAGATGCAACTATGGACCGGCAAAAGACTTATTGACCGCGCAAGTTGACAGGTAGATAAAATGACCCCTCTCCCTAAAGTAGCTATTATTAAAATGGGGGTATTGCCACGCTTTTTATATCTGTTCACCAATTTTCCTATTCCACTCCCATGAATCTTTTTCAATAATCTCCGTGGCATTCTGCTGCGGTTGATATGGGCGGAACACTCACCCTTCCCTATGAGCGGAGAGGACTGGGGGTGCCAGACTTCTGCCTCTATAACCTTGCAGCACAGTACCATTATACATACCATTGATACCACCCAGACGCACGCATACCCTATATATGCCCAGAGCGTCCCCAGCTGGAAGGCCTGCTCCATTCTCAAGTATTGCTTTGGGAATCCTGCTAGAAACCACAGACATACAGACAGTGTCAACAACCTGCTGGGCATGGCGTAGGATGCACCACATACTGCACGGAGGTCCCCTCTACGCCGGGGCCATCCCCATATTAGATAACCCAAAGTTCCCACCTACAAGGGAAGTAATAGTTAAATTTACATTTACGAAACATTCACGGTCTATTCTTGACGACCTGTTCCCTGGTGGCCATGTTATACAACTGGCAGACACCTCCAGGGCACAGGATGCCTCCTGTATGGACCTTTTTGTCTTCAAAAGAATCCTGAGAGCCCTCAGGGCTCTCTTACCTACATACCCTCTCCCACCAGATTTCCCACCCTTATCATTAGTAATAAAAGCGTCAGATGGGGGACACTACATCCAAACTATACCGTGCCTACCTTACACTACAACCAGATACAACCACCCGAGTAAGGGAAACCTGGAAGGAGGAGTTGGGAATACCTTTACTGACCAGATATGGAAGTACTGCTGAGCAAATAAAGCGCGTCTCCATTAATCACAGACACAAACTGATTCATTTTAAATACCTACCCACATTATCTCTCCCCGGCAGACATCGCAAAGGTTGACTCCACCAGGTCTGCTGCATACTTGAAATGTAGCCCCCCCCCCCCCCCGTGCAGATTTCGCTCATCTCACCTAGACATGCCTGGTTATTGCTAAATACTGGGAGAACATGTTTGCCCAGATTTCCATCAAGACCGATTTCGAACTGACCCCCGATCCAGTAGTTGTTCTGCTTGGCTACACTCATAATGTGCCCCAAGGGATCTCCTGCTTAGTCTCTATGGCATTGCTCATTGGAAAGAGGGAGATATTCCTGAGGTGGGCGGGACCCTGACCACCCTCCGCCAATGACTGGCTTGATCAGCAGATGTGAACGTCTGGGAGAAGATTACGCTAATATACAACCCCTCACATCACGACCCAAGGATATTTGGTCCCACTTTCGTCAGTATCTGTACACTTTGGACCGAGAGGCGTCTACACCCCCTCAAACCCTGCTAGGGTCCCCCACAGAGGCATTCTCTTGTAGGAATGCACCCTCATGCCTGATAGCACAAATTAATAGCTGTCACTCACCCTATAAACTGTTTTCCTTCAAAGAATATGTGGAATGCCGTCACAGGTATTTTATTCTTAATGTATGAACCTCAATTTGCTGTAGTCAGGAGCATTGTCTCAGCTCTATTAAGCTATACCTATTGCAAAATGTATGTATCCTTTTTGTAAAACTCAATAAAGACAATTGAAAAAATAAGCAGCTCTCTGAACGCTTGTGTTCACATTTCACCAGAGCCACGGCTGTTACAACTGCATTGACACGCTGGGTACCTGTCCTGGACTTTTCCCAGGCTGCTACATGGGCATCACTTCATGTGTTCACAAAGCGCTTATGTCTGGACAACCAAATCCGATGGGAAAGGTACTTTGCCTGCTCAGTCCTGCTAGACCTTTTTGTCTGAGCCAGTTCAGTGATCCCCCACTTGGGAGGTACTGCTTTGGTATCTATTCGTAAGGTGAGGAATCTGCGATTAGAAGTATGCATGAGAAGAACAAGTTGCTGACCTTCGTTAACTATCGTTCTGGTGGATGCTCTAACCACATATTACTCACCGCACCTTTCACCTCCCTGTTCTGTGAACTGTACTCTTTTCCTTCTAAAAAGGTCCCTAGGGAAGAGATTAGCACACTGATCAGGACCTGTCTGCTGTTGTGCTCTGCGTGTGGGGAGTGGACAGCCTAGAAAGCAACTGACGTCACCTTGCATGGAGGATGCCTAAATGCAGTTCTGCACGTCATTCACTGAGCAAAATGAAGCCAAGGAAGAACCGCGTTACGGCACCTACTGGCATGCAGTAGTACTACTTGAAAATGTCCGGATCCAGTCTGACACCTGGGGAGTATTCAAAATGTGAGGAATCTGTGGTTAGAGTATCCATCAGAAAGAGCTTTACCATAGGTAAGTAATTTGTTCATCACTAAACAGTTGTGTGCGTCATTTACATTGAATGCTGAGTTGCCACAAATGGGTTACTTCACACATGTTGGGAAATCGGAGGTACTTTTCTCTGTGGACTGTTCTTCATAAAACGTTTCAGTTTTTCAGTGTTTAAGACATATCAGGTCAAGGTTAACAAAAAGAAAGTTCCCATCTGCCAATGCAAAAGAAACCCACAGAGCTGAAATAGCGTTGTTGGGTGTCTTGAGATTCAGGGAAGGAAAAAGCTTTTCTTTTTATGTACAACCCTCACTCACTCTAGTAGTGATGGGCTTCATCATCTGGTTCATCCTGGTTGCTAAAGTCAGGGGTGGCTCGACTGTATTCCAAGGAGCTCTTTGTATATATATACTCTTTTTTACATAGTGACTGGGGGTTAATATTAAAATGACACGTCCACCCACAAGTACCGCTTTATTAGCTGAGTGAGTAGGCAAAATAAAAAATTATTTTGATAATTGTCAGGGGCATTCAAGGAGTACAAAAGTCCTATGACCCTGAAATTTTGGTTCTGTAGGTTTCTTTTTGCCTTGGCAGAAGGGTACTTTTTTGGTTTGAAGTTCATGTTTGGGGAGAATGTATCTGTGTTTTTTTTATTTTGTTGATTTTTCAAAAACCTTTATTGAGAAAAATTGCACAACACAGTTACAAGACTCCATAGTTGTAAGGGATTAAGCACAACAGTACAATATAGCACAGCCAAAGCAATCTTGGGGACAATGTCAGGGAACAATAGCAAGTAACCACAGAGGAGGTGAAACATACACCAGAAAGAGGCACCATGAGTGGGGCGGAAAGGCAGAGAGAGCCTGGTGGAGCGGTAGCAGAGAGGAAACAGCTCATGGATCTATACCGGCGGCCGCCACAGGCGGGGCGCCGGCGGAGAGTGCGGGAGAAGTCGCAGGGTGCTGTGAATCACGACTGGAGAGGTTGGTCACCAGTGGACCCCAAATGTCAATTCGGCGAGACCTGGCTGGTTGAAGGTCCCAGAACTCAGACAGGAGGGTTTGACAGCAGGAGGCATCCTCAAGCCAGAGGGCAACCTTAGGCGCAGGCCTGCGACCCCAACACATGGAGATCCTACGCCGTGTGAGGACCAGCAGCATGGCAGTCAAGCGACGGGTGGCGTCCGGGCAAAATTTAACAAAGCCTAAGAGGCAAAGCAGAGGGTCAGGTTGGATCAGTGACAAAGTGATTTCAGAAATAGCAGCGTAGACCTCGCTCGAGTATGTGGAGACCCGGGGGCACAGCCAGGCGAGGTGAGAGAAGTCAGCCGCGGGCGCAGCGCAGCCATCTATCACTAGCAATAAATCCTAACTTGGGCATGTGTCCGATATAGCCGATGTATGTACTTGAAGTGAATAAGGCGCAAACAATAGATTGGAGAGAGGCGTTTTATCTGATTACAACAACACAAGCTGTCGGCTTGAGAAATTTTGGGTCCCAGGTCTTCGCCCCATGCAATGCGCGCCCAGTCAGTGGAGAAGACACTGCTAGCGTGTAAGCATAGATTTTAGTGATAAATTTTTCAGGAGAGTAGGATGCATAGAGAAGATCGAGAGTGGCCATCAAAGGGCGGGGCGGAGACTGGGGAAATGTGAAGTGAAGCTTCTTGCAAACAGCTCTGAGTTGGTAATATAACAGGGTGTCCATGGGGCCAGAATCGGCGGCAAGCTGGAAGAATGTGCCCCCAGGGTAGAGGTTCAATACTGTGGAGCGGTCCAGACGAGTGGCGTGCGTGACCATCCCAGAAGAGTGGAGAGGAGGAAAAGCGGGGAGGTGAGCGATTGGCATAGTGTTCGTGTAAAGCATATCGGAGCCAGAAAATTTGCGGAGCCCATCCCGAGCCCAGCGCAGGTTCTCAACCGTGTCCATTTCAGTGCAGAGGAGTTTCACTGGGGTGAATAGGGCAGTTAAGAGCGGCCACGGGGCGGCGAGGTCAGCCTCTACCGCAACGTGAGGTTGGAATGGTGTGGAGTGGGGCCAGAAATGAAGAAAACTGGCCTGAGCGCTGAAAGCATAAAGCTTGAAACCTGGGGCGCCAAACCCGCCACGCGACATCGGAATACTGTGGGTGCTGTAAGCGATCCGGGGTTGCCGACCCACCCAAATCAGGGTGATTAGCAGAGAACGAACCTTGCGAAAGAAGTGAGCGGTGAGAGGGATGGGAATATTTTCGAATAAATATAAAAACTTCGGAAGTACCACCATTTTGGCGATGGCAGTGCGCCCGGCCAAAGAAAGTGGCAGCCGGTTCCAAAGAGGGATCTTGGACTAGAACCAGTCCACTGCACAGCCAAAGTTCACTTTCCAGAGTTAATCCACGTCCCTGCTCAACCAAATGTCCAAATATCTAGTGGGCTCAGATGCCCACATAAAAAGATAGTCAGGAACAAAGGGTATTGTGGCTTCTGTAAGGGGGAATAGTACAGACTTATTCCAGTTGACCTGAATTTCGGAGTAGCCACCAAAACTATCACCTCACGGACCAGTGGGCTGAGGTCTCTTGGGGATTGCGGACATAAAGAGTTATGTCATCCGCGTACATAGAGACTAACAGAGCACGAGCTGCAAAACCAATGCCTCTCTAGGATTGATGTTGTCGGAGACGAGCCTGCGAGGGGTTCCTTTGCAACAGCGAATAGCATTGGGTACAGCGGACAGCCCTGCAGAGTACCACGCCCGATAGGGATGGGCTCCGAGATCTGTCCATTTATACGAAGACGGGCAGTAGGAAGAGTGTAAAGGAGTAGTACTTTGTGGCGGAAGACCTGGCTAAACCACAACCGGGGGAGGAATTACGGGCAGGGCTGCCGTCTTGAAGGGGGGTGATGTAGGATGCAGCCCGAGGCTAGTGGAGGAGGTTAGCAAGGGTTTTCCCAGGGCGATCACCCTCACCGAAGCGGCATGCCCGTGCCTCCCTACCTAGAAATTAAAGTTCTCTGTTGGCCTTGTTGGCAAAGTCAGTGAGTTTCCCACGTATCTGAACAAGCTTGCCTGGGTGTGGGTCCTGGGCGTGAGAAGAGTCGAATGCCTTAATCTCCCCTTCCAATTTGTCAGAGTGCTGCGGATGGAGCGGAGGACGCCAGACTGCTTGGAGATACATTCCCCACGAATGACCGTTTTAAACCTTTCCCGAAGCGTGGACGGGGAGTCCACAGAACCCTTGTTGAGCTCGAAATAATTTGCAATTGCGGTTTGTATTTCGTCACAGAAGACTCTAGCGCATTAGGGGGAAGCCGCCAGGAGAAGGCACGGCAGGGTGAATGTGGAAGACAGAGGCATAGGCGATCGGGAGCATGATCTGAGAGAGTGCACGTCATATGATTAATGGAGGTAAGCCGGACCAAGGCATTCAGAGTAGTGATCCACAAATCTAGATGGGACCAGCAGCCACGAATACCAGTGACACAGGTGCCCTCCCGCGCAGCAGGGTAAGCATGACGCCATGCGTCGTACAGGGATTTGTCAGAATGGAGCTAAGGAGTGAAGCTGCGCGCGGGTGAGTAGCATGAGTGCCGGACTGGTCTAAAGCGGCGGACAATGTTACATTAAAATGCCAACACCTCTCTGGGATCAGGAAAGATGAGTCTTGGAGCCTTGTTTAACGCAGATTTTGGCAGGGTATGCCAAGGAGTAGGAGATCTTGTGCTTTTGGAGGAGTAGCTTCGCCGGTAGGAACTCACGGCGAGCCGCCTGAACCGCAGTGGTGTAGTCAGGATAGAACGACAGGGAGTTGCCCTGGTGACAGATTTTTCCCTCTATCTCTGGCCGCCCGCAGAATCGCGTCACGGTCCCTAAAGTTCAAAATTTTGGCTATGATGGGGTGGGCCAGCAGGGCGAGGGCCGAGGGAGGGGTGGGCAAGCTCAATAATGAAGACAAGTGAAAGGATGTTTCCAAAGAGCTCACAAAACAACTGATCCACATAGTCCTCCATATGTATGCAGAGACTCCCTCTGTGTTCCCCTTCGCTCTGTTTACCTTCTCCCCCTCCCTCTGACCCCAGACAGCTCTCGGCCGAGTACAGACGCCGAGGGCTGCTTTCCCGACTTTGGCGGCCATATTGGGTGGGGGCTGATGAGTGACGCGCTCTAGCAGTGCTTATTAAGGGTTCTGAGAGCCGGTGAGGGTGTTTCCTTACAGCAGCTAATTTTCCCTCCTGAGGCGGAAGCCGGGAGGTCTCTCCTCTGTACTTTGCGCTTTTTAGCGTTTTAATTGCTTTTAGAAATCCGTATTTCTGACGCTTGATCTAATAAGCGTGCAGAGACTCCCTCTGTGTTCCCCTTCGCTCTGTTTACCTTCTCCCCCCCCCCCCCCCCCCAGACGCCGAGGGCTGCATTCCCGACTTTGGCGGCCATATTGGGTGTGGGCTGGTGATTGGCGCGCTCTAGCAGCGCTCATAAAGGACGGCTATGACTCCGCGCAGCGGACGCGTGCAGCGGACGCGCCAGAGTCATGCCTGTCTGCGCCCGCCCGCATTACGGAGGCGGACGGTGGGACGGGTGCGGCTGGATTTAGGCTCTCCTATTCGTCTTTGGATCTTCTGACACTCAGGAAAGATATGTCCTCGTGTCAGGTGGTCTTTCCAGGGCGGTGTAGAGGCAAACGTAGATGTCCTGGCTGTGGGTGGCTCCCTGGTAATTCCTCGGTGAGCGGGGCTTTTAGCCCGAAGTCCATTGCTAATTACAAATGTATGTTGCTTAATACACGCTCCTTGGGCAGACATGCGCCTGATATTTTTGAGCTGTTAACCAATGAAAAACCCGTCTGTTTAATGCTCACCGAAACCTGGTTGGGTGAGTCCTCCAACCCTGATATTGCGATTGCAATCCCGCCTGACTGTTATTTTCAGACATGATAAACCTATTGGGAGGGGCGGAGGAGTGGCGATTGTGGTTCATAGATCTGCCACATGTGTGGTCACTCCCATGGCACCCATCTCTGGTTGTGAGTCCTTGGCTTTTTCCATTGCCCTATCTTCCCATCAATCTTTCTCTGGGCTCCTGGTCTATAGACCTCCAGGTCAGCGAGGGCACTTTTATGAGGAGTTGCAGGCATTAATTACAGCACTTTGCTTAAAGACTGAACACTGTATTGTTCTCAGGGACTTTAATATACATATGGAGGATGGGCGAGACGGTGAAACGATTAAAATCATAGATACCACCGCCCCCCTAGGCCTTGTTCCCTACTTATCAGTTCCGACTCATAATAGGGGCCATACGCTAGCTAGACCAGGTGTTTTCTACTATTCCTCTGGTTATGGCCAACCCCATCCCTGTTCAGACCATTTCCTGATTAGCTTCCAGATCCAGGGTGTTATTCCTAATCATTGTAGGCAAACGAGTAGGGCTTATCATCGGGTGACCCCAGAGAGTCTTGCACAAGCCAGTTTGGAGCATCCTTGCCTTCTCTCAGGTGATCTTGAGGGGGATCTCGACCTACTACAGAAGTGGCTAGTGGAGCGGTTAGATGATCTCGCTCCTCTTATTGCGCCTCGGAAGACTGCTAGGCCGACCTCCGCGCCGTGGTTTACTGACTCTCTTGCACTTTCCAGACGAAACTGCAAGGTACCAGAGAGGCTCTGGCGCAAGCAGTATGATCCCGAGGCCAAGGCCGCTTATAGGGCTACCATCAAGATCTATCATGCTGATATTCTGGCCAAAAAAAAGAACTATTATGCAGCAAGAATCGAGTCCGCCTCCAGTTCCTGCAGGGAAATTTTTACTATCGTCAAGGAGTTTGTGACTCCGAAGGCCAGTGCTTCACATCATGAGTTTTCCGAGCCATGGGTGATCTCGATAGCTAGTTTTTTCTCTACAAAAATTAAGCAGATTCAAGAGTCCTTTCCCTCCCCGGACCCTAGTGTTGTCACCATCTCGAAGCACCAGTTGAATTTGATAACTGAACCTGGACCCTTTCTCGCTGAGTTTCCACCCATCTCTGTCAGCCTCCCGGGACCTCCTGTCTAAACTGAAATCAGGCTTACCATCTGACCCCTGCCCTGCTAGTTTTCTAGTTAGGGCTGGTGAGGCTTTGAACCCATTAATCAACCCCATTCTCAACCTTTCTTTGTCAAGCGGTGTAGTCCCTTCGGTTTGGAAACAGGCGATGGTTGTTCCATTACTTAAAAAGTCGGGTCTTGATCCTGAGACCCTCGCCAACTATAGGCCGATTTCCCTCTTGCCTGCTCTCGCTAAGACAATAGAAAAGCATGTTCATTCTGTGCTCTCCAATTATCTTGAGACCCATTGTCTGCTGCATTCCTCCCAGTCGGGCTTTCGCTCCAATCTAAGCACCGAGACAGCACTTCTGGAGGTTAATATGGCCATCAAGGAAGTGCTGGTTGAGGGAGGAAGAGCTATGTTGGTAATGTTAGACCTGTCGGCTGCTTTCGACACCGTCCCTCATGAGGGTCTCCTCAACAGACTCCATGAGATCGGTCTGAGAGGGACGGTGTTGAACTGGTTTAGATCTTACCTAGCTGGTCGCCGACAGGTGGTCTGGGCCCCCCCATACTCAGCCGAAGTGCCGCCTTTGGAGGTCGGAGTTCCTCAGGGGTCGGGGCTTAGCCCGACTCTTTTTAACATCTTATGACCCCTTTGGGGGTGCTGGCTGAGTCTTTTGGGGCTCAGATCGTATCATACACTGATGATACTCCGCTCCTTTTCACGTGTGGGAAGGGGGCTGAGTTCAACGAGGAGAGCATCCGTGGGTGTCTTGAGGCTGTGTTCGAATGGTTTCAGCGAAACAGCCTCAAATGTAACCCTGTAAAATCTGAGGTGCTTTTCTTCGGGTGTCAGGCAGACCCTAAGTGGCAGGATTGGTGGCCTGCGAACATGTCCCCGCCCACGTCTTCCTCGCAGGTTGCGAAGAATCTGGGGGTCAAAATTGATAACTGCCTGTCTCTTAAGTCCCAGATCCTTGGTCTGACGGGCACCTGCTTTGGTCTCCTTAAAATGTTGCGCAAGTTTCTTCCCCTGCTCCCGCTTGCGCATAGGAAAACCACTGTCCAGGCTCTCATCTGTTCTAGGCTGGACTAATCAAATGTTTTGTATTTGGGTCTTCCCGACTATCTCTTACAGAAACTTCAGGTGGTCCAGAATTCGGCGGCTCGGGCAGTCTTTGGTCTGCCGCGCCGCGCGAGAGCCTCGGACCTTTTACACTCCCTACACTGGCTCCCTATTCGCAAGCGGATTGTTTTTAAAACACTGACGCTGGCGCATAAGGCTCTCCATGCTGTAGGAGCTATATATATTCAGAAACGCCTTGCTTTTTACAAGCCTGTCAGATCCCTAAGATCGGAATCTCTTGGTCTGGCCACGGTTCCTTCTGTCAGGAAAGCAAGGGTGGGGGGGCACTCTTTTAAACACCTGGCTCCCAAGCTCTGGAATGCCCTCCCTTTGTCACATCGCGGTATCTCGAACCTGTTGGCCTTTAGAAAAGGCCTGAAGACATGGTTCTATGGACAGTGATCTGCTGTTTTTCTTTACGTTCCTCCCTCTGCTTTCTGTTAGTTTGCTGTGGGTTTGAAAGCGCCAGGACACTCCTTGGAGTAGCTGAGCGCTATGTAAGACACCCATAACATTAACATTAACATACGGGAGATGTTGGTGGATTCGGGCACTCCCGTCATGCGGAGGTTGCTCCTGCGGGAGCACACCTCCAAATCCTTGTTCTTTTTCCGGATGAGATCTAGTATTTTGTCCATCTGCAGTAGTTTCTGGCGGTATTGAGTGGCGGCATCCTCATTGTCCGATACCCTGGTCTCTACCTGCAGGAGTCGGGCATCGTGGGAATCGACTCGGTCCTTCCCTGTGTCCAGACGGGCTGACAATTGAGCCAGCTGACGCTCTATGCTGGTGACAGTGGACTTGACGCCAGCATGATGGCCTTTAGGTCGTCCTCGCGTGTCGGAGCCATGTCGGATGGAGTCAGAGGGTCCCCTCAGTCAGTGCCCGCGCCCTTCTTGCACCGCTGATCAAAGGTGATTTTAGGCTGCTTAGAGTAGGTTCTTCCCACGACTGGAGGAGCAATCAGGCAGCGGAATAGAGGCTATGGAGAGAAGGGAAGAACGTTGCACCCGGTGGCGGTAGAGCAGCTCTAGAGCGTGCTGATGCACTGGACCAGCAGGCGGTTGAGACGATGGGCAGAGGCAGTTAAGTTAGGCCGAAAGTAAGTGTAGCGCGAAGGCCGCCAGTGACAAACCTAACGCCAAGGGGTCAAAGCAGATGATCATTGAGCCCACCAGTCCAGTCCGGGGGAGGAACGGTGAGGCCTGGCGTGTAAAGGATGGGCCAGACCGGTGTGGTGGCAGGATGGATGAGTTGTGTGCAGGGCTGCCAGAGAAGCAGAGGGTGCAGCGGCACCAGCCCAGTCGTTGGTGTCATCAGGAGGATGCAGGCCAAGAGCAGGCAATGGCGCAGTATAATCAGGGGGGACTCTCCACAGCGCAATGCCCGTGTGAAGGGTCCCCCAGGGAGGAGGCCGACAGAGCAGTCCGATCTCAGGCCAGAGGAGTGTGAAGTTACGGGCACGGGGTATCCGCAGCAGCAAGGCCCAGCAGAGGGCGAAGGTCAGAGGGCGGAGGGTCAGCGCCACACAAGAGACCATGCGCAGGACCGGATCAAGGAGGAGGCAGCCAGGAGCTCCCAAGTAATAACTTCAGCCGGCTCGGGCCCAGCGAGAGCGAATGGCGGGCGTCGCCCAAAAGCAGTAGCGGTGATGAACGGCGGGTAGATGCCCAACACGCAAGCCGCCGCAGGAAGAGCACCCCTGAAGAAGTTCAGGCCTCTGTGATGACTGGGCAGTGCGGCCGACTCAGCAGCCGCAGCAGGATGCCTCAGGGAGCCAGTAGGCCGCAGCGGAAGGGGCGCGCCGCGTAGCGGGGAGCCAAGGGGAGCGTGGCGCCCACGTCGCTCGGCCCGCTGGGGAGAGGCCTGAGCGGCGGACACCGGTGTTTGGAGCGTGGCGCCCTGCGTGTGAGCAGGCCAGGCCGGGCGGTACGACTAGTGTGCTCCCAGTGCCGCCACAGTGCGCCGCCACAGCAACAACACTTACTGGCTCCAGCAGAATAATGCCAGGGGCGGAATGCATGATGAGGATCAAGTGCCTGGAACTTGACCGCAATCCGGTCCGGAGAGGCCGGGTCAGCCGCGCCAGCTACGGAGCCCAGGCCAGGGACACACGCAGCGGCGAATCTCAGCCCAGCAGCGTCGCAGAAAGACGGGAGTGAGACCAATCTGAGTCCCAGGGTCGGGTGAGTGGCGATGGCGCGGTGTCGAGCAGCGATGGGCGCTGTGTCTGCTGGATTTTAATCGGATATTTGGCTTGGCCGGCAGAGCCCACTCAAGGTGCGGCCATCTTGCAGCCGGCTAAGCCACACCCTGAATCGATCTAAATCTTAACTGTTTAGAAGGTCTCCCCTCCCTTCCAGGTTGTTTATTTCAGCTGTAAGAAACCCCACCTTTTTGTGTTTGGCCAAAGATTCACCTGCCTACCCCACAAGCCCTTAAACATGCAATATTGCTCCCCTTCCCACACAGATTGGCCTTTTTGGAGGTACTTTTTTTTAGAGTTCATTGAAGTGATGATGTGTGGAAATGCTCGTCCAATCCCCCTTTCATGAACTAGAGACCAACATTTAGGGCTCATTTTTGTTTTGTCCACGCATGAGACTAAAGTTTGCAAGGGCAATATTAGTAGTTCTATATTTTCCACTGAAGAAGCAGTAACCTGAGAATTAATGTACCGTGAAATCGGTTGGAGGTGTGGATGGTTTGACAATTGGAGGGCACATGGCTAGACTGATGCACAGGGTCTTCTGTACGAAATGTGCCTTAAAAAGGATCTGTGTGGTTGAAGGGATATGCTTGTGAAGTGATGGAAAATAAAACATTTAGCATCTGGGACAGTATTTGGCGCTCCAACCCTTGCCCATGTTCCCCCTCTGTCACGGTGACTCCACTGGCTTCTATTCAGACGATACTTTAGTTAGTGATACATGGAGCTGGCGGGGAGATTCAGTTCATTGGTGCACCCTTGACAGATCTACCTCCACTCTGCTGATGCTAAACTAATGCAGACCCCAGGATCCATTTGTAGTGACAAGGTAGGAAGTGTAATACTGCAGTAGGGCCAAACTCTGGAATCGGCTCTCATTCGATATTAGATATTGATCGGTAGTCCTTTTAAGATATACCTTTAACCTATTGTGATTACACAAACACATACATTTTCTAGGGCTAAACTGCTATGTAAATGTTATGGTATGGCTTGCAAAGCCATATTTGAGCCATTCACAGTAGATGTATGTGGTCTCTAGTTGGTGTTTTAATGCAATTGTATTCTTAACATAAATGACTGAGAGCACAACTTCAAAGCTCTTAGCCAACTCAAAAAAGAAGGGGCAATGGTTATTGATTGAAAGTGTTTAATTTCACCTAAATTCTTGTTTATGACTGCTACTTGGAGTGTCGATTTCTACTTCAACAAAAGTTTATTTGTAGGTCTTGAGATACCACAAATCACTGTTCTCAGACTGTGCTCTTCTGTCTCACTCTTTCCAGGCAAAGAAAAAGAAACGAGGCGAGAGGTTTGGCATCGTCTAACATTGAAGACTAATTCATCTTGAATGTCTTGTTTTGTGTTTTTTGCTCCAGAAACTGAGATTGTAAAGGATTTTTTGAGAACTTTTTAAAAAAATAAACAAAATGTGACGTTGGACACCTGGTCTGCCCATTATTGCAAGTTTGCTTTTCACAGTTGACGTGTAAATTTCTTTGAATGTGCACAAATGGCGAAGTAACCATGTACAGAATTGATGACCTATATAAATCAATCTGCACAAGTCAGATTTTCGTTCAGCAGGAAAAAGGCTGTGGGGAGTCATGAAGAATGCTCTCCTGCACATATTTTTTCCAAGTAATACCCACTCCCTGTTGAGGATGCATAAGCCTGACTGGCTAAGCAGGGCCAAATGGCAATGGTCCTACCCCTATGGAGGGTGTGATGCCACTTGCTTTTCCCCTGTTGCCCACTGGATTACTTCCTCCAACACATTTTATGGTGATTATTTTGTTACACAAATACATTGCTCTAAGGCTGTTCTCAGAAAAGAGACCTTGTAAGGGTAGGGTAGAAAAAGAATCCAGGCCTGACTGTCGAGGAGAAATCAAGTGTAGAAAGGCCCGCAATATGATGGATAGTAAAAGATGGTGGAGTCATGTGATAATGCAAGCAGGGTCCAAAAAAGGAAGGGGGTTATGTTATGTGTATTTGTAAAGCACACTATCACCCGTGAGGGTATCCTGGCACTGAGCAGGTGTGTGCGTGTGCCTAGTCCTGCCTGTGGTAAGTTGGTTAATTGAAAAGCCAGGTCTTTAGCTTCTTGTGGAATTTAAGAAGAAGGGAGGAGGCTCTCATGTGGAGTGGGTGTCTAATAGATTGCAAAAATTAACTGCAGATGGGCTAGGTGTAAATATGCTTGACTAAAACATCTGCAGGACAAAATCTACATGGAGGTGCTCTGAGCTATGCAATCGAAGGGCTTGTGTTCGAGGCATGTGCGCTGCTGAATTCATATCTTGTGCATAGATCGCCGCCTAGTGTTAATTCCGGATGATTGCTCTTGTTGTCTTGGAAGAGTTTTCGAAGTATCACGAGATAGGTGACTCCTCCCTTGGACTACAGTGCGCATGGGCATCCTCTCCCTCCTCAGATTGTTTTTTTCCGCCATTGGGTTCGGATGCAAACTCCTATACTCCAACTTCGGAAGCGAAACAAAACTTTTCTAAAGGCCAAAAGGCCTTTGGTTCGACGGTATTGTTCTCGATCGGTACTTTCTCTACTCGATCCAGCCTTCCATCTCCAAGCGATCATCGACGCGGGCCGTTGGGCCTTTTCGACGCCACGTGAGCCGACCGTCGATGGAAAGAAGCCCATTTAAAAGGTGCCCGCAATGCCACGCCAAGTTCCCACATACTGATAAGCACTCCGTATGCAACAAGTGCCTTTCCCCAGACCATAAAGATGAAAGCTGTCCAGCCTGTGCACCGTTTCGATCCAAGAAGACTATTCGAAACAGACGTGCCTCCAGGCAAGAAATGCAGCGACAGGCACTAGACCCGGACAACATCTTCGATGACGACCAGGTACTACAAGAGGCGCCAGATTCGGACCTAGAGCTAGTCACCGTAGAGGACTACTCGGACTCCGATGACGATATCCCGCCAGGGCAAATCTTGAGTACCATGCCCCCGACACCATCTACCCCAATAATAACGGCTCCGGTCAAGGCATCGCCAAAAGACCTTAGCCAAGATCATAAAAAAAGTTTCGACTGCCCCGCCATCCGGCTCGGCTCCGAAACCGAAACCTTCAGAAACCCCAGGGCCCAGTAACACTGTCCCGAAGAAGGTTCCAGAGCCAAAGAAGGTCGCCGACCCGAAGGGCGTCGATCCGAAAGCGGCCGTACAGCCAAAGAGCGTCGAGCCGAAAAAGACTGTGGACCCCCAAGAAGGCCGTACAGCCCAAAAGTGTTGAGCCGAAACACGTTGTCGACCCGAACAAGGCCACACAACCCAAGGGTGCCGAACCAAAGAAGGCCGCCGACCCGAACAAACCTTCGGCACCGAAAAACGTCGACCCGACAAAAGGCGCCGTACCAAAGCATGCGTCCAAGCCAGAACGTCCTCTCGGACCGAAAACACCGGATCCAAAGACTCCAGTCGATCCAAAAAAGACAATCGACTCCGGGAAAGACGCTCAGCTGAAAAAACTAAAGACTCCAGTCGATTCCAACAAAAACATCGACTCTGGAGATAACACTTCTCCGAAAAAGCCTGTGGAGCACAAAAAACGCGTCGACCCGAAAGACAGTTAACCCGAAAAAAGGCCCGAGCCGAGAAAGCCGGTACGAAACCTAAAGTCGTCTACACACCAAAGCCTAAGGCTCAACTGTTGAGTAAGAACTCTTCCACCCAGACCCAACAGACGACCAAGCAAAACATTTTATTGACCCACGGACTGGCAAAGTTACCATCCTGCATAGGAAAAAGAGGCCTTTGGACTTTCAACCTCAGTCCCCCATTCCAATGAAGAAAAAGGACTTAGGGACTTCTCCTGCTAGACCCTTCATTCCTTTTCAACCTATCATGCCTACTAATCCTTTTAATCCATACATTCCTTATTCTCCCTCTCATCACGGGGATAATGAAGGTGACACAGAGGATGAGCCACAGCCTGAATATGACTTCCCACAGGAACCTGACCCTCAGGAACCTTGGGAAGAGCCAACTGACCCTTATACCACCCATCCCATCCCTGACATGTCCTCCTACCCTACTAAACCATCTCCTCCTGACAACACAGTAGTTTTTAATCAGCTAATAGATAGGGCTGCACAGTTCCCCAACATGGATATGCATTAATGACCCCGTTAAAGAGGACTTCTTGTTTGACACCTTCCCTGCATCAGAAAAAGTGTCAAGACACTTTCCATGTTAAAGGGAGTTCTAAAACATGCACCTGACATATTTAAGGACATAGCCAGGGCACGGGTAATCAACCCCAGAATAGAAAAAAGTATAGGGCGGCCCCTACAGACCCTACTTACATCAAAGGGCAGTTACCACTTGATTCTTTGGTAGTGGCCAACGCACGTAAAAGGGCCAACTCCCAAACAACCGGGGAAGCACCTCCCCCAGATAAAGAGTCAAAGATACTAGAGGCATCAGGGAAAAGAGTAGCAGCACAAGCCTCCAACTCGTGGAGGATAGCTAATACACAAGCTCTACTGGCCCGGTACGACAGGGCGCATTACGACCAGCTAGAGACCCTAATGCAACACCTACCTGAGCCTTTCAAAGCACAAGCACAAGATCTCATACAGGAGGGAAAATTCATAACAAATGCCTCCATCAAATGCGCGCTTGACCCAGCAGACACTGCAGCTAGGTCAATCAACACTAGCGTTCTCCTCCGCAGACATGCGTGGCTGCGTATTTCTGGTTTTAAAAATGAGGTACAGTCCACTATCCTTAATCAACCTGTTAACCAGGACTTTCTGTTTGGCCCTGCTGTCGACACCATTTTGGATAAAATGAAGGACACAGAGACAGCAAAATCTATGGGGGCATTGCAATTTCAGCAACAAAAGGGCTCCTTTCGTCGCTTCTCATATAGGGCAAACACACGAGGACATGCCTCACAAACAACGACCTTATATAAAGGTAACGCACAAAGCTCCTTTGCTAAAAACACCACCAGAGGAGGCTACAGAGGTAACAATACCAAGGGAAGAGGACGTGGAGGCAATAACACCAGAGCCTCCACTGCCTCAAAACAGTGACTCTATCACGCTACCTCCAGACCACATAACACGGGTCGGAGGCAGACTACAACAGTTCCTACCCGTCTGGAACACAATTACCACTAACGGGTGGGTGAGAGAAATTATCCAGTCTGGCTACTGCCTAGAACTGACTTCTACACCACCAAACATACCACCAAGACATTGTCCAATGTCCAGAGAACACATCACCCTATTACAACAAGAGGTGAACTGCATGCAAGAAAAGGGGGCCATAGAGCAAGTCCCTTTCCAACAGCAAGGGAAGGGAGTGTACTCCCTATATTTCCTTATTCCCAAGAAGGACGGCTCTCTCAGACCAATACTGGACCTCAGACCCCTAAATCAATACATACTGTCGGAGCACTTTCATATGATAACATTACAACAGGTGCTCCCGTTGCTACAACAGGGGGATTTCCTAGCAACACTGGACCTCAAAGATGCGTATTTTCACATACCCATCCATCCTGCCCACAGAAAATACCTCAGGTTCACAATAGAAGGTCAACACTACCAATTCAAGGTTTTGCCCTTCGGGGTTACCACGGCTCCAAGAGTGTTTACAAAATGCTTAGCGACCGTGGCAGCATGTCCATGTGTACCCTTACCTGGACGATTGGCTTATACAAGCGAAATCGTACCAACAACGTGCAGAGCACACGTCTCAACCAATCCAGCTGTTACACAGCTTGGGATTCTCAATCAACTACACAAAATCACATACAGCAGTACCTGGGAGCCACCAAAAACACCTCAGTGGCAAAGGCGTATCCAAACTCAACAAGGGTAACCAGTATGCAGACACTCATTCAGAAATTCCAGCCACAACACTCTCTCCCAGCTCAAGTCTTTATGCAGCTCATAGGCATGATGGCCTCCTGCATATTCATTGTCAGACTACAAATGCGCCCATTACAGGAATGCCTAGCACGGCAATGGAACCAGGCTCAAGGACAACTAAAAGACCTAGTGTTGGTAGACAGTCGCACTCACAACTCTCTACAGTGGTGGAACCCACAATACCTTTCCAAGGGGCGACTGTTCCAAGAGCCGGTTCCACAACTAGTACTAACAGCGGACGCATCACTGACAGGCTGGGGAGCCCATCTCCTTCAATACACGGTACAGGGCCTCTGGACAAACAAGCAGAAAAGGCTGCATATCAACCAACTAGAGTTGCTAGCTATATTCCTAGCCCTGAAAGAATTTAAAAAATACTTGTACAGCAAGATGGTGTTGATCCGGACGGACAGCATGACTACAATGTACTATATCCAGAAACAGGGGGGAACACACTCTCCACAGCTGTCCCATCTGGCACAGAGCATCTGGAAGTGGGCGATTCCCCCCCAAAAAATTTCTCCTAGCAAAACACCTTCCAGGGAAGGACAACCAAGTTGCCGACCTGCTCAGCAGGCACAGCCAGCAATTATACGAATGGGAGATTCACCCCCAGGTCCTCCAACCATTCTTCGAGGAGTGGGGTCAACCAGAAATAGACCTGTTCACCACAAAAGAAAACTCGAAATGCCAATACTTTGCCGCCAAGTTCCCACATCCATTGTCACAGGGCAATGCGATATGAACTGGTCAGGCAGATTTGCGTACGCTTTTCCCCCAGCACCACTGATCCCGCTGGTAGCACGCGAACTGCGGCAACACTCTCTCACACTAATCCTAGTTGCTCCCCCATGGGCGAGACAACCTTGGTACACAACGGTCCTAGAACTCTCAGTAGTTCCCCATCAAAGACTGCACCTTGCGCCTCATCTTCTAACTCAGAACCATGGAGAAATCAGATCCCAACCAAATGAACCTAGCGATCTGGCTCCTGAGGTCTTAGAGTTTGGATATCTTAACTTGCCCCCAGATTGCATGAATATCATTAAGGAGGCAAGAAGACCAACCACACGAGCGTGCTATGCAGCTAAATGGAAAATATTTGTTATTTACTGCAACAATAACCAAATCAATCCATTAGACGCATCAACACAAAACATTATATGTTACCTGCTGCACCTACAAAGATGTAACCTAGCATACTCTTCAATACGGCTACACCTTGCTGCCATTGCAGCATACCTTCAAAACAGACAACACCTTTCACTGTTTAGGATACCAGCAATCAAAGCTTTTATGGAGGGTCTAAAAAGGGTGATTCCTCCTAGGCACCACCCTTCCCCAGTCTGGAATCTCAATATAGTGCTTACCTGACTCATGGGCCCTCCTTTCGAACCCTTACATTCTTGCGAAATACAATTCCTAACGTGGAAAGGTGCTTTTCTAGTGGCCATCACCTCACTCAGAAGAGTTAGTGAATTACAAGCGCTTACAATTCAAGAACCTTTCATGCAGGTACACGCCAACAGGGTGGTTCTTAGAACAAACCCTAAATTCATGCCTAAGGTTGTATCCAATTTCCATATCAACCAATCAATAGAACTGCCAGTGTTCTTTCAAAATCCACAGTCAGTAGCTGAGAGAGCACTGCACACACTAGGCGTGAAGAGAGCTCTACTTTACTATGTAGACAGAACTAAATCCTTTCGTAAAACAAAGCAACTGTGTGTTGCATTTGCACCACAGCACAAGGGGAATCCAATTTCAAAATCTGGAATAGCCAGATGGATAGTTAAATGCATTCAGATATGCTATCAAAAGGCAAAACGCACTTTAACCGTCCCCCCAAGAGCACACTCCACTAGGAAAATGGGGGCATCCATGGCTTTCCTAGGAAATTTTCCTCTTGAAGACATCTGTAAGGCAGCCACATAGTCCACCATACACATTTTCACAAAACATTACTGTGTAGATGTACAAACAAAACAGCAAGCTGCTGTAGGCCAGGCTGTCCTCAAAACTCTTTTTCAAACTGCTGCAGCTGGCACAGGTAGCCACCGCTAGAGGAGATACTGCTATACAGTCTATGCACAAGATATGAATTCAGCAGCCCACATGCCTCGAACAGAATATGCTACTTACCAATATGCATCTGTTCTTGGCATGTAGGGCTGCTGACATTCATATCGCCCGCCCTTCTCCCCGGTGCCTGTCGCAGCTGCAGCATTCTCTCTGGCATGGCCATCTCTTACTTTGCTATCTCCATCTCTGCCACAATGGCGAAAAACAATCTGAGGATGGAGAGGATGTCCATGCGCACTGTAGTCCAAGGGAGGAGTCACCTATCTCGTGATACTTCAAAAACTCTTCCAAGACAACAAGTGCAATCATCCAGACCCAACACTAGGCGGCGATCTATGCACAAGATATGAATGTCAGCAGCCCTACATGCCAAGAACAGATGCATACTGGTAAGTAGCATATTCCTTTCTCTACTGGATATTGGGTGCAGATCATCCCTTTCACTGGTATTCAAAAGTAACTGAAGTGTACATGAGTAGATAAAACTTTACAGGGATTAAAAAAAAATGCAATGACACTGCATCGCTATTCTAATGACTGCTATGTCTAAGATGGAACATTTTGGGGGGGTGGTCAGGATGCTAAATATGGCGGCCACTCTTCCCTGACCTCCGTCGCCACCTCCACTGCCATCTGTTCTTATCGCTAAATTGCAAGGCTCCAAAGGGATCCAACCCCCTAGAGCTGGTCGCAGGTACTGGAAGGAGAGACTTGGAGCCCTGCTGCTGAGCCACGGAGAGGGCTCCTTCACTGAGAGGTGTGGCACTGCCTGCATTGCATGGAGTGGGCCATTACCGGCAGGCGGCTTCAACCTCAGCTTGAGGTGTGGAAGGCCTGATCCCGCAGGAGTGACCTGGGGGAGTGTTAGCAAAGGCCCTGGGATTTTGGCTGTGGTCCATGGTGAAGGGGCCTCCCGTTGCTGTATGGCATTAGAGGGCGGTGGCCCCATGACTCCAGTCAGGAAACCACGACTGTGAGGCCCTGCACTTCCTGAGGGGAAAGTACGTAGCACAGACAGGCGTGGCTCTATCTTCGTGGAGAAATTGTGGGTCTCACCCCAAAGAGCAGGGACGAGACATGATGCTGTGCATTATCTCCCTCTCTGCCACCAAAGGAGGCAAACAGAGGAGGGGAGGAGCCTGCGCCAGGTGTGAGAGTGCCCTGGAGGCAGTGCAGCTGACCATTGCAGAATCCCTCAGCCTCCATTTTACAGGCAATCCATGACCTACAATCTTCACTGGAGGGAAAGAAGGGGTGAATTGCAAGTAGATGTGTCCCTGCTGAGGCCAGATTTTCTCAGTACGACTGCACGCGTGGCAGAGGCAGAGTTGTATCTCTACCGAGGATACAGTTCATACATTGCAAACCACTATCTTTGGACTTAAGAAAACTGTGCACCACATGAGGTACGTGCAGATTGTGCAGAAGGAGGCGCAATAATATCCGCATTGTAGGGGTCACAGAGAAATCTGAGGAAATATCCCCAACGCAATTCAGAACCACCTGGTGGAGCATGTGTGACCCGAAATAGGAGCTATCTCCTTGCTTTTCAGTGGAGAGGGCACACATTTCCTTCGCACAGAGGCTTCCTCTCCTACTGGCCCCACATCGCCCCATAATACCCTGCATCTACAGTTTTGCTGACCACAGCACCATCCGCAAGGCCTTGCAACTACCGGAAACTGACTTGAGGCTGTGCCCAAGTGATAGTCTTCCCGGACTGTACACTTAAAGTTCAACAGGATTAGCATACTTATTTGTGTGTTAAGCAAAGTTAAAGATTCAGTACATTCTACTTTTCCTGGGCTTGGCTGCAAGTAATATACAAACATAAAGCCTTATTCTTTTACACACCTGAGGCAGCTTAGGCATGGCTGGAGAAACAGCCCTCTGTACGAGCCGCGACTCCTCGTCCAGATGCCATGGGGCTGGGAGCAGTTGCCGTGGCGGTCTCGGAGGCACTGCTTGGCCGCTGGCTTGAACGGCACCCTGGGGCCCCGCCTTTCAAGATCCTTGCATCCAGATCTGACTTCTGACAGAGCTTCACCCCTCTCGCCGGCAGCAGGAGCCTTAGCCCTATTGACACTTTTACGTAGTTGGGCCTCCCCTGGATTTACTTCCTTTGCTACTATAGCGGAGAGATCAGCGCTGACTACGTGGACCTATTTTTTGATTTGTGGGTACTATTATGGGGGCAGTTGAAGGAACGGTGCAGATAAAACGAGGTAGGTGTTCTGTCGTTCAGTTACAATATTTCCTAGTTTATTTTGTCAGAGGTACTTCAAGGTAATGGGGTATGGGGTGAGGGGTGGGTAGGGTTGGTTCTAGTTCTGTTTTTTTGTTCTTCTCACACTAACACCAGACAGCACGGTACATGGGTAGGCCCGACAAAGAGCCCGGACGACCTCCCTCCTGCGAGAGGAGATTTGCTTTTCATACTGACCCTGACATGGAGGGCACAATTCGCCTTTTGACTTGGAACGTTAATGGGCTCTTCGAACCTGTCTAGAGGGGTGCTTTGTTGAAGAGGGCAAAAAGGTATTGGGCCATACACTCCTTTTGCAAGAGACCCATCTTGTGGGCACCAAATGCCCCTTCCTTGATCACATGGGATGCGCACAGGTGTTTCATGCCAGCTTCACCCGTGGGTTGTGGGGCACAGCCAATTCTGATGATGTCCTTTGCTGGTAGACCAGGTATAGCATGACAATCTGGGCCATTATGTTGTGATACCTGGCCTCCTGTATGGTTTTTGAAGGCATTGGGGGGCCTTGGTGACACATTTCCCAACAGGATAATGGGTCCTTGTGTAGGTGGGTTTTAATTGGGTGGCGGATTACGAGATGTATAGTATGTCCAGAGGGGAGGGCACTGGTAGGTGAATGCCCCTGACACGTTTTATCGAAGCCATGGGCCTGGTGGACGCTTTGCAGGCCCTGCACCCAGGGGAAAGGGGTTACACCTTTTACTCCAGGCCAAGCAAGGTTGTCTCCCAGCTCAACTATTTTCTCCTACCCGCCTCAGAGTCCCACAAGGTGCGGGATGCCCACATACTTGCCTGAGGTCTTTCAGACCACCCCCTTTGGAAACCCGATTGCAGTTTGGCCATCGGCACTGGCTGTTGGGTTGGCGCTTGAACACGTGGTGGTTTCTGGATGCCGAGACCAAGACATATGTACATTACATTCTACACAGACGCAAATAACATCACAATTGAGTTCTCTGTGACCCTCTGGGAAGCTTTGAAGGCCACCTTAAAAGGTGACATTAACAGTCATATCTTGGGAAGGAGCAAAATGCTCCACCAGGAGATGACTGACCTTGAAACTCGCATCCTGAGACTGGAGGCGGCTTACGCTACATCGAGCTCCTATAGTGAACTGAGGGACTTCCTACACTAACAAGAGGTACTCCATCAATTGCTCGTAGATGAGGCCCAAATGGCCTGGATTGCTGCTCAGGCACATCTACCAATGGGGCGACAAAACCAGTAAAAAAACTGCACTTGCTCTGTTCCAATACGGAGCACCTCACTCCCATGGCTTACATAACAGACGGGAAGGGAGGTAGACATACTGGCGACAAAGCCATTGCTTAATTCTTTGCCACATACTACACCTTCCTGTATGCCCAACTACAGGTGGAGGACCCTGAAACGCTCTGAGATTTTGTGGGGGACTTACCTACACACCCCTTAACTGATTTGGAGCGACCCTCCCTAGACAAAGAAATTACCTGCAAAGAGCTGGGGGAAGGCCCTGTCTCAACTCCGCTCAAGCCAAACCCCTGGTCCTAATGGCCTCCCGGTGGAGTTCTTTAAGTTTTACAAGCGTCTGCTCATAGACCCAATGTGGAACATGCTCGGGAAGAGGACGTGCTCTCCTCTGACCTCCGCTTTGCTGAAATAGTAGTTCTACCCAAAAAGGGTCTAATGTCTGCTGTCCTACCTCCCTCCTTACTGTGGAGGGTAAGCTATGGGCCAAGGCCTAGGCTAACAGTGTGTCCTCTGTTGCGTCCTTGGTTCGGTCCGACCATTTGGTCTTCATGCATAAGAGAGCCATGCTGCACAATATCCACTGCGTGCACAATGCATAGCACTGGCGCATACATTGCCGGGTGCCCACTTTTTTCTTCTAGTGGACTTCCATAAGACATTCAATTCCATGCGATTAGACTGCCTGTTCTATCTGCTACAGAAACTTTCTTTTAGTCCCAATTTCATCCTTTGGATCCGATGCTTATGGGTCCCTGTTTATTCATCTATCACAATGTGTAAATGTTATTATATCTATTTTATCTACAATGCTTCATTAATGAAGTATTAAGGAAAATATCAAATAAAAGAAATAGTAAAAAAAAAAAATTGCTTCAAGAACAGCAACACATGAGTGAGTTTGTACAATTCAACTTTAAATCTTGACATATTTTCCTTCTATATACCTGTATAACCTTTGTGTTATGCATTTATATATGTATTTACTCCTACTGTAGAAGTAGAAAAAATATATACATGTATACCCTTTCTATGTAGTTATGTATCTATATGTTCGAGGCATGTGTGCTATATATACACACATACTCCTGCCATCTCGTGTTGGGTCTGGATGTTTGCAAGTTGTTTGTCTTTGAAGAAGTATTTATCAATCACAAGGCAAGGTGACACCTCCTTTCGGTGATAGTGCGCATGGACATCAACTCCATTGTCAGATTTTCTTTCCACCATCGGGTTCGGCTGTGCTCCAGGTGGAGACTGTTCTCTGTCCCACTGTACCCTCGTTGGTATTGTTTCGAATGTGTTTTCCCCTTCTCTGCGCATCGAAAATTGGAAAACTATCACAGTTGGATCGACTTAACTCCAACTGCGAACTTCTGGCCTAGCCCGTTCTTTCACTTCCACTTGAGAGATCAACATTGAGTAAATCTACCGATGGAACAGACTCCATTCCAATTCTGCTCTCGCTGCCACTCCAGATATCAGCGCACCAACCTTAAAACAAGTCTGTAACTTGTGTCTATCGCTGGAGCACAAGGAAGAATACTGTAACGCTTGTCGCTCATTCTGCTAAAAAAGAACCTCCGAGATCACCGGGCTCGACGGAAAGAAATGCAGCGACAAAACATCGAAGAGACCCCTGACATCTTTGGAGAAGATATCGAACAGGAAGAAATGGAAGCATCGGCAGTGGAGGAAGAAGAGGCCTTCTCCGTCCAAGATTCAGAGCTGGAGATAGAATTGAAGTCAGAAGACATTCCTGCCGGTCAAGGTGCCATGAGTACCAAAGCCCCTTTACCCAGAAAACCCACTTCCATCAAACAGAAGGCTTCCAGGTCACCACTGCCATCCAGCCATGGGAGGCACAGAGACTCTGCTTCTACTGCCCCGCCCTCCGGCTTGGTAGAAACAAGGAGAGATGCCAATACTGATAATTAGTCCACAATTATTTTGCTAGACCACACGTTAGACTCGTTATGATCAAATAATAAATACATTTTTTATTTTCATACCAAATGATGTATCAAATCCATCAATTGTTTTATTAAAAATCACGTACAGGTCAACACAACACCACATAATTCAATTATTCACATAAACCACATAGACTACATGTAATAACTCGTGGAGAAATACTTTGACTTCACACCTAATAGACAACAAAAGACAATGTAATAATACATTTTACAAACTGAACGTTTTTTAACATCTGTACATCACTACATTAACTCTAACACCAGGACAAACAAAATACAACAATACAGGGGAACATTAGCTGAAAAAACATATAAAGAAAATATAGACCAACGTTGGTTTCCAAAATTTTTACAACCATCAATTGTTGAGGGCAAAAGACCAAGCAGTGCACTGTTCAGAACACAAGAATACAATTTTCAATTCCTTTTTTGCAATTTGAGGATGGAACGATGAAAGAAAGTTGGTCTAACAGTGCGTCTGTTTTGGAAACTTGCGAGGTCGTATAATGGTCAACGCGTTTCAAACCCAAGGGATAAGTTTGTGGGGTTCTCCTCCTGACCTAATCCTGGAAAGAGCTATAAATGGAAAAAGAAAAAAGCTGACATTTTTATGATATCTTTTTGCCTATTTAATGTGAGTTATATTGAAAAACACTAGCACCTTCATTTAAATTACCTGAGTTCAAGATCGACCGATCTCTAGTCCTATAAAAACTTCTTTTTTCACGATGTGTCTCAATCAGCTATAAAGGAAATAAAGGCGGGAGGATAAAAGGGGGAGAGAGAAAAAAGGCTTACTTTCAATTTCAGTCATTTATATGTGTATATTTTAGCTTTGTCACAGGGGAGCACTTACTATTATAAAACTTCATGGCTGTCCATGATGAAAATGCCACAGCTTCGTTTTATTCGCGGGGTTTGATAAAGCAGTGAATGCAGGATTCTGAAATCTGAAAGAAAAAGGGAAACAGATCGATTTTCGGAAGATTTGCTTTTGGGGTGCGATCATTATTGGATTATTTGTTGGCTTCAGAATCATCAATTGCTCATTTGTTTGTTTTGCAGCGAGCCACTTCACAGCTCTTCGCGGGCACCTCCCTAGAACGCGGCGCTCAATTCCATGCTATGTGATTCATCGTATAATTATGTACTGTCGGCTTCTTTTTAATGCCGAATTGGTAGTTCACAAAACTTAACAAGCGCTTCCCTTGAAGGGATATTCGAATCTGTGCTGTGCAAGTCACCATGTTATTGCATGCCTAGTCGATCACCCCCAGGAGCACATATCTTTCCGACTTCTTTAAGCATCTTCACCGATGGCGTGTGTAGCGTCTTCGGTACGTTACATCTGCGAAAATGTAGGAATGCGTCTTGGGTCTGACCAACGTAGTTTCCATAGAAACCGTGTCCTACAATGGATGAGTTCATGTAGTTTTAGTCCTTCGTTACTGTTGTGTCCATCGGATTATCAATAGTTTAAATATTTTGAATGTGAAACAGTGATGATGCCCGATGCAAGTACAAACCGAAATACATTTCACCCCTTCAAACATGACCACCATTTAGTTCTGACCTGTCACTTGATCGGTGACAGGCTAAATGCTTCCATTATCTATTTTAATGGCATGTTGCGGCCAGTTACACTTTTCTTCCGTCAGTTTGTGAACTTGACCACAGGAAATGGACAACATTTCAAGCCTGTTATAAAAAAAGCAAGTTTTATTCATTTTTGGCAATCTCAAGAGAATTGTCTTTTTTTGGAATTCCACTTGTTGGAAACTTTCTGAAGGTGTATATTGCCCAAAAGAATTCTCAATTGGCCAGATCGGAAATACTGCAACAAATCTTAGTGGTTGACGCCTTTAAAGCTTGTCACAATGAAAGGATGGTTTTTGGGCAAATCATGAATGGGGGTGAATTTAGACTTTACCTTCCAGATTTTTACAGCGAATATCTTGCATTCACCATTGCAATCTTAAATGGATCTCAACTCAAATGATATATCTCTGAAAGTTCATTGAGTCCTACAACAGCCGTGTTGAATTGGACTTATAAGCATTGCTTCTTTTTGTAACCGTTTTCTCTCTAGGTCGCCGCCTCGTGAGTCTCCTTCTTTAAATAGCACAGTCCATTTAAAATGTCTCAGTATGTTAATTTTCCAGCCAGTGGCTCACCAATGGTGCATTGGCAGTATGTTTCCGAATTCTAGACTTAAGCTGTGTCATTCTTTGCCGCACTTCCTGGTTGGTCTTTCCAATGTATAATTTTGAGCAGGGCAGACTACACCATAGATGACATTTTTCGTTTATCAATGTGCAAATGCCTAATTTTTCCACATGATGTTTAGTGAAAATTGAGATCCTCCCATTGTGGATTGACAGTTTTTTTACAGGTTCCACATTTGTGGTGTTCTCTTACTTATGGTAGACCCAACTGATCTCTTAGGTTGTCTTTGATTGTCATTGTGGGCATTGCTGCCTGAATCAGTTGGTTCCCAATACTGTTTTCTTTCTTTAAAGCAAACAGTGTTTTTCAAAAGGTCCATCCATATTTTGTAACGGGTGTCAGTTTTGGTTAATCACCTTCTTCATTTGATTAGTGTGGCGGCACAATGTTGTAACGCAGACAATCCTGTCCGTGTTGGGTTTTTCTTTTTTCTGCAATAGACATTCACTAGGTGACCCCCACGCTCTCCTCGTGGCCTGTTTAGAAGCATTTCAGATAACCGCATGCTTTTTAATTCTCAAATAAGTTATTTGCGTGCAGGATATAATCAGTTTTCAGTGAGCAATTTCATTTGGTTCTTAAAAACTGACTAAATGGTAGGCTGTCTTTCAAACTGCGAGGTTGGTGACTTGAATACAACAATGCTTTATTTCGATCTGTCTGTATTTTGTAGAATGTTGTTAATAGTGCCCCTTCTGAGGCAAATACTGCCACATCCAAACATTTTATTTTGTTCAGATTATGATTTAGGCTGAATTTGATATCTACTGTGCGTGTGTTCAGCCAGTTGTGGAATTGAAGTAACTCATTTTCAGTCCTATTCCAAATTAGAAAGACATTGTCTATATACCGCACCCACTTGAGGATGCACAGGCCGGAATGGATTATTATAAACATATTTTTCTTCATATGTTGCCATATACAGAATGGCTAGCTCCGGCGCAAATGGACAACCCATTGCCTTTGGTTTGGAAGTAAAACTGTGTACCAAACTTGAAGTCATTTTTTCTGAGGGCAAAACTGGCCAACTGTATGATAAACTCTGTTAGAACTCGTACTGGGTTTGGTCTTTGTTCTAGAAATAACTCAATTGCTGTTAGCCCATCATTTTGAGGTATTTGGGAGTATAATGACACCACATCCATTGTTTCTAGAAGTTGTTCTCTTGATCTAAACTCAGACCCTTCAATTTTGTTGATAAAATTGGTGGTCTCTTGGAGATAAGATAGTACATCTACTACAAATGGTTTTAGAAAAAGTCTACATATTTTGAGACTGGCTCCAATACCGAATCACATCTAGATACGATAGGTCGACCCAGGGGATGTATTTCACTCTTATGTACCTTGGGCAGGATGTATAGTAAAGGAATCCTTGAATGTTTTTTTATTCATGAAATCGAACTCCTTTGTTACAATAATGCCTTGGTCAAGTCCATTTTTTAAGATAACTGCAAGTTCTCCTTGTAGGTCCATTGTCAGATCTTTTTCTACCTTCCAGTAACATTGTATTTCTTATAGTTGTTTGAAGACATCAGTTTTGTACTCTGAGGTACTCGAGATCACTATTGAGCCCCTATTATCCACTGGCATGATTATTATTGAATGGTCATTCTTAAGTGTGGAGATACCATCTTTTTGAGTTATAGTGATGTTATGCTTCACATAATTATTATTTTTCTCCATATTTGAGATTGCTGAGAGTACACTGTGTTCAAATGTTAAAACTTCTTTAGGCACTTTGTTAGCTGGAGAACAAAGAGGATTTGGTCCTCAGTCCTGTGGTTTCTGTGGCTAAAAAAATCATTTAAATAAACAAAAGGCTTTTAGCCTTATCTTCCTGCAAAACTCAATAGTCTCAGACTTCACTTTTACAAAGTTGGTAGTCTTTGTTGGAACAAAAGAGAGTCCCTTATTTAGAACCTCTTCCTCCGCCAATAGGCGGCTGGATAGATTAAAAATGGGAGAAGGAATCATGTCTTGAAGTAATTTAGCTTGGTGGTCATTTCCTGTGTTGATTTTGGTAACGATTTCTTCCCTGTGGCCTCTGTTGACCACTGCCTAAAAAAAGGCCCGATTGTTGTTGATTGTTACGACGGTTGGTTTGTTGATGTCCGTCTGGGTTGTCTGTTTCACCACCCGAAGAGGATGAAGTGTTAGAGAAAGAGATAAACTTGTTACATGATCTTACTTGATGGTCGTTAAGGAACCTCCTAGACTCCACACTGGAGTAAAAATCCATCTGTAAGTAGGGATACGTTGTTTCAAGTGAAAAGTTTTTGTCATTTTGAAACTTTGTTCCTTTTTGGTTAATGTTAAAGTCTTTACATTTGACTATTTCCTTTTCAACTTTGGTCAGTAATGCTTTGGCATCTGGTACTGCTTGGCTATCTTTTATTTCTTTCTCTAAAGTGTTGATCTCTGCCAGTTGTTGCTGAGAAAGACGTTGCACTGTCTCCACTATCTGAAAGAAACACTGTTGTGAACGTATCTAGGACCCTAATTAAATATTCCCGATTTATGCCATTATGTGGTTATAACAAATCATATCCTTATAAAGGCATAAGAATCATAACCATATTTAGTCATAGCCAATGCAGTCCAAATACGGCAAGGCTACTTCCCTAGACTCCTAGAAAGTACAACGCGTTCTTTAAACCAACCAAACCTCCAGCAGCCCGGGAATTCCCCCTGCTTTTGTTTTGATTTGTCCTAGAACTCCTGAGAGTCCTGAAAGAACTGCCAGTTCTTAGTGACAGTTCTTAGTGACGTCTTATGTCCAACCTTACGTCAAACTCTGCACCTTCCAGGTATAAATATACCAGCATATGCCTTAAGCAACACACAGTGGTTTGGAGCAGATCGGCTATCTACTTACCCAAAGCCCAGCTGATGCGAGTGCCGAAGGAAGCCGAACCTCCCATTTGAAGCACTGAGAGAGAAGCTGTCTTTTCTCCTGCCGAGAAATCCAGCTCCAGTCACCCTTGCGGGTTGCTGGGAGATCGAGTCCTGAGAAAGAGATACAAGACCTCCTTCATTCTAAAACCAAGGTACGGAGCTGATTAGACCCTTAGAGAATTCTTGATTCAGATTCTTGGCAAAACTAACTTAACTTAAACTGCAGCTCACTTACTCCTTCCCACGTACTAGGCTTAGGTTAGGTACACCGGGGTAGGCGTATTTTAGAAGCACCAGTTGAGTACGTTTAGTCAACTTTTATCATTGTATGTAACTGTATATATTTTATCAGTTTTAAGTATCATATGGCTCAGAAACCATATAAATGCTTTTACAGTATTATTTCATAATACTCCTTTTACTGTACGCACTTTACTTTATAAGTATTGCAATTGTGGCAATTCACTTCTCTTGCATGAGAAAGAAGACTGCTCAATAAATAACAACTTTTATTGAAAACGCCTGTCTCTCTATTTCTCTGCACTCTGGTGAAACTAAGCATGCACGATTGACTGAGTGAAATAGCTATCTATTGTTTTCACACGACTCTGGAGATATACTCCTTATTCTGGAGGGAGCAAAGTTGTCATGTTTATGCGGTTGTCAGAAACGAATCCCTTCTTGTCTAATCGGGAAAGTTAACTCCTTCCTGTTCATTCGAGAACGTTTCTAGTGACCTCTGAGCTAGCTGACATACCTAATTAAGCCTAACATATTCAGTAGAGACCTAGTCGACCTCAGTCCTAAGTCTAAACTGCTGGTTGTTATTCCAATGCGCAGAGCCTATTGGGAATATAGGAACTACACTACATGGCGCCCAGCGTTTGGTAAGGCGATAATCTAACGCAAGATACTAGAGTAACTCAGTCGTGCTTTTCACACAGACCCCTTTTCCCGTAAAAACTCCAGTAGACGTCTGGAGTGGGTGAAAGGTTAATATCCGCCAAAACTTAGTAGGAAGAGATTCCTATGTATTAGTTTTTGGTTTAGTCAACAATGTTTTTATGCTGTATGCTTTTTAAGATATTTTTTATATCGAAATAAAGCCTCTTTGACTGACTGACTGAATCATCCCGGTCAATATAAGAAAAACTATGACTATAAAACTTATAGAAAATGGAGTAACATCAAGAGGTGGTACAGTCGTATTTGTGGTAGAGGCCCATGAATATCGGCAGACCGAGGTATTCTATTCCTGGATAACTTTTCCAGCAGCACATGCTGTAACAAACGAGTTCCACTACTACAAAATAGAGGAATCTATAGAGGAATACTCTCCTTTCGAGGAAGTTGAAATTCCACTAACATACTAAGAGCACCTGCTCTGGTTTAATGGCGTCCTAAAACACCAAAATCACATTACCAGGCTCGGTCCACTAGGTAGACCAGGAGCCACATGGCCGGTTCTAGCCAGCTATACACCACATCCCGACATTGAAAAAATGTCAAGCGAAGAACTCTTAGTTAAAATAAAAGAATCAACAAAAGCATATAGAGATTTAGTTCAATTAACAGTTGACTGTACAACCTACCGACTAAATACACTAACTGAAAATCCTCAAAAGTAGAAGTGGGAGGGTAATAAACAAACCTCTCCCAGTCCAGAGGAAGGTCTCCCCACGAAGAAATAGATCTCCAGAAGGGGGGGGGGCAAGTCTCCTCAAAGGGGGCCCTCTGAAAAATGATATAACCTTAGAAATAGGGAAAATTTTGATAAAGCCTGACAGATATCAAGATATTGATACACGTCCCTCTCGATCTTTTCAGACTTCCTCACAGAAATCGGAAAGAAGAGGACGGTCAGAACATAAAGAAGAGCACGTCAAGTCCAAAGACAAGGAACCTGCTCATCAAAGTAAAAAATTTAAATTTCCCAGAAAGAAGGTAGCCAGTATTAAAATAAAACATGCCGAGAATTCTGAGGACACAACTGAAAAACGGAGAGTGGGCCCAGACAATGCTAGACAGCGCAGCAGAAGTGACCATAGCTTGCAAGATATTGATGAATCTTCTGGAGACAGTGGACACGAATTAATACATTCAGGTGGAAACTGCAGACACCAGAGTTAGCGTGCCCCATAAACTATATGCAATAACATTACGTATAGAGGGGGACAAAACTAGGAAAATAAGAGGTCTCTTCTGGGAAAAACTTTCTAAAGGTTATGATATCCTTCTAGCTAAAAAAGACTGGCCACCAGAGTTTGTCAGGGAGTGCCCACATGGCGAAGAAATGATTATGCCTGCCTTCTCAAATCACATTCCAATTCATAAAAAATACACATTTGCTAGAAAATGGGCAGTGTCCCACGCTCCTGCGTTATATAAAAATCATGTAGGATGGGATGAGGATTCTCCTCACCATAAAATCCAGTTAAAAAATCAACCTACTGCACAGAGGCAGTATCCTGTTAAGCAAGAAGCTAAAAAACAAGTAAGAGAAATTTTAGATCAACTTGAATATCAGGGGGGGATTAAAACATGCACCTCACAAATGAACAATCCTTTGTTTCCTGTCTCCAAGCCAGATGATACATATCGTCTAGTTTTGGACTACAGACACCTAAACTCCTGCTGTAAAACTTTTGCAGTACAAAACTCACACAGTGCAGCACTAATGAATAACATCGTGCGCAAGAAATATAAAACGACATTAGATATTTCAAATGGTTTCTTCTGTCAAAGCATAGCACCTGAAAGCAGATATTTCACCGCTTTCTCCAGCATGGGGACCCAGAACAATTTTGTCGTCTACCACAGGGATTCAAGAATAGCCCAGGATTATTTTCAGCCAGGGTAACAGAGTTACTACAAATATGATGATGAGGCATTATCTTAGGTCGATGACATCTATCTTACAGACTATGACCTGGAGACTCACTTGAAAAGAGTGAACACCATCATACTTGGGTTCGCATCTGAAGGGTACGAATTCAACTTTAAAAAATCACGAATTGCCCTTCTAACTGTCCTATTTTTAGGATATGAATTATCAAGTGAAGGCAAAAGCCTAGCAGACAACTTCTTAGAGAAGTGTGCAGTACTCCAAGCTCTTGCAATCAATTCTAGGTTTCCTGAATTTCGGAAGAACATACATTCTAAATTATGCAGAGAGGGTTAAACCGCTCTACGAACTAATAAAACCTGATTTTAAACCAATTAATTGGACTCAAAAACACACAACGCGTTCTTTAAACAAACCAAACCTCCAGCAGCCCGGGAATATAGGAACTACACTACAACACGTTAGTGATAACTTTATTTCGACCACTGTGGGCCATAAAAGTGCATATTAAAACGAGCATCATAACATTAAAATCCAATTTCAAACGGTACCTAAAATATGATAAAATAGATTTCATGTATATACACCTATTTACAGCCAACTCTAGCATTTGTTAAAAAACAGAATTAAACCATCTAATGTGTTATCAATGTGATACAGAACATTCAATACAGACTTCAATCTTTTTCAAGTCATTATGTGGATTCTACGTTTAATCCACATACAATGTAAAAAACGGGAGACCGCGAAAACAACAGGGGGAAATGTATTGTATTTTAGGACTCTCAGCGCTTGATCGCACTTGCGGAAACCCAAGTTCTTACAGATAGGTTTTACCCAGCGACGGCGTGCCAGCCCGTATGCCGGACAGACAAAGAATGAGTGTTCGCACGCCGGACACACAGAACCATTATTGGCGTTCCAACGACTGGTTGCCTCCTGCTACCTGGTTTTTGCCGCTGACTTATCCTACGCCGACTGCATCTTCCTGAAGGCGCCTCAGCCGCCGCTGAGCCACCCGCCAACCCGCACTAGATTTTCCCGGCGCTGCCTCCCTGCGGCCCCGCCCCCGCCAGCCAGCGGACCCTCCCTCCCGGCTCCACAACGCACGCGCAGCGTTGACGCGCAGCGGGCGCGCCGATTGTACGCCGAAGGCGCGCCAAAGGCAAGCCCGTCTGCGCCTGTCCGAGCCTGGACAGCGCCCAGCGCCTGGACCCCTGGCCCCCACCGATGCAAGACTACCCGACGGACCTACGACGCCGCCACCCTCAACGCACTCAACGCAGGCCGGAACCCTGCCTGCTACCGAGCCACCCGAGACGCACCCACGGACCCTTCACCTGCCACTCCTGCAAGTTCTCCGGCATCCGGACCTGCACTACACCCGCCAAGCCGACACCCAGCAGCAACCACCTCAAGTGCATCCTGCTCAACACCTGCTCCGTCCACAGACGCCGTGGAGCTCTGGCTCGACTCGACAGCTCCAGACGTCGCCTTCCTCACGGAAACCTGGATGAACGCCTCCTCAGCGCCTGGCATCGCCATCGCCATCCCGGACGGCTACAAGATCACCCGGAGGGACCGCGTCAATCAGACGGGAGGAGGCATCGCCATCGCCCACAAGAACACCATCCGCATCACGACCAACACCGACGACACCCTCACAGCCGCCGAACACCTGCACTTCCAGATCCACACCGACCCCAAGACCACCCTCAGAGGCACCCTTATCTACAGACCCCCGGGACCGCGCACACAATTCAGCGAAGACATCGCCGACTTCATGAGCCCCCACGCCCTCCCCTCCTCCGACTACATCCTCCTCTGGGACCTCAACTTCCACCTGGAGAACAACAACAACCGCAACACCACCACCCTGCTGGACAACCTCGCCAACCTCGGACTCAAGCAGCTAGTGACCACCCCCACCCACTACGCCGGCCACACGCTTGACCCCGTCTTCTCCTCCAGCAAGGACATCTCCTTCAGCCACGCCACTGGACTCTACTGGACGGACCACAGCTGCGTCCACTTCAGCTTCAAAAGGAACACGACCCACCACCACCAGCAACAGGCTCCACGCAGAAGCTGGAACAAGATCACAGCCGACCAGCTCGCAGCATCCCTGAGCCAGAACGCTCCCGCCACCTCAGCGAACCCCAACCATGCCGCCATCAACCTCTCGCGGTGGATCAACAACTGCGCAGACGAACTCGCCCTACTGAGGACCCCTCCCAGCAGACCCGGCAGCAAGAAAGCATCCTGGTTCACTGATGAACTCAAGAGCTCTAAGAAGTTCTGCCGAGCCCTCGAGAAAGCCTGGTGCAGAGACCCGACTCCAGACAACATGGCCACCCTCAAGCTCGCCACTCGAAAACACCACCACCTGATCCACACCACCAAGAAAACAGCATTCAAGGAACGACTGGACAACAACGCCCACAACAGCAAGGAACTCTTCAACATCGTCAAAGAGCTCTCCAACCCCAGCGCCGGAAACAACATCACCCCATCGCAAGACCTCTGCAACTCACTCGCCTCGTACTTCCACAACAAGATCGCAGACATACACAACAGCTTCAGCACACAGCCGACGCACCCAACGACCGCACCAGCGCCCCCCACCACCACCCTCTGCGCCTGGACCCCGATCAACACCAAAGAGACCATACGCACGATGAACTCCATCCACTCCGGATCTCCAACCGACCCCTGCCCTCATCGCGTCTTCAACAAGGCCGACTCCGCCATCGCACCCCATCTCCGGGACATCATCAACGCCTCCTTCGACACCGCAACCTTCCCGGAGAGCTGGAAGCATGCCGAACTCAGCGCCCTCCTAAAGAAACCATCAACCGACCTCAAGAACTACCGCCCCATCTCGCTGCTCCCGTTTCCTGCCAAAGTCATCGAGAAGACCGTCAACAGACAGCTGGCCGCCTTCCTCGAGACGAATGGATCCCTCGACCCCTCGAAGTCTGGCTTCCGGGTGAACCACAGTACTGAGACCGCCCTCATCGCAGCCACTGACGACATCCGAGCCCTGCTCGACAACGGCGAAACAGCTGCCCTCATCCTCCTGGACCTTTCCGCGGCGTTCAACACTGTCTGCCACCGCACCCTATTGCAACGCCTCAGCAACGTCGGTATCCAAGAGAAGGCACTGGAATGGATCGTCTCCTTCCTCGCCGGAAGGACACAGAGAGTCCGCCTCCCCGTCTCCTTCCTCGCCGGAAGGACACAGAGAGTCCGCCTCCCCCCGTTCAGATCAGAAGCCACCGAAGTCATCTGCGGCGTACCACAAGGATCTTCACTCAGCCCCACGCTGTTCAACATCTACATGAGCCCCCTTGCGGCCATCGCACGCCAACACAACCTCAACATCATCTCCTACGCCGACAACACCCAGTTGATCCTCTCCCTCACCAACGACCCCGCCACCGCCAGAACCAACCTTCACGAAGGGATGAAAGACGTAGTCGAGTGGATGAGGAACAGCCGCCTGAAACTGAAATCGGATAAGACGGAAGTCCTCATCCTTGGATCGTCGCCATCCACCTGGGACGACTCCTGGTGGCCCCCTGCCCTGGGCAGCGCACCCAAACCAACGGACCACGCACGCAACCTGGGCTTCATCCTGGACTCCTCCCTCTCCATGACCAGACAAGTCAACGCCGTCTCCTCGTCATGCTTCAACATCCTACGCATGCTACGGAAGATCTTCCTGTGGATCCCCACCGAAACCAGGAAGACGGTCACCCAGGCCCTCGTCACCAGCCGACTGGACTTCGTCAACTCCCTCTACGCCGGAACCACCGCCAAACTCCAGAAAAGACTTCAGCGGATTCAGAACGCCTCAGCACGACTCATCCTGGACATCACCTGACGCAGCCACATCTCCGCACACCTAAGAAACCTGCACTGGCTCCCCTTCAACAAAAGAATCAAGTTCCGACTCCTCACCCACACACACAAAGCTCTCCACAACCAAGGACCAAGATACCTCAACAACTGCCTCAACTTCTACACTCTCACCCGCCTGCTTCGATCAACCAGCCACGCCCTCGCCACCGTCCCCCGCATCCGAAGAGCCACAACGGAAGGAAGATCCTTCTCCTACCTGGCCGCCAAGACGTGGAACTCCCTCCCCACCCACCTCCGCCTGACCCAAGACCACCTTGCCTTCAGGAAGCAACTCAAGACCTGGCTGTTCGAGCAGTAGCAGGCCCCCCCTCCACAAGCGCCTTGAGGCCCTCCGGGTGAGTAGCGAGCTATACAAATGCTTTGATTGACTGATTGATTGATGGTTAGTGACCTTAGTGGTAATGTGCCCAATCTTAACTGTAAATACAACTGTCTTCCTTGGGAGGGTATATCATGTCAAGAAATTCCTCTTTCCTGTATTCTGCTTTAATATCGAGGAATTGAGATGTTAATCTACCAACTGAACTACTATTTTGTAGGGTAGTCAGATTGAATGACCTGTACCTATTTGAGATCCACCCTAGCAAGCATAGGTCAAGCTGAATCCGGGGAATCCCAGAGCTCTGTGAGGCCTAACACAAAGCACAAATCCTTAATGTGGGATAACCATGGTACTTTCTTTGATTTGAGAGAAACCCAAACCTCCTGGAACTCTGCACGGTGAGACACTAGCTCTGGGACAGACCAGAGTCTTCGCCAATAGGTAAGTGGCCTGAGGTCCACCTCTTCTTCCATTGGAAGAAGCCCCAGATCTAGTCTTAGTGGAGCCAGGGGGGTGCTCGCTGGCAGAGCAAACAGGTTCCTCATAAAGGAATGTTCAACCCTTCCCAGACTTTTGGGCCGCAGGTATCCCCATAGTTCCGCCCCATATATAGCAGCTGTTCTAGCTTGGGCCTTATATATCTCTACAACCGGGGCAGCCGGATTCCAGGCTAACGCACTATTCATTTTAGATATCCCACCCACAATCTGGGTCAGTTTCAGGGTCGACTGATTCCACCCCAGGTGTTCCTCTAGAGTAGTACCAAGGTATTCAAATGTTTTTACTCTCTCGAGGGGTGTACCCCTCAGAGCCGGATTAGGTTGCGTCTGCCTCGGGGGATTAAGGATCATAAACTTTGTTTTGGCCAAGTTAATCTCTAGACCGCTTAATTCACAAAAGTCTGCGAAACCATCAAGGATGCGTTGTATACCGGTGGCTGTTCGGGACAACAATAGAGTGTCGTCCGCAAACATTAGTGCGGGCACTCTTCCAGCAGCCAACCTCGGGGCATCCGTATCCTTGATGTTCAAGAGGTGTTTAATAAGCCCGTTGATATAGAGGCTGAAGACGGTGGGAGCCATCACGCATCCCTGGCGCACCCCCCTCTGCACCTCATCTTGCGGACAAATCTCCCGCTTTTCCGCATCGAACATGAGCAAAGTTGCCCAGGTAAAGTCTTCTCAATACTTCCAACAGATATGGTGGGAGGCCCAGGTCATGGAGGACTTTCCATAATTTGTCTCTAGGGACCAGATCGAACGCGGCCCGCAGGTCCACAAAAATGAGGTAGTCTGCCACCCTCTACACTCATTGCTTTCCAAAATAGGACCTGGAGTCGAAAGATCTGGTCAATTGTGGCTATACCGGTTGTAAAGCCTGCTTGAAGCGGACTTAAGATGCTATTGTCCTCTTCCCAAGTCTGAATTCTTTCCAAAAGTACCCGCCCAAATACTTTCTGTGGGATATCTGTCAAGCTAATTGGCCTGTAGTTTGACGGTTGCAGAGGGCAGCCTTTTTTGAAAATTGGGATCTCCGCTCCCCGCCACGTCTCTGGCGGGTCTGCCCCCATCAGGATTGAATTATAGAGGAGGCAGAAATATGGAGCCCAGATTTTCGGTTCCGACCGGAACAAATTCCTGGGGATTTTATCAAGCCCTGGGGCATTGTTAGGCAGCAGTTTCATAATTGCATATTCCACTTCAGGTATGGATATCTCCTGAGCCCCCCGTCTATACTCGTGGTGGGGACTCAGAGGAACCATCTCGGAATCGCCAATGGACGGTCGAGTGTAAAGGCTACCAAAATGTTCCTCCCAGACAGCTGAGGCTATGTTAGGGCTAACTGCATTCTTCTCGCCCCCACCATCATTAGTAACAATTGCCCAGAATGTTTTGAGATCTGTGCACTGCAATGCCATCTTTAGCTCGTCCCACTTTTCCGCTTCCCAACACTTTCTTGCGGTCTCAATAGCACGCTTGTACTGAACCCTTACTAGCCTAATTCGGGGTCTATTAGTGGCCTTGATTGCTTTGATCAAATCCCCTTTCAGTTTACGGCAATCAGGGGTATACCAAGGGTGGGTTTTCGCCTGTGCTTCTGGAGTGGAAAAAAGGCCTCTAACATTTTTTGGGCTAGCTGATTATGAATTTCGACAGGCCTATTCTTTCTCCCCTCTGTGAGGCCCAGTTGATCAACCTCTGCCATATCTGTAAGGTGGGGAAGAACCTGGAGATATATTTGGGACTGTATATTTGGGCAACTCATTATGGTAGGCCATTTTATTCTCCGCCTATTATTATTGAGGAGGAGAGGCTGTTGAGCACAGTTCAGCTCAATCGGAGGGTTGGTCAGTCCCCAGCTCCCAGGTTTTAGTGATAAAACCAGGGGGTTGTGATCACTGTCCGTCCTTTCATAGATCTTAAAATCCTGGATCATATCCCATGACCTTAATTCAATCAAGATGTAATCGATGATTGATGATTGACCTGTTCTGTTGAAGGTCGCGTTTCCCGAGCTGTCCGATTTTAACCGGCCATTACAAGGCCTTACAGACAGAGATAAAGTAAGGGAAGTTATTTGCAAAACCAATGGGGGTCCATGCTTTCACTGGAGGGATAGTGGAATCTGGGATATTACAATAGAAATTCTCCTCATCAATATCTTCTGGACCTGGCTTCATGAGGGGGTCGTACTGGCAATTAAAATCCCCCCCAATGATTAAACCTGTCCCTGGGTCTAGAGTCTGTGCAAATTCCAACAGTTGTTCCTTCCTATTGTACTTCCTATTGAAGCGAGGATCACCTTTAAGGTGCTCTGCCTGACTCATAGTGCACTTTCTGACAATAGTCCTGGAGGGGTCAAGAAACTGCTGGCCCCCTATGTCTCGGGCAGACTCCTACGTTCTTCCTCAAAGAATCTGCTTGTGGTACCTCGCTTCCGTAAGAACAGATGGGGCGGTAGGGCCTTTTCTACTATCGCCCCAAAGCTATGGAACATCCTTCCAGATGAAATTAAAACCCAGCCCTCTGTTCTGCGTTTCCGAAAAGCACTAAAAACCTGGTTGTTTGCAAGGGTGTACTTGTAGTTAATTTCTATTTGCTTTTCTGAATTTTTTCTGTTAGGCGCCTTGACGCCTTCGGGCTAAGTCGCGCGTTATAAGATTCTTTTCATTTCATTTCATTGTTTAAAGACTACTGACTCTTGCCCACTCTTGGTAAGTCTAGAATATACATTTATAATAGCCACAAGCTTATTCCCTGGGAGAGATAACATAACACATAGGATATCCGGAGAATCGACTGTTACCTACCTGGCTGTAACGCCCAAGTCGGTAGCTATCCACGTACTTAACCCTCCTGACGGTCTTCCTCTATCACCTTTCATAGCGGGAATGTTGAAAGTGTCAAAACCACTTCGCTGGAATTTATCCACGGCCCACGTCTCTTGCAAAAGGCAGATATCGTGTTTATCCATGAATAAACCCCTATCCTCTGATATTAATTTATTTTTAAGGCCCGCCACATTCCAAGAAAGTATGTTAATATTCCCGTTAACAACACTATGTGATAGGCTAGCATTATAGTCAAGATCTGCCAATATGGACTCGCAGTCGGCCACCCAAGTAGTACCCTCACTAACACTACGAACCCCTCCCCCTCCGGGAACTCCTACCCTGACACCTCCCTTAAACGAACTACCTGCTATCTCCACCCTCGGTTCCTTCTTCTTTTGGTCAATATCAGCCCTATGGGTGCCTACATCTGACATGATTCCTGCTACAGTAATAAGGCGCTTCAGTTCTCTAAAGTTAACTTTCGCATCCAACAAGTCCTTACTTTCAGTTCTGACAAGTAGGGAATTCCTTACTTCCAACAGTCAATCTACCGCTGCCAGGTTGCTGTACCTATTGGGGTGATGGAACATGTCAAGCGACATGGGGCCGCTCAAAGGCCCAAACCGGGCGACATTCCCATAAGTATGGTAACCTTCCTGAATTTCCTCTCCCGCCCAGTTTGTCCCCTCCCATTTTTGCGCAAAAGAAGCTTTACTCTGGGATCCTGGATAAAAATAAGTTAAAGGCAGAGATTTTATACGTGTATCTGTGCCGCCTAGTTCGTGATTACAAATGTACTTAACTGTCCACCTACTCCGGAAATTAATCACGACACAATCTCCTTCTATGCTTTTCCCTCCTGGCCCCACCCAATCAACTCGTCTAACAAATAAGATTTCACTGGTTCCCCCATTTGGAAGGGGTCTATTCTGGTTCAATCAGTGAATACACTTATTCTTGAGGTCTTTATAGTCCTCAACCTTACCTGGACAAAGAGGGGACCCCCGCAAAGATGACTAAAAAGGGAACTGATTCCTGGGGCAAAGCTAAGCAAGGGAGCACAGGCCTGCTAGAAGCCACTAGTCTCGGCCTTTGTTCCTTGTTAGGTACCTGAATCGGACCTTTGTTGGAGGAAACTACCCCCCTACTCCCCCTTCCCCCCTCATTCCCAGCGCTGGCCAAACCACTAGATACGGCCATCCCTGGCTGCATATTTGAATGAGAACTTGGGCAAGGCACTGTTGTGCCAATTTGAGCTGGTAAAGCCCCTTCCGTATTTGTAATCACTGGGATTACACTCTGTGTACCTGGCAAACTAGGGAGAATTGGGCATGTCTCATTACAGCTAGATTCCACACCCCTAGCACCCATTCCTCCCAAATTGGGTAAGCACAGTGATTCCAGATGGGACAGTCTTTTTTCGATAGAGTCCAGTCTTTAATGAATTGGGAGGCAGGACTCAGTGAATACCCGTTCCATTTTGGCCCAAAAGTCCCCTTCTTTCCCTGGCGAAGACAGTGACAAATCTTCATTGACCTCTGGAAGTGGTGCTTTATGCACTTCAGGCTGTGGCTCTTCAAGTGCCTCTATGGAAATATGTTACATATTAATCAGTTTCGTTTATTTGGATTTTGTATTTGTTAGTGCAGTTCCCCCACGCTTTCTTTTTACTGCCTGATCGGGCACTTTACTCCTGGCCCCTAAATTAGTCCGAGGCCAGCCGAATTGACTGCCCTGATCTAGTAGTTCCTGGGCTCTGAAGTGTCGTTGCGAAATCGGAGATGGTTATTATTTCACCTGCTGGCGGGATATGCACTATGGCTACCACTTTTGAAACGTTGTTACTTGCTCCTGCCAGGCTAGATGGCAAAGTATCATCTACTGTATGCAAAAGAGCCAAAGGTGTCGTAGGGGGGGGGGAGGGGGGGGGGGGGGGGGGGGGGGGGGGGGAAGGGGTCCTGGAGTTGGTGATGGGGCCTTAGCTAATTGCCCCAATGAGGAACGTTTGTCAAAAGTTGGATCCAAAGACAATCTTCTTTCTGTTAAGTCGATTTCCCGCTGTAGCATTGAGGTGGCCCTAGTCAAGAACTGATCAATAGTCCCTACAACACTCCCTGCCACTGGTTTCCTCCCATTCGTAGCCATGATCGTGGTAGGTCAGCGAGGGGCGCCTTTGCAGTATGTTAATCAAATAGCAAGTCAGGTGATAATGCTTTGCTGTAATACAATGCGGAGAGATGTCAAGTGGGACACTGACCTTTATCGTTTGGGTCCAAGGCAAAGATCGAAGAGGAAGGTCCCGTCCCGTCCACGTTCGTCCTCGGACGGGCTCGCCCTTGGCCCGAGCTTCGCCGGGCTCGTCCCGCGACGCGGGTCTGGGCGCTGGTTGCATGCACCTCCTGGCGCTGGTGGGACGTGTGCAGAGTGTCTTGTGACTCCTGGCGGTGGCGGCGTAGTCACCTGGGCTCTCGCTACTCCGGTATAGATTCCTTACCTTAGAATTACCCCCAGGCGTCAGACTGGATCCGGAAAGTTTTCGTCCGCAGTACCCCTGTGCGTCCGTAGGCGTTGTTGTGTGGCTCCGTGTACGTTGCTGGCGTCAGTCGCCGAGATGACCTCGCTGGAGCTACATAGACGCACACTGACGTCAGTTCTTTCTTTTCGCGCCAGCAAGCGCAGATCTAAAGAGAGCGGTACCCCCATACAATTTTTGACCACGTTTATTTGGGCATTTGTCTGTTTTTTTTAGTCTTTAACTCCTGGTGTGTAGGGATGCCCAGTTTAAAATCTTGCTCGGCTTGTCCCCGCACGATGTTGGTGGTAGACCCACACTGTGAGTCCCTCTTAAGCCTGGGGTACAACCACGACTCAGAGTTGTGCCCCGAATGCCGGGCCCTGGCTCCGTAAACTTTGCGGAAGCGGTCCCGGAAGTTGCTGGAGGCCCGGGAGTCTGCTCTGCACCGTTCGAGGTCCCGGTCCCGTGGGAGGTCAAGGGACTGGTCGCGGAGCAGACATCACCATCGTTCGAATAAGTCTTCGCACACAGAGTCCGGTAAGGCAAAGCACAAGAAGTCGAAGAAGCTCCGTCGCCTTCCCCTAGCCTGTCGTACGACACGGCTGAAGGTGTGGGTGGCACCGACCCTGTGGCTCTGGCGGAGCCTACGCAGTTGCCGATGGCCTACCCGCCCTTTCCTGGTCCATCGGCGGCTCCGGCCCAGCTGCAGGCGTTCGGCACGCCTTCTAGCCCCGCGGGTCCGAATGGGGGTCCTCGCTCTTCTACGTCATCAGCTCCAGCCCGGACGTCGACGACTCCGGTCTCTACGCCGAAAGACCCCCGTGGATGCCAGATGTTTGTTTGTTTTTTGCGATTTTTATAGCGCACAACTACCCGGAGGTGTCTCGGCGCTCAGTATACAGAACGATAGCTATGGCAGAAATTTAACGTGAGAAAAGCCAGGTTTTTAGTTTCTTCCTAAAGCTAATGAGTGTAGGGGCCGTTTTGATGTGAAGGGGGAGTGTGTTCCAGAGTTTAGCTGTAGAAATCGTGAAACATCTGTCACCCCAGTTGGCTCTTTTAGTTCGTGGGACTTTGAGTAGATGGGCAGAGGAAGAGCGAAGCGTTCTTGAATTGTCAAACGGGCAGAGGGCGTCTTTAAGAAACTGTGGGCTTAAATTGTTGATGGATTTGTAGGCGATGCATAGTGCCTTAAATTTTGTACGGCTCCTGACTGGGAGCCAGTGCAGTTGTTGAATATAAGGGGAGATCGAGGAGAACTTAGGGATGCCCAGTAGGATTCTGGCTGAGGCATTCTGAACTAGCTGCAGCCTGTTAAGAACTTTTTCCTGGGCGTTCAGAAGAAGGGCATTGCAGTAGTCTGTTTTGGCGAAGACCAAAGTGCTGATTAGGGTTTTGCCAGCTGAAGTGGGAAGATAGGGTAGAAGTTTTTTTTATCCTTTTTAGGATAAAAAAGGATGAGGAAACCACAGAGTTGACATGATGATGGAAGGTCATTTTATTGTCAAACGTAACTCCCAGGTTACGAACCTTAGTAACAGGTACTGGTGGGGATCCCATCTTAGTTGGCCACCATTGGGGGGACCAAGTAGGTTCCAGTTTCCCGAATGTCATCACCTCTGTTTTGTCGGAGTTTAGTTTAAGACAGTTTGATGACATCCAGGAACTGATTGCCAGCATTCCTTCTTGAAAGTTGGCAGCAACTGATGCACCATCGTTGTGCACCGATAGCACCAATTGAGTGTCGTCGGCGTAGGTCGTCAGGGCAATGCCGTAAGTTTTTATCACCCTCTCTTAGTCCACAACATAAATATTAAACAGTGTCGGACTTAGCGAGGATCCCTGTGGGACTCCGCAGGGAAGGGTGAAGGTATGGGAAGTGAAATGGCCCATTTTTACTGTCTGTGAGCGGTCCGTTAAGAAGGAGGATGATGTTGGTTGGCCTAGTATCACCTCCACCGACGGCTAGCACCCCGACTGATGCCGTCCCCGGCTTCCACCCCGACGTGGGGATGGTGCCGGACCTGTGTCAATCGACGCCGATGGGGAATTTCTATCCCTTTCTCCATCCACCTCTTATTTTCCGCCTGCCGGGCAGGTTGTGGAGGACTGGGAGGGGTCTGAGGACCCTCTCGCAGCCCAGTGCGAGTTAGACCAGGACTGGGAGGAGGATTTGGAGGATGCAGGTGACCTGTATTTTACTCCAGAACTTGGCACAATCAATCAATCAAGACATTTGTAGAGCGCACTACTTACCCGGAGGGTCTCAAGGCGCTTGGGTGGGGCGGGGGGGGCTGCTACTGCTCGAACAGCCAGGTCTTGAGCTTCTTCCTGAAGGAGAGGTGGTCTTGGGTCAGGCGCAGGTCGGTCGGGAGGGAGTTCCAGGTCTTGGCGGCCAGGTAGGAGAAGGACCTTCCTCCTGTTGTCTTTCTTCGGATGCGTGACTGGCTGATCGGAGATGGCGTTTGGGAGCGTAGAAGTTGATGCGGTTGTTGAGGTAGCTCGGGCCTTGATCGTGTAGGGCTTTGTGTGCGTGGGTGAGGAGACGGAAGGTGATTCTTTTGTTGACGGGGAGCCAATGCAGGTCTCTCAGATGTCCGGAGATGTGGCTGTGTCGTGGGATGTCGAGGATGAGTCTGGCTGAGGTGTTCTGGATCCGCTGGAGTCTCTTCTGGAGCTTGGCGGTGGTTCCGGCGTAGAGGGCGTTGCCGTAGTCCAGTCGGCTGGTGACGAGGGCCTGGGTGACGGTCTTCCTGGTCTCGGTGGGGATCCACCGGAAGATCTTCCGTAGCATGCGCAGGATGTTGAAGCACGACGAGGAGACGGCGTTGACTTGTCTGGTCATGGAGAGAGAGGAGTCCAGGATGACGCCCAGGTTGCGTGCGTGGTCTGTCGGTTTGGGTGCGGTGCCCAGGGCGGGGGGCCACCAGGAGTCGTCCCAGGCGGAGGGCGAGGAGCCCAGGATGAGGACTTCCGTCTTGTCTGAGTTCAGTTTCAGGCAGCTGGTCGTCATCCACTCGGCTACGTCTTTCATCCCTTCGTGAAGGTCAGCTCTGGCGGGGTCGTTGGTCAGGGAGAGGATCAGCTGGGTGTCGTCAGCGTAGGAGATGATGTTGAGGTTGTGCTGGCGTGCGATGGCCGCGAGGGGGCTCATGTAGATGTTGAAGAGGGTGGGGCTCAGCGAGGATCCTTGAGGGACGCCGCAGATGTCTTCGGTGGCCTCTGACTTGTACGGTAGTAGTCGGACTCTCTGTGTTCTTCCGTCAAGGAAGGAGATGATCCACTCCAGTGCCCTCTCCTGGATTCCGACGTTGCTGAGGCGCTGCACTAGGGTGCGGTGGCAGACAGTGTCGAAAGCCGCGGAGAGGTCTAGGAGGATGAGGGCCGCTGTTTCTCCGTTGTCCATCAGGGCTCGGATGTCATCGGTGGCAGCGATGAGGGCGGTCTCGATGCTGTGGTTGGCTCGGAAGCCAGACTGTGAGGGGTCGAGGGATCCATTTGTCTCGAAGGCGGCCAGCTGCTTGTTGACTGTCTTCTCGATGACTTTGGCTGGAAACGGGAGGAGCGAGATGGGGCGGTAATTCTTGAGTTCGGTGGGGTCCGCTGTAGGTTTCTTGAGTAGGGCGCTGAGTTCGGCATGCTTCCAGCTCTCCGGGAAGGTGGCGGTGTCGAAGGAGGTGTTGATGATGTCCCGCAGGTGGGGTGCGATGACAGCGTCGGCCTTGTTGAAGACGTGGTGAGGGCAGGGGTCGGTTGGAGATCCGGAGTGGATGGAGTTCATCATGCGGACGGTGTCTTCGGTGCTGATCGGAGTCCAGGCGCGGAGGGTGGTGGTGGGGGGCGGTGGTTCGGTCGTGGCGTGCGTCGGTTGAGTGCTGAAGCTGTTGTGTATGTCCGCGATCTTGTTGTGGAAGTAGGAGGCGAGGGAGTTGCAGAGGTCTTGTGATGGGGTGATGTCGTTGTTACCGGCTTTGGGGTTGGAGAGCTCTTTCACGATGTTGAAGAGTTCCTTGCAGTTGTGTGCGTTGTTGTCCAGCCGGTCCTTGAATGCAGTTTTCTTGGTGGCGCGGATCAGTTGGTGGTGCTTCCGGGTGGCAAGCTTGAGTGTGGTGATGTTGTCCGGTGTTGGTTCCCTTCTCCAGGCTTTCTCGAGGGCTCGGCAGTTCTTCTTGGAGCTCTTGAGTTCGTCGGTGAACCATGGGGCCTTCTTGCTGCCGGGTCTGCTGGGCGGGGTCCTCAGTGGGGCGAGTTCGTCCGCGCAGGTGTCTCCTCCTACCGTGGCTACGGAGGAGGGTGGTACATATTCTATGGTGTTGCGTAGGGTGGCCGAGGCTCTCCACCTTGAGCTCCCTATGGTGGCTGTCAGGACTAACCTCCTGACAGAAGTGCTTTCACCGGCGTCTTCCTCTATGGAGGCGCTGCTGCCCTTTAATGACGCACTTTCGGACGTTCTTTTGGGCACCTGGTCCAGTCCCAACACAGGGGCTCCTGTGAATAAGAACTTTGCCAACGCCATCGCCTGGCCCCGGGTGACCCCATTTCTCCTCTCCCAACACCCTACCCCTGAGAGCTTGGTTGTCCAAGCCTCTGCGTCCACAAGCGCATTCCCTTCCGCACCTCCGGACAGGGAATCCAAGAAACTGGAACAATTTGGGAAGAACATTTTTACTTCTGCCAGTTCAGGCCTGCAGTCTGTGAACACCGCATGCCTCTTGGGCTGTTATTCCCATTCTGTGTGGGACACGGTTGCGCCGGTGCTCTCCCACGCTATTGGTGATGGGAGAGACGCAGCCAAGTTCCTGATTCGTTGTGGCCTTGACACGCCGACTCGCTGGGCAGGGCGATTTCCACGACAGTTTCGCTACACCGCCACGCCTGGCTGAGGACGACTGGCTTTTCCGGGGATGTCCAGAACACTCTGGACGTGCTCTTTGATGGCACTCGCCTTTTTGGTGACAAGTCAAGACAGTGCGTTGGCACGTTTTAAGGACTCGCGGGCTACAGCCAAGTCCTTAGGCTTTTCGTCCACGCACACTCCTTTTCACTCCTTTCGTTTCCAAGGAAGGGGCGCCCAAACACCTTCGTTTCAGAGCCACAGGCCTGCGCAGCAACACTCAGTGCAGGCGCGGACATGGGCCCCGCAGAGGTGAGTCACGGGGGCAGCGGACTGGTCAGTCCACCACCTTCCCTGCAGCCACTGCCTACAAACCTTCCTTGTCCAGTGTTTCAGGCCCACCTAACGCCAGTGGGTGGCAGGATTCACCGTCACCTTCCCCACTGAGGCAGCATCACTAAGGACAGGTGGGTTCTGCACATAGTCCGACGGAGCTACTCCCTCCCCTTCGAGACTACCCTTCCAGCCATCCCACTGCATGTCGGGGGATCACTTGGCAATTCTCCAATTGGAAGTTGCGGCCCTCTTGGCCAAGGGGGCCATTGAGGGTGTTCTGACGCCAGAAGTAGGTCGTGGTTGTTACTTCCACTACTTCCTGGTTCCAAAGAAGGACAAGGGCATGCGTCCTCCACTTGCTCAGGTCTAGTCTGCCCTAGACCCACAAGACTGGTTGGTAGGGCTGGACTTGCAAGACGCTTATTTTCAGATCCTTGTCCTGCCAGCCCACCGGTGTTACCTGCGGTTCATGGTAGGCCACGAGCACTTTCAGTTCACCGTGCTCCCTTTTGGCCTTACCAGCGCCCCTCAGGTGTTCACAAATGTGATGGCAGTGGTCGCAGCTCATCTGCGCAGATCAGGGGTTTCAGTCTTCCCCTATCTCGATGACTGGTTTTTGAAGGCTCACCCCAGGCAGTCGTCTTCCCTCCTCCCGACTACGGCCGACCTCCTGCATTTACTGGGGTTCTCCCTCAACGTGTCGAAGTCCCACCTGATTCCCTACAAGAAGCTGCTTTTCATCGGAGCAGTTCTGGACATGGCGCAGTTTCGGGTTTATCCTCTTGAACAGCTAGTCCGATACATTTGGGCTATGAGTCTGATCTTTTGGCCCTTGTCCTGGGTTTCGATCAGGACGACCTTGAGGCTGCTAGGCCTCATGGCCTCCTGCATCCTGCTGACCAATCATGCCAGATGGCATATGCGGGCTCTGCAGTGGGACCTGAAGTACCAGTGGGCGCAGCATCATCTGTCAGAGTACGTCCAGATCTCGGAGGGCACTGCACAATAGTTGCAGTGGTGGCTCATGAACCAGCGTTGGGTTAGTGGCAGATTGGCAGATCCCTCTCCTTTCCCAAACCGGAGCACAAAAAATGCGTCCCTCCTGGGATGGTGAGACCACATGGGAGAGGCGGAGATCAGAGGCCTCTGGTCTCCAGCGGAGTCCAGGCTCCATATCAACCTTCTGGAGCTCCGGGCGATCCTACTTGCACTGAAAGCATTCTTTCCCTCTGTCAAAGGGAGAGTAGTGCAGGTGTTCAGACTACACCACCGCCATGTGGTATTGCAACAAACAAGGTGGAGTGGGGTTGTGGACCCTATGTCAGGAGGCTCTGCATCTCTGGACATGGCTGGAATGTCGAGGCATTGCCTTGACGGTTCAACACTTGGCAGGTTCTTTGAATGCCAGGGCGGACGAACTCAGCCGCAGGTGCATGATGGATGACGAATGGCGTCTTCACTCGGAGGTGGCGCAAGGTCTCTTTCAACAGTGCAGAGAGCTTGGTTAGATTTATTTGCTGCTGAAGAAAATGTGCAATTTCATCGCTTCTTCGTGTTGGAATTTCCAAGGCGGCAATCACTCGCCGACGCTTTTCGTCACGAGTGGATCTGCGGTCTATTGTACACCTTTCTGCCTATACCACTTCTAACCAGAAAGCTGAAGAAGATCAGGCGCGAACAGGCCCTAGTCATTCTTGTGGCTCTGGACTGGGCTCGCAGAGTTTGGTATCCCGAGCTACTCAGTATGAGCATGGATCCCCCGATCCGACTGCCTCTTCGGAAGGATCTTCTGTTGCAGCAGTAGGGGACGGTCCTCCACCCGAACCCCAGCCTCCACCTACATGCGTGGAGATTGAGCGGTGACAGTTGATTCCTTTTGACTTGCCTCCTGAAGTCTGTGATATCATTCTGGCAGTCAGGCGCCCCTCCACTAAATCGGTATTCGCCTGCAGGTGGAACAAATTTGTGGCATGGTGCACAGCAAAAGCTGTAGATTCCCTTTCTGCCCCTCTTTCGGAAGTCCTTTTGTTCCTTCTTTCTCTGGCCCAGCAGGGCTCTGCTCTGGGCACTATTAAGGGCTATCTTTTTGCAATTTCGGCCTTTCTCAGGCTCCCTGATCAGCCCTCTCTTTTCAAGTTCCATGATATGGAATACTTTTCTCAAAAGCATTACTCACCTTATCCCTCCTATTTCGTTTGTGGTGCCACAGTGGGACTTGAATCTGGTTCTTACCTATTTGATGTGCGCTCCTTTTGAGCCCCTTCACAACTGTCCTCTATGTTTATTGACTTTGAAGACTACTTCCCTGTTTGCCATCACCTCCGCTAGGCGCGTGAGTGAGCTCCAGGCTCTTTCCTGTAAGCCTCCTTTTCTGTTGGTCCATCTGGACAAGGTTGTGCTTCGCACTCGTCCTTCCTTCTTGCCAAACGTGGTCCCTGCCTTCCATATCGGGCAGACCATCACCTTGCCCTCTTTATATCTGCCTCCGCACCCTTCCAGAGAGGAAGAGAGGCTCCACCGTCTGGACCCAAAACGTGCGCTCTCATTCTACCTGAATCGCACGCAACAGTTCCGGGTGGATGACCAGCTCTTTGTTGGCTACGTAGGCGCCAAGAAAGGCCGGGCTGCACACAAGAGGACTATCCTCCGCTGAGTTGTCTTGTATGTCAAGGTCTGTTCTCTGGCTGAAAAGGAACCTCCAGTGGGGTTGCACGCCCATTCTACCAGGGTGACAGCAGCTACTACGGCATTGGGACGTGGTGTCCCCCTGCAAGACATCCGTCAGGCAGCGAATGTGGGCCTTGCTGCACACTTTTACTAAGCAATATTGCCTTGACCGTCAAGTGCAGAGAGACGGCTACTTTGGCCGTTCTGCTCTCCTTGACTTTCTGGTGTGATCTTCGTTCTCAGACCCACCTCCGGGTTTGGTATTGCTGTGGAATCAAGTTACTTACCTTTGGTAACAATATATCTGTAAGAAACATTAGTTGATAGATTCCTTACTGCCCCACCCATCCTGCCCATTCTGCGAACTGATTTCTAGGGTTAAGGTCATCCCTTTCAGGGCCCTAGTTTCAGTGCACCAGTTTTCAGTATCTTTCATTGCTCTGTGTTCCTGGCGTGGAAAGTCATGTACAGAACTGATGTCCGCGCTCGTCTAAGTAGTTCCAGCGACTACAACGCCAGCGACTTACGCAGAGCAGCACGACAACGCCTACCGACACGCAGGGGTACTGCTGGCGAAAACTTTCGGGATCCAGTCTGACGCCTGGGGGTAATTCTAAGGTAAGGAATCTATCACTAACTAATGTTTCTTACAGATATATTGTTACAGAAGGTAAGTAACTTGTTTGTCAGAACCATTCGGTCTCTGCTGCATTTATTCTCAATGCAGCTTTATCCTTTTTTATAGAGTGGATCATCCGTAAAAATTATAGAAATATTCTGGATTTGGAGTCCTGCAGGGATGGAGTCCACCTTTAGATGTTCAAGTAGGAAATTACGGTGCAGGTCAGTCCTAATGTTTCTTTTTCAGCCTGATATGCTTATCTGATCCATTTTGTTGTTTCACTGTTGTGCTAAGGAACACTGATGAAAAAAGTGAGGGTGCGTTTAATAGTCTCTGTATATGGTCTTCTGTGTAGGCAAAAGTGTCATGTTCTGTCATAGTCTGTGAGGGACCTGAGCGGTTCAAGAAAGCAGAAGTCAAGCCTTCTGGCTCGAGTCGAGATTGTTCAGCATCCAAAGACTCAGTTCCAAAAGACAAAAAATCCAAATCCAGCTCGGCACCGAAAAGTTTGGTACCAAAAAAAAAAAATACTATCCAAAAGCCCCCGGAGCCAATTTTGGAGACCATGAATCAAAAGCTGGAGCCAAAACAGAAACCACTGCATATAAATCCACACACTGGACATATTACAGCAAAACCAGTGATACCATCCTCCAAAAGAAAAATAGACTCTGGGTAAAGAATCCCTTTTAAGAAGAAGGAAATTGCTACTAGCCCTCTTATTCCTATTTCTTCTACCCCTCCATCCTCTTCACAAGTATCTACTCTACCACCAGCAGACCCTCTAGACATCACACCGCAGGGCTCTCCACATACAGATCCTCATACAGGGGATGGGGATGACAATTATGGACAACCAGCATATCCATGGGATGACTACAATATGGATCGTCCTATCCAGATCTATACCCTGCTAAACCTTCCCCTCCTGATGATAACACCTCATACCAGGAGTTAATTGCCATGGCAGCTACATACCATGTAGTTGCTTTACATAAGGAATCTTTGGAAAAGTTTTTTTTATTCAAACCATTAGGCAGCACACATAGGACAACACAGGTATTACCTATGTTCAAAGATAGGATATGGCATGCTGAGGACATTTTTAAGGATCCAGTCAGGGTACATATTATAACACCTAGGGTGGATACAAAATATATACCCCCCACCATCTGACCCAATTTTTATTAAGGGCTAGCTTCTTTTAGGTTCCTTGGTTGTATCCAATGCTCATGAAAGAGCAAATTCACAAACTACAGGGAATACACCACCTGTGGACAAAGAGTCCAAACTTATTAGATGGCTCAGGTAAAACAGTGGCTGCACAATCAGCCAACCACTGGCGTTTCGCCAATACACAAGGTCTTTTGGCTAGATACGACAGGGCCCACTGGGACGAAATGGAAGACTTACTCCAATATCTCCCAGAAGAGCACAGAAAAAGAGGGCACAATTTAGTACAAGAGGGAAAATTAATTTCCAATTCCTCTATTAGATGTTCGTTTGATGCTGCTAATACTGCAGCTAGAGGAGTCAACACTAGTATTCTCCTAAGATGACACGCATGGTTACGAGTCTCTGGTTTTAAACCGAAAGTACAACAAAACATATGAAATGCCCTGTTGCACAAGGCCCCCTTTTGTACCGCTTTTGGCCGCCATAAGTGTGGCAGGGTATGCTCAGACGTGAGTCCCTTGCTCACTTTGCCACTGGATTCAAGCAAGCCGGGCTGAAGACGGCTGGAATGCCAGAAACCGGTCCTCGGAAGCTTGTTTCCGGTCCAGGGAAGACATGGCTTGGCAGTTCGGGCTGGACTGTTCCCATGAGGCACAGGGTCAGACTGATTTGCATATAGCCATGTCTGAACTGGGGTGGCAGAGTGGGCTAAAGAACGGTGATGGATTTAACCCAGATCTTTCGACTGGGTGTGAGTGTTTGATTGATTCAGATGCTCTGTCCATCACCACCCCCTTTTGTACCGCTGTTGCACAAGGAACATCCATTTGGTCCTCAAGTGGATGAATCACTTGAGAGAATGAAGAAAGATAATGGGGACACTACCGTCACCCTCTAACAGTTTCCTTTTGCTGCTCATTTTATAGAGGAGGCTCCAAAAATACCTCCACAGGTGGCAACACTTACTTCTATAAACCACAAAATCAATCCTTCCCCTCTAGAGGATTTTATAAAGGTGGTTACAATTTTAAAGGCAGAGGTAAAGGTACCCCGACACGTACCTCTCCATCTCCCAACAAACAGTGACTTCATAACAATTTCCCCGATCATCATACACCTGTTGTGGGAAGACTTCAGCAATTTTGTCCCATTTGGCAGTCAATAAAATCAAACATAAGAGTTTTGTATATTACACAACATGGTTATTGCTGGAGCTCACAGGCAATCCTCCCAGTATTCCATCTCACATTCACCAACTCTCTAGAGCACCAACAACTGCTCAAACAAGAAGTACAAGCTCTTCTAGCAAAAGTGGCGATACAACACCAAGGGTCAGGGGTTTGCTCACTTTACTTTCTAATCCCAAAATAGAATGGTTCTCTATGGCCAATTAGATCTCAAACCTCTAAATGTATACATACTATCAGAACTTTTCCATATGGTGTCACTTCAACAAGTGCTTCCCCTTTTACAACAAAAAAACTTTGTCAGCACTATACTTAAAGGACGCATACTTTCACATCCCTTTTCACCCACCACATCACAAATACCTCTGATTTGTGGTAGCTGGAAGACATTGTCAGTTCAAAGTGCTCCCATTTGGAGTACCTACAGCACCCAGAGTATTCACCAAATGTCTAGCCATAATGGCCGCTCATCTAAGAAGACAACAAATTAATGTATTTCCATATCTAGACGATTGGGTCATCAAACCCAACACACATCTCAAGTGTTTACAACGCATTCAAATTACAATAAATCATCATCAGTTGGGATTCACAATCAATGTGCAAAAATCCCATCTCTAACCTACACAGCTGCAACCCTATCTCAGAGCTATCCTAAACACGCAAACAGGTTTACCTTATCCCAATTCAGCCCGAATTCACATTTTTCAAACATTGCTACTACAATTTCAAAGCACCCAATATCTAACATAAAGAACTTTCATGCGATGATGGCATAGTGCAATGCCATAGTACATAGTACCTCGTGCAAGATTAAACATGCGTAGTCCAGTCATTAAAGCCTTTATGGAAGGCCTTAAAAGAGTAATACCACCAAAAGTGCCACCAGCACCTGCGTGGAACTTTTATTTTCTTCTAACAAGACTTATGGGTCCACCTTTTGAACCATTAGACAAATGTCAACTGCAATTTATTTCTTGAAAAGTTGCTTTCTTGATTGCTATCACTTCACTAGGACGTGTCTGAGCTTCAGGTACTACTTATGGATGAACCATTCTTCCAACTCCATAAACACAGAGTGGTTCTTCGAACGAACCCACAGTTCCTTCCGAAAGTAGTCTCTGCTTTTCGTATTGACCAATCAGTCGAGTTTCCTGTTTTTTCCCTCAACCTGACTTAGCAGTAGAAAGAGCACTACATACATTAGATGTGAAAAGAGCATTATTGTATTATATTGATAGAACAAAAGATTTTAGCAAAACAAAACAGCTGTCTGCTGCCTTGGCTCCCCTTCATAAAGGAAAACCTATTTATAAAAATGCTATTTCTAGATGGATAGTTGAGTGTATCCAAACATGCTATATTAAAGCTAAAAGAACTCTATACCGCCAGTAGCACATTCTGCTCGTAAAATAGGAGCATCAATGGCCTTTTTAGGTAATACTCCTATAACTGACATCTGTAAAGTAGCTACATGGTCTACACCACACACATTTATCAAACATTATTGTGTGGGTGTATTAGCACCTCAACAAGCCAATGTAGGACAAGCAGTGCTAAAACACTTTTTCAAACAACTGCAATGCCCAGGGGTTAGTCACTGCCTTTAGATGATACTGCTATAAAGCCTTTGCAAAGCATGTGTATCTACTGCACACATGCCTCAAACAGATCGTTACTTACCCTGTAAGCATCTGTTCTCTTCCAGGGGATCCTCATCAATAGTCGTAAGCACATGAATATTCCCTCCCATGTGCAAGACCCCGGAAACATATACCATATATGTGAAAACCATATATGTAGCTCTATATATACATATATATATATATATATATATATATATATATATATATATATATATATATATATATATATATATATATATATATATATATATATATATATATTGATTTTTTTTTTTTTTACGAAAACTCCACAACACCTCCGGTAAGCAGTTCTGCAACACCAGCGAGAAAGGAGACGGACCACAGGATCAGGTGCGATAATTTATTGTAGCACAGAGAAGAACAGCTATATACAGTAGCCAGTAGGTGTATATATAGTTAGGACCTAGTTTCCATAGGAAATCCCCAACATTCTATTGGAAATAACTTTGGCGCTGGTTGATGAATCTTCGCAAATTTCTCAAAGAAGATGGCTCACTCCGCTCCTTCCCTGAAAGTTGGGGGGGATTCGTCAAGTGGGGGCTGAGAAAAAAGGGGGGTCCCAAAACGTGTTTTCCCCATGTTAATTTCCATAGGACCTTTAGACTCGGCTACAGCCCGAACGGCTGAACGGAATTATTTGAAATTTGGTAAAATGGAAGAGACTGGTTCGCAGATTACGCTTTTCTTTAAATGGTATAAATCCGTCCAGTATTTGCTGAGAAAATTGCATTTAAATTCAATTATATATCTATACGCGCGCACACGTGCGCGCACCGTCCCCGCCTGCCTGCCTGGATTTGGGCCGCCGCGCTGCCCGCGGCGACCCGGAAGTGCTGCGCGGCCGGCTGCAAATGTCCACCCCCGCCGCGAGGGGGAAGAAGGATGATGGCGGCTGACTTTGCAGGGCTCCCGTGATGGGCGACCCGGAAGTGCTGGGGCCTGCCGGCCAATCCCAGCGCGGCCGGCCGGGAATGCCCGCCCCCGCCGCGAGGGGGAAGAAGGAAGACGGCGGCTGACTCAGCAGGGCTCCCGTGCACGGTACCGAGGCCGGAGCTGCTGAGCTGTCCGTTGCAGCTAGAGCCTTCGGGAGCCTTCGGCGCGGTCGGAGCTGCTTCTATCTTTCCACCCGGCAGGGCGGGTGCCGTGGAGCAACCTTCTGCGGCTGGAGCTGCCTCCTACTTTTCCGCACGGAGGTGCAGCCAGAGCCGCCTCTACCTTTTCGCCCAGCGTAGCACCTTGTTGCGGCTGGAGCCGCTGGGGAGCCTTCAGTGCGGATGCAGCCGACTCTTCTTTTCTGCCCGGTGGGGTGGATGCCGTGGAACAGCCTGCTGCACCTAGAATCACTGGAGAGCCTTTGCTGCGGCTGGAGCCGGCCCCTATCTTTCCGCCCGGTGGTGCGGCCAGAGCCGCCTCTACCTTTTCAACCAGCAGGGCTGGTGCAGCGGAGCACCCTGCCCGTCTGGAGCCACTGGGGAGCCTTTGGTGCAAATGGAGCTGCCCTCAACCTTTCCGCCCGGCAGGGCTGGGGCCACGGAGCACCCTGCTGTTGCTGGAGTCTCTGGGGATCCTTTTGTGAGGCCGGAGTCGTCTTCTACCTCTCTGCCCCGTGGGGCTGGTGCTGCCGAGTAGTCCGCTGCGGTTGGAGCTGCATAACAGTACAAAAAGCCTTCTATTCTTGCATGGTGTGATTCTATCCCAACAGATCGGAATATTGTAAATCCAGCGATTGTTAGCTTAAGGCTGTGAGAGGTCAAGCCGTGGCTTTTTTCCCCTAGCCTTTATCCCTTCCTATTGTTTTTAATCATTCTTCTGTTTTTAAACTATGTCTTTAGGTTACAGTTAGTGAAAGTCTGTAGCACCCTTGCTTTACACCATTTAAAATCAATTGTTCCGTGATGTGTTTTAAAACTAAGAAGGGTTACCAGAGCTGTTTTAAATGCAGCAGTGCTCTAAGAAGCAACAGTACTCTGATATTAAAATGATATATATATATATATATATATATATATATATATATATATATATATATATTAGCTTTTAAAAAACCAATGAAATTCACTGAAAAAACCATAGGTTATAGACGATATATAGTTAGGAATTAGCCTTTAAAAAACCTTGGAAATTCACTGAAAAAACCGTAGGTTCTCTTCCAGGGGATACTCATCAATAGTCATAAGCACTGAATAGTCCCGCCCTCGTGCGGGACCCCGGAGCAATAGCCAATAATATGCATATATCTACATATATATATATATATATATATATATATATATATATATATATATATATATACATACATATAAATACACATATAATAACTATATATATATAGATAATATGCATTATACATATGCAGCCTAAAATAACCATACTAGGCTCAAAAGACTGCCCCCAAATGCCTGAAACAAATCTTTACATTTGTAAAATAGACATATAAATGACATTATATGAAAATGCAAAGAAGAAAGCACTGCCTTTGTTGTCTTTGAAACACACCACCTTTATTTTCAAAGGTAAAACAGGCAGGACCATAGAGGCAGCTTTAGCCTAGATAGGCTGCATTGTAACAATAGGAAAAAAACTGGCGCCGTGCCTTTAAGACCTCCAGGAACCCCCAGGCTCCCATCATGCACCACAGGTGACAGTTAGGTTAGTTCTTTTTTCCGGCTCCTTCTGTGAGGATCCTAGAGCATTGAGCTCGCCAGTTGGTGATTTTATTTCACTTTTTTCTGGTAGTTCTTTAAATTTTTTGTCATTACTCGACATCTTTAGTCTTTTCCTGACTAATTCAACAATTTTTGTGGTTTTTTGACCTTTTTTTCCAGTCACAATGCCTGCCTTATTTAGTAAGTGCCCGGCCTGTGGAAAAAAAATGTCTAAAACAGACCCTCATTCGGTCTGTGTGGCTTGTCTTCCATCTACACACAAGCCAGAGCTTTGCTACCATTGCAGCAAGTTATCAAACAGAACTTTAAGAGAGAGGGAGAAGAGCAGGCTTCAGTTCCTGCATGACAGAGGTGAAACCGTGAGTGGAAGAGAAGAACTTCACTCCAGGAAACCTTCTCCTCAGCGGAAAGAACATAAGGAAAGAGGGGAGAAGAGAAAACATCGTTCCCCGTCGACTTCGAGGGACAGATCTTCTTCTAGAGTTCCTGTATGTTCGAAATCGTCGAAATCAGCGTCACGTCTTCCGTCGACGTCGAAGTCGCCGTCGAAGAAGGATTCGCCGTCGATGAGAGGTGAGAGACGCCATGAGCGTAGGCGATCCAAGTCTGGCTCCCCTACGACTACGAGAGGACGGGACTCGACGTTGTCTCATCGACGTCGCCGTTCGCCGTCGAGAGGCTCAAAAAGTCAGTCAAGGCCGCCGTCAAGAGGCGCTATGACACCGACGTCGAACCGGGAATTGGAGGCTTCGACATCGAAGAGCCCTGACCAGTTGGCGTCGAGGCACACAACGCCTAGAAAAGCTTCGTCGTCGAAGCGCTTGACTCCATCACCTAAGAGACCCTCGACGCCGAGGAGGACGACGCCGAGGAGGACGACGGCGAGGAGGTAGACGCCGAGGAGGTAGACGCCGAGGAGGACGACGCCGCCGAGGAGGACGACGCCGCCGAGGAGGACGACGCCGCCGAGGAGGACGCCGCCGAGGAGGTCGCCGCCGAAGAGGTCGACGTCGAGAAGATCACCTCTGGAAAGATCGACGTCGAAGAGGCCACATTGCACTTCGCCTGCAGCTAAACGACCTAGAACGGTTTCTAAAGACCGATCTCGGGTTTCTGTGGCTGTTTCTGGGAGTTCATCTTCATCCCCTGAGCTGAATATAGTTCAGATCTCTCCAGAGCCTTCAAGAGCGCCATCGCCTACAGGAGCTAACATCTCTCCACGATGGTTGGGAGAACTTAGAGACTGGAAGATAAGGAGAATCAATCTTCCAAAGTCTAGGTCCAGGTCGCCGGTGTCGAAAAGAACCGTGTCAAGATCAAGGTCACCTCTTCTTCGAGTGACCCAGTCTCCTGGAAGGCGGCAGCGTACTCCGCAGAGGAAGTCTCCTTCCGTGAGAACGCGGACACCTTCTCCGAGGTCTTCACATCACCGATCATCCAAGAGACGTGATACGAGATCCTCGACAAGATCTACGAATTCGAAGAGATATTACTCGCCTACGTTATCTTCGACTCCTCCGAGCAGGATATCGCCGATTGATGACGTAATCACTTTCAATGAGGTTCTTTGCCGGGGAGCAGCGAAACTTAATATAGAGATGCCTGTCTCTACTGCGAAGACTACAGTTATCTTCGAAACTTTGCATCAGAGATTATCATCGAGACCTTTACTTCCTCTGGTTCCAGGTCTCTTGGAGCCTGCCGAACATAAGTTCTTGACACCGGCTTCTTTGGGAGCGGTCCCCTCACGGATCGCAAAGAAGTACAGGGCTCCGGACATTGACCCGTTATTTTTAAGAGCAGAGCCGCAACCTGATTCGGTCATCGTCTCAGCGGCACGTAAGAATCAGAATGGATCAACGTCCTCGTCTGTTCCCCCAGACAAGGATAGCAAGACTTTGGATTCGGTAGGAAAGAAAATGTGTGCCACTTCTGCTTCCTACATGAAGGTTGCCAGCTCCTCCGCTTTGTTGGGTCGCTATGACCGTTCTCTTTGGGATTCCTTATCCAGGTTCGCTGAAAAACTTCCCAAAGAAGACAAGAATGACTTCTTGGAAATACTTCATGAAGGTGGGCTAGTGTCTAATCAGGTGATTAGCGCAGCTGCGGAGGCTTCCGATCTATCCACGCATGGCTATGCTCATGGTCTTTGCGCGAGGCGTTCAGCTTGGCTAAGACTTACAGGACTTAAACCTGAAGCCCAGCAACGCATTCTGAACCTGCCTTTTAATGGGAAAACGCTCTTTGGGTCTCATGCTGACGACGAAATGTCAAAAATGAAGACAGAGCTGGATACTGTGAGAGCTGTAGGTCTCGAAAAGAGAAAGGACAATTTTAAGAAAAAATACCGTCCTTATGATCGGAGACAGGGCCAGCAGAGGGTTCAAAGCAGTCAATGGTCGTCACAACAGAATCAAGGAAGATCTCAGTTCTCCCAGCGTCGTCCTGGTAGAGGAAGAGGCGGAATTTCCAGACAGTCTGCTCCTGGAAACAAGCAGCAACAGCAAAAGCAGTGAGTGTTTGCTTCCCCTGAGCCCGTTGACCACTCCGGTGGGGGGAAGTGTGCATTTTTACCTGGAGGAGTGGAAAAACATCACAAACGACGCATGGTTGCTGAATATTGTGCAAAATGGATATGCAATCAGGTTCAAGTTTCCACCACCCTCAATTCTTCCTCAAAAGACTGTATTCCATCGTCTTCACCTTTTGAAAAAGGAAGTGTCGGTGTTACTCCAAAAGAAAGCCATCGAGGAGGTCCCAAGGACACAACGTCGAAAAGGAATTTACTCCCGTTACTTTCTAGTTCAAAAGAAAGGTCCAAGCAGGGAGTACAGGCCCATACTAGATCTCAGGCGCCTCAAGCAGTTTATCCGACGAGAAAAATTCAGAATGCTGGCGTTACATCAAATAACCATACTTCTGCATCAAAAAGACTGGATGTGCTCCATAGACCTTCAAGATGCGTATTTTCACATCCCCATTGCCCAAAAACATCGGAGGTTTGAGGTTCTGCATACAAACCAATCATTACCAGTTCGCAGTCTTGCCCTTCGGGCTAAAGTCAGCTCCTCGCACCTTTTCAAAGTGCATGGCAGTCGTAGTGGCTTTCCTAGGAAAGAGGCATATTTTCGTCTATCCCTATCTAGACGATTGGCTGCTAAAGAGTGCATCTCCAGTTCTACTTCAACAAAATCTCACGTTCTGTATTCATCAGCTGCGAAGACTAGGTCTGCACGTGAACTTCAAAAAAAATCCCACACAGAGGATCCACTACCTGGGCGCACTTCTGGATTCAAAGGACGCAAAAGCGTATCCTTCGGAGGAGAGACTATCATCCATTCTCCTCAAGTGCCAATCAATGTTAAGGACTCTTCGACCAACGGCCAGACAGATCTCGTCTCTGCTGGGATCCATGGCGTCTTGCATTTTCCTTGTTCCAAACGCCAGGTTACACATGAGACCTCTGCAACAGTCACTAGAGGATCAGTGGTCCCAGTTTTCAAACCGATGGGAAGACAAACTGTCACTGTCTGTCGGTGCGAATCTCCATTCAATGGTGGATGCAGCGGAATCATCTGGTTGTGGGAGTACCTTTTCAGGAGGACATACCCAAACGATCTCTGGTGACGGATGCGTCCCTGCAGGGTTGGGGCGCTCATCTAGAGTCACTTCAAGTTCAAGGAGTGTGGTCGTAGAAAGAAAAGCTGTATCACATCAACATGTTGGAGCTCAGAGCTGTCCATCTAGCTCTCAAGGCTTTCTTTCCTGTGTTCAAGACATCCTCTCTGCTTGTTCAGACGGACAATACAACAACGATGTACTATCTGAACAAGCAGGGCGGAACGAGATCCAGACCTCTGTCGCTGGAAGCGCAAGCAATATGGAAGTGGCTTCTGGCTCGGGGTATGAAAATTTCAGCTGTCCGTCTGCCAGGTGTCCTCAACGTCCAAGCAGACGAACTAAGCAGACACTTCGCAGAAGCGCACGACTGGGTCTTAAAAGACGAAGTAATAAAAGACGTCTTTCAAACCTGGGGGTTACCGGAAATCGATCTCTTTGCAGACGCAGAAAACGCAAAATGCCGCGTCTTCGCATCCAGGTACCCACAACAAGGATCCAAGGGGAATGCTCTGTGGATAGACTGGACAGAGGCATTACTCTACGCCTTTCCACCGATTCCACTCATTCCCTTGGTTATCAAGAAGCTGTACAAGTACAAGACAGACATGATTCTGGTGGCTCCGGATTGGCCTCGCCAAAGGTGGTACCCGGATCTCCTGTGTCTATCCAAAGTGCCGCACAAGAGGCTTCCTTGCTGTCCGGATCTGCTGACGAGAGAGAACGGCAGGGTGTTCCATCCCAACCTGCCGTCCCTGAAGCTAGCAGTATGGTACCTGAGTTCGTCCAGTATGGTCACCTAGGTCTTTCTCAGGATTGTATGTACATCTTAAAGGAGGCAAGAAGAGCTTCTACAAGAAAAACATATGCTTTCAAGTGGAAGCGATTTTTCACTTGGTGTGCAGCTGAAGGTCATGACCCGATTCGAGGTCAGGAACAGGTACTGTTACCATACTTACTTTCTTTGGCCAAAGCAGGTTTGCAGTATTCTTCTATTAAGGTACATCTGGAAGCAATAACAGCATATCGAAAGTCCCCTTCTCAGGGTTCCTTTTTTCAAATGCCAGTTGTAAAGGATTTCCTGGAGGGTCTCAGGAAGGTATATCCTCCCGTGAGGGCCCCCTCACCTCCTTGGGAGCTTAATGTGGTTTTGTCTAAATTGATGGGTCCCCCATTCGAACCTATACATAAAGCTTCTCTTCAACATCTTTCGTGGAAGGTGTCTTTCCTTGTAGCTATCACTTCTGCGCGCAGGGTGAGCGAGATTCAGGCGTTTTGTGCAACAGAACCCTATCTCGTTTTCCATGCGAATAGAGTGGTACTTCGGACTCATCCGAGATTTCTTCCTAAAGTAATCTCGGATTTTCACATAAATCAATCAGTGACACTACCTACGTTTTTTGCTACTCCGAGCTCTGCAGCAGAAAGAGCTCTGCACTCTTTGGATTTGAAAAGAGTTCTGAAGTTTTACCTTGATAAAACTAAGAGTGTCAGAAAGACTGATCACCTGTTTGTGAACTACGGTCCTCTAAATACGGGTTTTCCTGCTACTAAGAGGTCCATTTCTAGATGGATTGTGTCATGCATTCTGTTATGTTATCAGTTGGCACGAAAGCAGCTCACGGGTAGACCTAGAGCTCATTCCACTAGAGGGAAGGCTGCTACTATAGCAATGCTTAAAAATGTTCCTGTGCATGAAATTTGTAAGGCAGCTACGTGGCAGTCGGTTCACACATTTGCCCGCCATTACTGCCTTGATTCTGACGCTCAAGCTGATGCCCAAGGTGGTCAGGCATCACTGAGAAATTTGTTTGGGTAATTCACATAATAGTGTGCTGTCTAGAGGATCTGGTGTTCGTCCGCAGGGTATGGGATGGGCTTGCTACTCTATTCAGTGCTTATGACTATTGATGAGTATCCCCTGGAAGAGAAGGATTAGTTACTTACCTGTAATCCTAGTTCTCTTCCAGGGGTATACTCATCAAAGTCATAAGCACACCCACCCTCCTCCCCGGACGAATACCAGACCTGATTGTGTTTAGCATTACCCATGCTGTGATTACACTGTTATACGCCGTCCAAAAGAACTGACCTAACTGTCACCTGTGGTGCATGATGGGAGCCTGGGGGTTCCTGGAGGTCTTAAAGGCACAGCGCCAGTTTTTTTCCTATTGTTACAATGCAACCTATCTAGGCTAAAGCTGCCTCTATGGTCCTGCCTGTTTTACCTTTGAAAATAAAGGTGGTGTGTTTCAAAGACAACAAAGGCAGTGATTTCTTCTTTGCATTTTCATATAATGTCATTTATATGTCTTTATTTTACAAATGTAAAGATTTGTTTCAGGCATTTGGGGGCAGTCTTTTGAGCCTAGTATGGTTATTTTAGGCTGCATATGTATAATGCATATTATCTATATATATATATATAGTTATTATATGTGTATTTATATGTATGTATATATATATATATGTAGATATATGCATATTATTGGCTATTGCTTCGGGGTCCCGCACGAGGGCGGGACTATTCAGTGCTTATGACTTTGATGAGTATACCCCTGGAAGAGAACTAGGATTACAGGTAAGTAACTAATCCTTTTAGGCCTTATATAGTTAGGAATTAACATATGAAATTCCTCCTATATAGTTAGCTAGACATTTTATTGATATAAAACCAATGAAATTCCACATATAGTTAGTTGCACTAACTATATATTTTGCGCATCCGCAATCCAATGCTGATGATGTCACATATTACATCATTCATGACATGGTCAGTGACATCACTGATGACATCACTGATGACAGCTCATTTAACATCAATGATCACACCACTGATGATATACTTCATGTGATAATACAATGCACCTCCTTACACTCTAATATAACCTCTGTTACACCTACTGTAAAATACAGAGTATCATTTTTGAAACTATTGACACACCAATACCATTTACTACATACGCACTCACTGCTTCCTACGTCTGCACACACATTCATTCATTCACCCATAAGGTCACTCGTACATACAGTTACTCATCATTACAACAGTATCATATGCACTCATACACCTATGCAGACACTCACACACTGCCACTCATCCATGGAGTTACTCACACACCTAGTCAGTCCGGTAAAGAATCAATCACACTTTAATTTCTTAATCTATACAGTTAAACACAGAACAGCTTACATTTTCACAGATATACTAACACATACTTACTCACTTATACAATCAAATCCTTCATCCATACTCTTATACATCCACTCATTCTTCAATATGCAAAACATATTTAAACTTTACAAAAACACAGACACTGGATGATGTCATCAGTGATGTCACTGGCCATGTCATGAATGATGTAATATGTGACATCATCAGCATTGGATTGCGGATGCGCGAAATATATAGTTAGTGCAACTAACTATATGTGGAATTTCATTGGTTTTATATCAATAAAATGTCTAGCTAACTATATAGGAGGAATTTCAATGGTTTTTTATATGTTAATTCCTAACTATATAAGGCCTAAAACCTATGTTTTTTTCAGTGAATATATATATATATATATATATATATCTTCCACCAAACATCCCAGCTTTCAGGGGCGCACTCCCAGCAGGCTGCAAGCTGGGATGTTTAGTGGAAGATGATATATATATATATATATATATATATATATATATATATATATACACACACACACACAATGAAG